>NC_050445.1:145881542-146181542 GCF_903995425.1 Onychomys torridus | reverse complement strand
CATATTTATGCAGCCATTAGCAAGCTATATAACTATAGGGTAAAAAGTCCAAGCTCACTTCCAGGTTTTGAAAACCCACCAGTTCCTGAGCTCAAAAACCCACCAACCCCTGGACCTACCCAAGCTCAGGACTTGAAATCCCACCAATCCCCACCCTGGAAATCTCCACCGTGGAAAACTCCACCCCCACAAACCCCTGTATAAGACTGTCTCCAACTCAATTCTCTGCTGTTTTTCACCCAAGCAGAGGCCGCCGAACTCTTGTGTCTTTTCCAATCAATCTCTTGTGTGAGGTTTGTGGTATAGTGTGATTTTGTGGTATTCCTTGGTTCTCAACTGCCAGGATACCTTTCCATTCAGAGCTGCAACACTTCCATTGGGGAAACCTTTCCCCTCAGAGCAGCAATGCTTCCAATAACTGTGTTGTGGATCAAATAGAGTTGTGTATAAGGACTGTGGCGGGGAGACAGAAGTAATAAAACAAAGACCAATGTATTGTGTTAGTCATCACACTGAAGAAAGCACAAGGATCCTAGCCAGACACCAAAGGGCACAGTCAAGAGTCCCTATGGAGCCAAGCCTGGTCCTCCATATCTGTAATCCCAGCTACTTCTGAGGCCACTGAAGGAAAATTACAAATGCAAGGCCTGCCTGAGCTCCAGAGTCAGTTGAAGGCCAGCATGAGTACTTCAGCAAGACCCCTGTCTCAAACTATAAAGTAAAAAGGAAACTGGAAATGTAATGCAGTGGAAAAGTACTTGCCTGGCAATGTGCAAGGCCATAGGTTCAATTCCCAGTACTGCAAGAAAGGAAAAGGATAGGAGAAAAAGGATTCTCTGTGGAGAACAGGCTAGACCCCACTGAGGAGAGAGGCCTAAGGGTGGAAAAGATGTGAAGAACGGGAAGAGAGAAGGGCATTCCAAATAGACAGTGCACAATATGGAAAAACACAGGGGCAGCAGCAGCCCAGCCATTACTAACCTGGGAATATGAGAGAGACAGGAAGGCTGAGGCTGGAGAAGAGCCAGCGGGCAGTTGGAATTTCCAGATGCTTCTCAGAGGCATGGAAGGCCTGCTTCTGGGAACTACCACCACCATACATTCAGTGAGGAGGGGGAGAAAACCACAGTCATGAGGAGGCACACACAGAAGGTCTTGGAGAGACGGGGACAGAGACAGGAGTTTGGAAGCTATCTTGTGGATGGACACACTGACTGCTCACTTCCAGCCCCAGAACTTGGAGAAAATAAACTCCTGTGGCCTCAAGCTATCCCATTTGTCATACAGCATCATCCATCATTACTGTTGTCTAACCTATGACCTCCACACTTCAGGAATATGGACAGCATCTGCATATTACAGCAGGTGATGGGACTTCTCGGAAGAGCCAGAGGCATGCCTGGAGTCTCTGGCTTAATCTCCAAGTGGCCATGGTTTCACCTCCCCACCCTCCCCAGGTGGAGGTGACTGGAGTGCTCTGGGGTGTTAGGTGACACTTGAGCTTCGGAATGCAGTCTGCAAGGACCCAGCACTTGTGACCAGCCAGCATCAGACCAGCTCCCCCCCTGCAGTCTCTCCTAATCAGACTTTTAACAACTCTACTCTCAGCTCAGCTTTCCCCAACTTTTCTTCAACGCGCTTTAACTTTGAGCTGATTCTGAGGCTTAATCCCAAGGCATGGTACTGCCCTTCTGCGTACTTGGCTTGGTTTTTGAGACAGTCTCCTGGTGTAGCCCAAGCCAACTTCCACTTGAAGCTGTCCACCTGCCTCAGCCTCTTGAGAGCTGGGTTTGCAGGCATGTGCCACAAAACACTCCACTCCAAGAGCAGTTCCCAACAGAAGCCTCTGTGCTGAACCTGTAAGGTTAGAGAACCCAGAAAGTGCTCTAACTGGTTCAGTGACATGAAACCCAAGGCAGCTCCAAGAGGCTCCTCTTCCCAGTCTTCAGAACAAAACAACTCCCCCAGTGGATGCATCTGCCCTGATTTCTCTCTCCCTCTTTTGCACAGCTCAGGGAGGCAGACAGCTGTGCCTGGCCAGGAAGGCCACAGCAGGCCAGGTCATCTTTCCTTCAAGCCTCTTTTTTCTTTCTTTCTTTTTTGGGGTGTTGTTGCTGTTGTTGTTGTTTTGGTTTGGTTTTCAAGACAGGGTTTCTCTGTGTAGCTCTGGCTGTCTTGGAACTCACTCTGTAGACTAGACTGGCCTCAAAATGAGACCAGGTTTTATGTAGCCCAGGTTGCCCTTAAACTCTTTATGTAGCTGAAGATGGTCTCGAACCTCTAATCCTGCTGCTTTCAGCCTCTCAAGTGCTGGGATGACAGGCATGGGCTTCTAATACCCAACTTCAGCCAGTGCTTGCTCAGGCCCCACACACCCGTCCGTCTCTGTTCATGCTATTGAAAGCCTGCCACCAGACTATAAGGCAATCTATTAGAATAAATTTCTGTGGCAGAAAGAACTGGCCTGGAGGATGGAGAGACGGCTCAGCAGTTAAGAGCACAGGCTGCTCTTTCAGAGGATGTGGGTTCAGTTCCCAGCATCCACATGGTAGCTCACAACCAGCCACAACTTCAGTTCTGGTGTCCTCTTCTGAGCTCTGCAGGCACCAGACACACATGTGGTACACAGGCAAAACACTCATACACCTAAAATAAAATTTTAAAAATCTGAAAAGGAAGAAGAAAAGAGAGGACTATCCTGAATCCTGCTATCAACCCCAGTTCACAGGCTCATGGTGAGCATCAGATGCTATGGTCGGCATATGGAGACCTTCAGCAATATCTGTGTGCTTACTGTTGGGGTCCCAGTACTGCAGATGGAACATCGATTCCTGAGACCGCACCCAAAGACAAGTGGGGGGCTGACAAAATTGCCTCTCAGCATCTGTCTGACCTCTCCCCATCTTCTCTACAAATATCCTTCTACTTTAGAATATGGTTGAGCCAAGAAAACTCACTCATACTAAAGTGTTCAAGAGTGGAAAGGACTGCCTGTTGCCTTTCCGGAGTGTCTTCTATTAAAAAGAAACACCTACTGACTCAGCTGAGAAGAGAAAATGTAGCACTTTGCTACACACACACACACACACACACACACACACACACACACACACACATCTCAGTGGTAGAACACTTTCCTGCCACATGTGAGGTACTAGGTCCCGTTGTCCCTATATAAGTTAATTAATTTTTAATTAATTAAAAACCTCTTTCTTTAAGATACGGTATCTCACTTTATGGCCCAAACCTCTGTCCTGCAACTCACTGTGTATCCCAAGGTGACCTCACATCTGAAGTCATCCTCCTGCCTCAGCCTCCCGAGTGCTCGGTTACAGACAAGAACCACTGCGCTAGCCAGTTTTTTAGTTTGTTTTAAATAGAGATATGGAGAAATTCCAAACACTGGCCATGCATAATGGCACATTTCTGCAATCCCAGCACTTAGAGGGCAGAGGTAGGAGGATTGTCACAAATTTGAGGCTAACCTGGTCTACGTAGTGAGTTTCAGGTTAGCTGAGGCTGTATAGTAAGATCTTGACTCAAAAACACCCAAACATTGTGGCTCTGTTGGTGGAATGCTTATCCAGGAGGCTTGATCCTCAGTACTGCACAAACCAAGTATGGGAGCACACACCTGTAATCCCAGCCCTTGGCTGAGAGACAGGAGGGTTGGGAGTTCCAGACCAATCTTAGTGACACGAGACCCTTCCTCAGCTGAAAACAAACTGAAGGTTATCCAGGGTTGAGGTTTCCCTCGAGGGCCTTGGGGACTTTTTGAGGGTGATGCCGTGTTCCCTGTTTTCACTGTGGTAGCTATTATACAACTGTATTCAATTCTCAAACTCAACAAATTGGGCTGGAGATATGGCTTAGTGGTCAAGAGCATTGGCTACACTTCCAGAGGACCCGGGTTCTATTTCTAGTACTCACAGGACAACTTATGAGAACTGACTCTCTCCTATTATGTTGGCACCGGGGATTGAACTCAGGTTGTCGGGCTTGGCCACAAGCACCTTGAACAGACAAGCCATCTCACCAACTCCCAGGAGTTTCCTCTGTTGTTTCCCAGTTAGGGCAGTGGCACCAGCTCAGCTCAGCTGGATAGGGGAAACACTTCCATGGTGAAACAGGCATCTGGTGGCACAGATGTTAGGGTACAGAAATTGAAGCTGGGCATGGTGGCTTGTGTCTGGATGCCAGCACCTGGAAGACTGAGGCACAAAGGTCTTGAGTTGGAGACCAGCCTAGATTAGGTGGCAAGGCCCTGCTTAAGAAGAGAAAGAAGGGTTGGGGATTTAGCTCAGTGGTAGAGCACTTGCCTAGCAAGCCCAAGGCCCTGGGTTCGATCCTCAGCTAAAAAAAAAAAAAGAAGAAGAGAAAGAGGGGGGTGAGAGTGGCGAACACCTTTAATCCCAGCACTCAGGAGGCAGAGCCAGGCAGATCTGTGTGAGTTCGAGGCCAGCCTGGCTTATAAGAGTGAGATCTAGGACAGACACCAAAACTACACGAAGAAACCTTGTCTCGAAAAACCAAAAGAGAGAGAGAGAGAGAGAAAGAGAGAGAGAGAGAGAGAGAGAGAGAGAGGTGAGTAGGAAGGACGGGAATTAATATGAATTTTCCAACCCTTAGAGAAGTCCGGAATTAATCAATTGTCATTTCTTCAAAGAGGGAAAGAGGAGGGAAGCGCTGAGTGAGGACAAAGTGTGCACCAGGTCCCTTTGCAGAGCAGCAGAACTGGGGAGGGCTAATCATGCTTTCTCCCTGCACACTTGTACGACTCCTGCTATGTGCCACGCAGGTAGTGTGTCGGATGAAGCCTGCAGCGAATGAAAGGGCTGCCTCACATCCCCAAAACGTTTCCTCACAGGGCCCTTCCGTGAGAAGCTCATAGTGTAGCCACTTCATGACATGTCTTCCTTTGGTGGCTAAGTCTGTGTGTGTGTGGGAATCCCAGAAACAGCCAAAAGGGCTGGGTTGGCCCCCCAGAGGGGTAGCATCAGAGGGCCCCTCACTCTGGTCGCCAGTCCCGGAGCAATGTTTGAGTCTAGTTCTGTCCGTCCCCGGTGGCACCCGCCGACACAGGATCCTGTCTCCTTAACTGACTAATTCCAAGAACAACACCACCTCAGGTCCCCTCGGGGACACCCTGTGGTAACACCACCCAAGACGCCCTGTCTCAGGCAGGCGGGCAGCAGAACAAGGATACTTCTGGGTTCCGAACTCACCTGCCAGGCTGTTCCTTATTTCTCTTGCGGTACCCCTCAGCACTGAAACACCTCTTTAAGAAGCTGATGGGTGTGGCCTTGGAAGAAATCAGTGTAAACAGCCCCACCTCCACCCTCCCCCCCCACCCCCCACCCGCGAAGAAGCTCTGGAAAGAGAAGGCCAAGCTAAACAGGAGGTACTCCCAGCCTGACTGGTTTCCCAGTAATGAGCGGTGCCCTGAGAAAGAACTAAGGAACCGAGACCTGTGGGAATCTCATTTCCACGACAGACAGGAGATGTCTTCCCACAAAACTGCAGAGCTGGGTAGGCCTTTGCACTTGCTTAAGCATATATACATGCGCATGCGGCAAAAGTCAGGCAGTATAGTTGTTGGACAAAAGCCAGAGCGTTTAGGTTGGCATAGCTATGTCTGTCTGTCTGTCTTTTGAGATGAGGTCTTACCAAACAGCCTTGACTGGCCTAGACTGCGATCTGCTGATCAGACTTATCCTCCTGCCTCAGCCTCCCCAGTACTGGAATCAACAGTCTTGTGCCTTTTTCTTGTTTTGCCCTTAATTACATTTATTTACTTACTTTTCTTGGTTAACTTTTTGTTTGTTTGTTTGTTTTGTTTGTTTTGTTTTGCTTTGTTTTGAGACAGGGCCTCTCTAAATAGCCCTGGTTGTCCTGGAACTCACTATGTAGACCAGGCTGGCCTTGAACTCAAAGAGATCCGCCTGCCTCTGCCTCCCAGGTACTGCGATTAAAGGTATGTGTCACCATGCCTAACTCTTTTTTATTTACTTATTTATTATGTGCATTATGTTTTGCTTGCATGTATGTCTCTGCACCATGTGAGTGCCTGGTTGGTGCCCTCGGAGGCTAGAAGGAGACAGATCCCCTGGAACTGGAGTTACAGACTATTGTGAGCAGTCGTGTGTGTGTGTGTGTGTGTGTGTGTGTGTGTGTGTGTGTGTGTGCCACAGGACAGAGAGAGCAATGGAGATCCAAGAATAACCTCCAGGCACTGCTTCTCTCTTTCCACTGTGAGGCTCCTAAGATCAAACTCAGGTCATCAGGCTGGCCAGCAAGAGGCTTTAATCCCTGAGCCACCTTGCCAGCCCATGGTCTTTTAAATATTAATAGACTTATTTAGTGTGTTTGTGTGAGTGTACAGGAACACAGGTCTCCCAGTGCTCAAGCCAGCAGCACATGAACACAGAGGCCAGAAAGGGCCCTGGGTGTCCTCCTCCGTCACTTTCTATTCATTCCTTTGAAGCAAGGTCCGTTCCTGAACCTCAAGCTCATGTTTTCTCAGGTAAGCTAGAAGCCAGGGAGCCCCTATGTTCCTCCTGTGTCCACAGCCCTTGGAGCTGAGGCTGCAGATGTGTGGAATGTCCAGCTTATTCTTACTCTGTGGCTGCGCATGTCAGAACACTGGTCCTCACTCTTCATGGCTGAGCCATCTCCCCAGACCCTTTCCTTGTTAATTTATTTTTTATTTTTATTTAGTTTTTGCTCTTGTTTTTTTAAGACAGGGTCTCGTGCTATAGTCCTGAACTCCCTATTTAGTCCAGGGCAGCCTCAAATTTGCAGCTGTCCTCCTGACTCAGCTTCTTGAGTTCTAGGATTGCAGGTACATGACACTCTTCGAAGACTTTCCACACTTTCAAATTCTCACCACACTACTGTGATGTCAGAACAACTGTATTCAGCAAAAGCCCAAAGTTGGCAAAGCATGAGAGCTGGCTGTAAATTGTTCTCTAAGCAACTGTGTGACTTGACACAGCTAATTAATCTCCCTATGACTCCCTTTCCTTTTCTGTAAGTGGGAACAGTAAGTCTTGCTTTGTAAAATAAGCCAGCGATCATATGGGGAAAACGACTCTCAGCACAGGGTCTGGGCTGTGGTGGGACATCAGCACCCAGTAGCGTCAGGTGGAGCTAAGCTTAACCACTGAGACGCGGAAGTTCAGACAGACTGCATGCTGTATTAGGCCCCAAATCTGGGTGGGCCAGTACTAGAACCCTGGTCTCTAGACTCCCGCTCCAGAAAGCCAGCTACAGTATTACCCATCTAAGGATAACTTTTCTTTTTTATAGCAAGTCCAAGGCTGGCCTGGGAATCCCTATGTACCCTAGGCTGGCCTCCAATTTGTGTGTAGTCTTTCTGCCTCGGCTTCCCAGGTGCTGGAATTATAGGCATGAATTACCATATTCTCTGTGTAGCCTTGGCTGTCCTAGAACTAGCTCTGTAGACCAGGCTGGCCTCCAGCTCAGAGATTCACCTGCCTCTGTCGCCCCAGTGCTGGGATTCAAGGCGTGCATCACAACTGCCTGAGATTTTTTTTCCCCCCGCAGAGCTGAGGATCGAACCCAGGGCCTTGCGCTTGCTAGGCAAGCACTCTACCACTGAGCTAAATCCCCAACCCCTATTTATTTTTAATTTATGTGTATGAGTGTTGTTGCACAAATCCTAATTGATCTTAGAGTAAAAACCCGGAGCCAGCTCCTGGGGTAAATGCTGAAAGAAACAAGCCACGGCCACTTCTCACCTCGCCAACTCTTCAGCCAAAAGGGGAAGACCCTGTCTCCCAAATCATCAGACAGAATGCCCCTGAGCCCTCATCCAAAAAGGCCCCGAACTCCGGTCTCATCCTGCCTTATATTCCTTTCTCTGCTAAGCCCTATCACTTCCTGTCTCAAACCTTCCTAGTGTTGGAATTAAAGGTGTGTGCCACCATTGCCTGGCTCTGATTCTCTCCTAGACTGGATCAATCTCATGTAGTCTAGGGTGGCTTTGAACTCACAGTGATCCAGAAAGATCTCTGCCTCCCAGGAGTGCTAGGATTAAAGGTGTGTGCCCCCTCTGCCTGGCCTCTATGTTTAATCTAGTGGCTGGCTCTGTCCTCTGATCTTCAGACAAGTTTTATTTGTTAGGACGTACAAACAAAATATCACCACCACAGAGTGCTTTGCCTGAATGTACGTCTATGTACCACTCAACTACCTGGTGCCCTCAGAGACCAGAAGAGGGTAACAGATTCCATAGACTTGTAGTTACAGATTGTTGTGAGCCACCATGTGGGTGCTGGAAACCAAACCCAGGTCCTCAACGAGAGCAGCCAGTACTCTTAGCCACTGAGCCAGTCTCTCCAGCCCGGAATAGCAGTTTTAAATAATAAACTCTGCCATTCTGCCTTTCCAGACAGGATTTGCAAATGGAGTCCAGGCTAGCCACAAACTTTCACAGATCTCTTTTTTTTTATTTTGCATTTTTTTCTCTTTTATTTTTTAAATAAAATTTATTTATCTTGTTTTTAAAGCAATAAAAAGGGAAAAGAAGGAGGAGGGGGAAGACAACTATCTAACTGTTCCTACAGACATTGATCGACTCCAGTGTTCAGCAGAGCAAGGTTCACAACCTGCTACTGTGGACCCATCAACACACAAATCCATATGTTGAAGTCTCAACCCTTGAGACAGGTGGAATCTGAGAAACAGGACCTAGTAAAAGGAAGTGTGTTGGGGGGTTGGGGGGAGGGAGCACGCTCCAGTCTGCCTGGCCAGTAGCATGCATACATTCTATAGAAAAGACTGAACACAGACCAGGAATGCGCATATGTAGATTAGCTGAGAGATAATCTCTCTCCCCCTCAGGCAGTTTAGTTTCCGATTTGGCAGTCCTCACCCTTAACCTCATCCAGCTATGGGATTTCCTGCAAACATTTTAATTCCTTAGGATTCCTACTACCTTGCTACAATGTGATGATATCTTGAGGCAAGGCCATTAGGAGTCACTGGGTTCAGGTGGGGTCACAGGACAGGGTTTCATGATGGCACTGGTGTCTTAATAGAGTAGACACCAAAAGCTGGATGTAGCTCAATTGGTAGGGCTCTTGCCTGGCAGGCACAAAACCCTGGTTTGTCCCCAGCACTGCATAAATAGGTTGTGGTGGCACACTATGCCACTATGGACTGAATTGTATACCACTCCCCACATATTCATATGTTGAAGTCCAGCATTCAGAGGAGGCACAAGGTTCAGGAGTTCCAGGCCAGCCTGGACTACTTGAGACCTTGTCACCAAAAAAAAAAAAAAAAAAAAAAAAAACAAGTAACAGGGCTGGAGAGATGGCTCAGTAGTCAAGAGCACCAACTGCTCTTCCAGAGGTCCTGAGTTCAATTCCCAGCAGTGGTATGGTGGCTCACAACCACTTGTAATGAGATCTGATGCCCCCTTCTGGCCTGCAGGGATATATAATAAATAAATAAATTTTAAAAAAATAAGTAACAACAACTAAAAACAGGAATGAATATGATCAAAATGTACTACATATATGTACAAAAATGCCACAATACAACACATTAGTATGCATAACTAACCATACTAATGAAAATTTTTTTTTAGTAGGTATTTGATGTTTGGGGAGAAATCAATCAAATTCCCCAGTGGATTGCAAAAAGAAAAAAGCAAAGAAGAGATATGTATGTTTTTTCAAGATTGATTTTTAATTCTATGTATTTGTGTCTGTGTGAGGGAATGTGCATGTGTGAGTACATGCTTCAGAGTCCAGAAGAGGGCATTGGTCCCCTGGAGCTGGAGTTACAGGTGTTCTGAGCTACCCACACTGGTGGGAACTGAACTTAGTAGTGTGTGGTCTTCATGGCTGGGCTGTCTCTCCAGCCCCAATACAGAGGTTGATTTTTTTCTTTTTTCTTTTTTTTTCTTTTTCTTTTCAAGACAGGGTTTCTCTGTGTAGCTTTGTACCTTTCCTGGAACTCCCTCTGTAGCCCAGGCTGGCCTCGAACTCAGAGAGATCTGCCTGCCTCTAACATATAGCTTTTAATTTTTCTTTTTATTACATTGTTACTTCTTGTGTGTGTGCACATGTGCCATGGCATGCCTATGGAGGTCAAAGAACAATTCAGGAATCACTTCTCTTCTTCCACCAGGTAGCTCGAGGGAATTGAACTCGGCGTAGTGGAAAGCACCTTTACCCACTGAGCTATCTTGCCAGGCTTTTAAACAGCTTTTAATGTTAATGTCATAAACTCTTCAAGTGACATGAAGTATGCAGTGGTGATGTGTCAGACGACAGTGAGAAAGATAGAGCCAGCCCTGGAGAGTAAATATTTCCCTAGTTTTGGCATTTTGTGCAAAGCTTATTCTTATTACAAAAGAAAATTATTTTTAAAATGTTAATCTTTTTCTTTTCACTGAAATGTATCATAAGAATATACATAAGAAAGAATAAGCAGTTTAAGGTATTCTGGGAACTGAACTCAGGTCCTCAGAAAAACCAGCTAGCACTATTAACCCATTGGCCATCATTCCAGCTCCAAGAATAGTTTTTTGTTTAAATCAGTTTAGTTTCTGTTACATGACAATGACATCAGATAGCCAGAATTTTTGGTTTCCCAAAAGACTTAAAGTTGTGTCTTATTTTTTATCAGGTCAAAAATTCTACAAAGTGCCCGTTAACTGTCTTCACTTTAGTTTTGGTAGTTTTTTGGTTGGTTAGTTGGTTGGTTGGTTGGTTGGTTGGTTGGTTGGTTTGGTTTAGCTTTTGAGAAAGGGCTTCACATAGCCCAGGCTTGTGAACTTGCTATATAGTCTAGGCTGCCAAGCTTGCCTCGAACTGGTGGCAATCTTCTTGTCTCCAAGTGCTGGGATTTTAGGCACGAGTCCACCAGATCAGTTACAGGACCTCAGGGTGTACATAACCACTAGGAGATGCTACTGCGACCACCAAGCCCAGCCCCTCAACATAGCCACACCATCTTCCTCTGCATCCTTCTGTCCTCTGTGAGATCATCTGGCCTACCTGTGGCTGACTCCATAGGACATAGGTGGTTGTGCCTTCTGCCACATTCTTCCTGGAGAACTCAGTGGCCTTCCAGGCCCCACCCTGCTGAGCTCCTCCATAGCTGGTGATGCCCGGGGCTTAATCTTGGTCTGTTTCCTAGACTGTTGGGTTTGGCAGGGTTGCAGCTCCTCCTGGAACTTCTCTTTCCCAAGTGAAAATAGCTGGCACAGTGACCTCACCAGGGCCAGGCTGGCATCTCTCAGCCAACGCCTCCACCCACGGCTTGTTTTCCGTCATTCGTGTATGCAAGGTTACTCAGTTTCTCTGCGCTCTACCACACAGGGCAAAGCTCTCCAATATTGTCTTGATTTTGTGTTGACCATGGACAAGGCCTCGTTTCTTGGGGTCTAGAAGCCATTTCAAGTGAACTGTTGGTAACAAACTGGGAAAAATGCTTTTACAACTGCAGCTCCAGCCAATCCCTGTGTGTCCCTCCCAGGTATTCTCTGCCTCGGAACACCTGCCTTCTCCAACCTGCCTCCTCGTCCTTACCCCAGAAATGTGTTACTTAGTTTATATATCGGCACCTCCTCCCCTTCTTCTTCCTCCTCTTCCTCTTCTTCTTTCTCTTCTTCCTCTTCTTCTTCCTCCTCCTCCTCCTCCTCCTTCGGGATAAGCAATAATTTATTCTGGAGCCAAATGTGAGTGGCCATGGCCCAAGAACAAATACATTTTCATGATACACTAAGTGCCCTCTCTCTTTCTTTCCTTGGTGGTTTCATGTAGCGCAGACTGGGCTTCAACTTGCTATGCAGCTGGGGATGACCTTGAACTCCTGATCATCCTGCATCTCACTCCCCAGCGCTAGATTACAGGAGTGCACCACTACATCTGGTTTTATGCAGTGCTAGAAACCAAATCCAGGCTTCCTAATTGTTTTTTTTTTTAAGATTTATTTATTTATTATGTATAGTGTTCCATCTGCATGTGTGACTGCAGGCCAGAAGAGGGCACCAGATCTCATTGCAGATGGTTGTGAGCCACCATGTGTTTGCTGGGAATTGAACTCAGAACCTTTGGAAGAGCAGCCAGTGCTCTTACCCACTGAGCCATCTCTCCAGTCCAGGCTTCCTAATTGTTAAGCAAGCACTCCACCAATTGAGAAACATTTCCAGGTGTTTTATTTATTTGTTTGTTTGTTTGTTTGTTTGCTTGCTTGCTTGCTTGCTTGTTTGTTTATGTGCACTGGTGTTTTGCCTGTATGTATGTCTGTGTGAGGGTGTCAGATCCCCTGGACTGGAGTTACAGACAGTTGTGGGCAGCCATATGGTTGTGTACCCATATTCTTTTAGTTACTATTATTGTTTTTGCTAGATTGATACAGGTTCTCACACGGTAGCCCAGGTTGGACTGAGCCAATGGCACTCCTCCTATCTCGACCTTCCAAACTCTAGGATTCTAAGCATGCACCTGCAGGGTACTATCTAGATCCATTGTCTGAGTCGACTGTTTCCTGGTAATAGGAAACAGAAGCCAGGTGTGGGGACACACACCTATGATCTCAGCACTCAGGAAACTGAGGCAGGAGGATCTCCTCAAGTTCGGTGCTTGGCTACATAGTAAATTTTAGGCCAACCTTGGCTACATAGCAAATCCTGCCTCAAAAAGAAGAGCCGGAGGGACTGGAAGTAGTGAAGAATAAGACACGGCAGCAAGACCACAGAGAGCAAGGGTTTGTTTTGACAGGTTTGATTTATTCCCCTATATCTTTGCTCTGCGGAAATTAAACCCAGGGCTTCACATTCACAGTAGCCAAATACTCCTCCACTGAGGTCCACCCACAGCCCTGCAGCATGATTTATGAGACATCATCCGTTAAGTGGCTTAACTCCTGGATACTGTTTGGAGGTGCAGAGTTGAGACAGATGGTCTCTCTTTGTGGTGATATATTGTGTACCCTAATAAAATCTGCCTAAAAGATCAGAGAGACAAAGGAACAAGCCATGTCTTACCTCTAGCACTCCTCAGCCTGAAAAAAACTTTAGTCCCTGTCTCCTCACGCCTTATATACCTTTTTCCACCCAGCCATTACTTTCTGGGATTAAAGGCGCGTGTGCTTCCCAAGCAAAGGCATGAGATCTCAAGTGCTGGGATTAAAGGGGTGTGACTCCCAAGTACTGGGATTAAAGGGGTGTGTCACCACTGCCGGGCTCTGGTTCTCTCCTAGACTGAATCAATCTCATGTAGTCCAGGGTGGCTTTGAACTCACAAAGATCCAGATGGATTTCTGCCTCCTGAGTGCTAGGATTAAAGGCATGTGTCACCATTGCCTGGTCTCTATGTTTAATCTAGTGCCTCATTCTGTTCTCTGATCTTCAGGCAAATTTTATTAGGGTACAAAATGTATCACCACATCTCTTCTCTTCCCTTCCCTTCCGGCCATACAAAGATTGTTCCACCCAAAGCCTCCCAAACTCCAGAGATCATGAATGTCTGTGTACTTGACATTTTTCAGAGGGAAAATTCCATAGCTCAGATTTACCAGCGATTCAGAAAGACTGCTTCACAGATGTGTGCTGTGAGATAAGCCCACATACGTCAAGGCACTTAAAATATACATATATATATATATACACAAATACAAATGGAAGTAATTTATAAGCATGGAAGAGAGAGAGAGAGAGTCTTCTTTTTCTGTACCATCTGTCACTTAAACATGCTGAACTGGTGTGGAAAGTAAGATCTTTGACTACTGGCTTTTACCTTCTGGTCCTCTCTGGTCACCACCATGGAGTGGTTATCTAAGTTTACTCTCAGGCATTTTGCCAATCAGAAAGGCCCAGCAAGTAATCAGCCTTTGCTTAGCCGGGGCCATTGGTGTTCACTGTCCTTCTGTATGTCAGCTGTTTGACTTGTTTCCTCGGCTCCATGACTGTCAGGATTAATGGGGTTTTGCTGTTGTTGATGTTTGTTTGTTTGGGGAGGACTGGGGTTTTTGGGGGGTGGGGTTTGGTTTTGGTTTTGTTTTGAGACAGGGTCTCACTCTGCAGCCCAGGCTGACCTGGCACTCACTATGTAAACCAGGCTGGTCTTGAACTCACAGACATCCATCTGCTGCTTCTGCCTCCCAAGTACTCAGATTATGGTACACCATGCCTGGCTGTCTTTATATTTATTTACTTATTTACTTTGAAACAGGTTCTCACATAGTCCAAGCTGACTTTCAACTCTCAACGTAGCCAAAGATGACTTTGAACTTCTGGTTCTCCTGATTTCTGCCTCAGCAGTGCTGGAATTGTGGGCATGTGCCACCATGAACCACCATGAGCCACCATGCTCGGTTTACACAGTGGTGGGTATAGGGCATGCTGGAGAGCAAGCACTCTTCTGAGCTACATCTCCAGCCCCAAGGGACATCATTTTAATTACACATACACACACACACACACACACACACACACACACACACACACACACACACCTATAGAATTTAGGCAACACTCAGCTTCGCCCCTGGTCCATTCATTCACGTCTTTAGTGAGCAGTCAGCCATCTTCTTCCCAGAGGTCAGACTCTGGAGTGGAGGGTGTGAGTATATCCCCTTGTCTTTAAGGCCTCCCCAGTTAGAACAGTGTGTAAATGAAGAGAAGTGGAGAACCTGGGAATTCACAAGAGAGGGGAGATTTTAAAGTAGACATGATGACCTTCCCTCTACCTTTCCTTCCTTTGTGCGTTCACTCAACAAACCCTAATCCCACACCTTCTCAAACTAAACACTAACTTCTCTTTGTCTGCCACCACTTTGCAAGTGCCATCATAGACTGACATGTGGGTCAAACTGCATGTGGGTGTGGCCTGCTCCTCTCTGCAGAATGGAGTTGCTTTGCATTGCAAACACTGGTTACACTTAAGGAACAGCAAGGGATCTGTGAGCCTGGGAAGTTTAGGAGAAAAGCTAGTCAAATGAAAACCAGCCTCTGGAGGAATTTGATCACCAGTGTTTCTCCAGCCCCTCAATGTCCTCAGATACCTGGCCTAAACATTACTAAGGGTCCTGTTTTAAAGTATACATGCTGAGCCTGGTATGGGGAGCTTATGCCTATAATCCTAGCACTTGGGTAACTGAGGCAGGATGGCAATCCAGAGTTTAAAGCAAACCTGGGCTACATTTGCCTAGCCATTAGGTTAATTGTGCTATGTCGTGGGAGCCCAGAAAACAAGTGTGAATGAGGGGAGGGTACTGCAGCAGGGAGGGTAATGGAAGAAACTTAACCCAGCTGGTTGACGGTGTTGCCTTGAGACCCAGCCCGTGAAGTGGGATTGGTGAGCCAGCCAGCCCACCAGGTCCAGCTTTGCTGCAGCCTCCTCCCTATATGTCTTGGGCCTTTAGAGTCTGCTCCTCAGGGCTGCACCTACATCTCCTCACTCTCTCCTCACAGCCCCAGACGGAGGGCTGAGGATGTAGCTCAGTGGTCAGGCACATTCCTGGTGTGCATAACACCCTGGGTTCTACCAAACATCCAGAGAGAGTGGGCAGGTAATGGGCTTAATAAGGTAAATAAAATGGCCCAAGGTAGAAACCTAGCCAGAGAGCCAGCTGGGATAACCCCAAGTGTCATTGACCAGAGACTGGGTCTGTCCTCGTACCCAAGGTTGATGCGTTCCCCTTCCTAACACCTTCTAGGATTTCAGTCTAGATTTCTGTGTCACAGAAGCAGAAAAATAACCAGGACTCAGTGGCTCACATGTATAATCCTAGCATTTAGGAGGTAACAGCAGAAGAATCAGGACTTCAAGACCATCCTCAGCAAGATTTGAAGCTAGTCTGGGCTATACACATCTCAAAAAAAAACGCAAGCACACTGAAGAGACTCATTCTGTAGAGTACTTGCCTCCCAAGTTTGATGACCTGAGTTGGGACTCTCAGAACCGCAGGTGTGGTGGCACATGCTGAATATCCCAACAATGGTGACGTAGTAAGGACAAAGGCAATGTGGCATCGTCAGTATCCATGTGTGCATCTGTGACTCTGTCATGGCCCTGTCACGGAGACCACACAGTGGAAATGTATGCTACCATATGAGGGAGACAAAGGAACTACCGTGTAAAGGGGAACCAACAGATGGCATGTGAGACTACTCCCCCCACCGTACTTAGGGGCCCAGCCTTCACATTCAAACCCACAGAGTCAGCACTGGTGTGAATAAACAGTGGTTCCTGGGAGAAAGCCTCAGGGTCCCATTCCTGTCTCAGGATCCTGAAACAGTGAGCTGGGAGATGGAAGGCAGATCTAGGGCTCACCGGCCAGCTGACATGATGAAGTTCCAGGCTGATAAAAGACCCTGTCTCAAACAAAAGAGATGGAAGGCGCCTGAAGAATGACTCTGGAGGTTGTCATCTGACCTACACATGGACATGTGCTGCACACATGTGCAAGTTCACAACACTCTCAGAGAGAGAGAGAGAGAGAGAGAGAGAGAGAAAGAGAGAGAGAGAGAGAGACCCAGAGGGGACTAGTCTGCAGGTCTGAAAAGGCTCCCCAAGAGAGCTGGAGCTTACCACATTCAGCACCTCTAACCAGTGAACCTTCTCTCTCTCTCTCTCTCTCTCTCTCTCTCTCTCTCTCTCTCTCTTCCTTTCTTTCTTTTAGCACAGTCCACAAACTCTCTGTGTAGCCAACCTGGGCTAGCATTCATAAACCTCTTGCCTCAGCTTCCTGAGTGCTGAGATGAAAGGTGTATGCCACTATACACAACCCCAAAGGACTATAAAGAGAAACTGTAAGGATGATTGCTCCCCACACACCAGGTCTCTGGAGAGAAGATGTTCCTGTAAGATGTCAGCCTGCAAGGGGACAGACCAGCCTAGCCTTTGCAGGGACGCAGCCCTGAGCTGGCCTGGAAGCTTCCCACCAGCTTTCCCTTAGGTATGTGGTTCGTTATCACCTATCCAACTTTAAAACTATGATCCATGGAGTTAGAGCAATGGCTCAGCAATAAAGAGCCCACACTGCTCTTGCCGAGGACCTGAGTTCAGTGCCTAGCACCCACATTAGGAGGCTCACAACCTCCAACAATCCAGCTCCAGAGGGACCCAGTATGTCTGTCTTTCACGGCCACCTGCATGCCTTTGTACATACCCACCCACAGACTCATAATTAAAATAAAAAAATTTTAAAAATAAAATAATAAATAAGTACAAACTGTAATTGAGGGGCCAGTGAGATATCACAGTGGGTAAAGGTGCTTGCCACCAGGCCTGGTGATGTGAGTTCAATCCCCAGGATTCACATGGTAAAAGCAAAGAACCAAATCCATACATGTCTTGTGGCTTGTGAGAGCCTGCAAATGTGCATGCACTCACAAACAAATTAATGTATAAAAACGTTAATCTATTGAGATGGCATTGTTCTGAAATTAACCATATCAAAATATTTAACTTAATTTTTTCAGTTTCTACAAGTTAACACAATGTATTAAACATGTAACAGCTATACTGGTTGATTACAAAAAATAATAAAGTATTCTCTTAATAATGAAGAAAAATGCCTGTAACCTATTTCTATATGGTGCCACACACTGTAATCCCAGCACTCAGGAAGCTGAGGCAGGAAGATGTCAACTTCAAGGTCAGCCTGGGTTACTTAATGATTTTTTAGGTCAGCCTGGACTATGCAGCAAGTCTGTGTCTCAAGAATAAAATAAAGCTGAGTATGCAGTGCCTACTGTCCTTTGGGGATTCATTGAAGTGGACAGAAAGTGGTACAAATACGTCCTGTGAGACCAGGACAGTGGAAGGAGGCCTCTCTCAGGCGAGCCCAGTTCATGCTCTCAGCCCACATAGTACCAGATGTTCCCAGATGAAGGGAGAGGTCTGGAAGATCCCAAAGACATCATTGGCCATCAGGGCCACCTTCCTCAGTGCCCGAGGTCTCCACCAGGCTCGGGTTGTGCCCTCAGTTCCAGCAGCCAACTTAGTCTTCCTGGAAGGTTTGGATGAGAATGGTCCCCATAGGCTCTTACAGTTGAATACCCGATCCCCGTTGGTGGACTGTTTGGGAAGGATTAGAAGGTGTGGTGTACCAGGCTTTTTCTTTTGGGCCACCAACTAGCTCCCAAATCATGACATGGAGACTTCTTATTAGTTATATGCTCGGCCTAGCTTAGGCTCGTTTCTGGCTAGCTCTTTTAACTTAAATTAGCCTGTTTCTCTTTATTTTTCTTTCCCTCTGTGTATCTTACTTTCACAGCTCCTTGTGTGTAGAGTCCTGGCCCCCATTTTGGGTACCCGGTGCCTTGCTTGCTGACCTTGATGTCCTCCCTATGCTAATTCCCTGCCGGTTTCCACCCTCCTGAATGCTTAAGGGAGGTTCCTTGTCTGTGTATCCTGCATATTGGGCGTTAACAGCTTAGATGCAAGATTGTAAAACATCAGTAAGGAACTTCTGTCCTCCAGAGTTCTCCCATTGTGCTGTACGCCTGTATTTAAGGCCTCCTCCCTCCTTCAATAAATGTCATTCGGCATTCTGCTGAGGCGAATGACCCGCTGTCTCTTGTCTCTGTTTTTCAATCCACAGCCCCTCGATCGGACATGGTGAATGGGTGGTGGTAGCAAGGGCGCTACCACAACACTCGTGTCTGCCTGGGTGCTGCCTGGCTTCTTGCCCCAGATGTGTCCTCTTTCTCACTCATTCTCTCTCCTACTTATTCTCTCTGCCTGCCAGCTCCACCTATCCCTCTCCTGCCTGTCTATTGGCTGTTCTGCTCTTTATTAGACCAATCAGGTGCCTTAGGAAGGCAAGGTGAAACAAATGCAACACATCTTTACATAATTAAACACACAACCTTACGTCATTAAATAACTGTAACACATCTTTGCCCAGTTAAACTAATATTCCTCAACAGTATGGCCCTGTTGAAAGAGGTGTGTTACTAGGAGTCTCAAAAGACTCCTTGCCATTCGCAGTGTGATCCTTGTTTTCTGTTTGAGACATGCGCTCTAAGCTGTTCACGCAGCCATGCCTTCCCTCCACCATCATGGACTCTAACCCTCTGAAACTGTAAGACCAATTAAACATCTTCTTTTATATGTGACGCTGTGCTGGCTGGTCTTAGGTCAACTTGACACACAAGTTGGAGTTACCTGAAAGAAGTGAATCCCAACTGAGAAAATGCCTCTATAAGATCCAGCTGTACAACCATCTGTAATAAGATCAGATCCCTTCTTCTGGTGTGCATGAAGACAGAGCACTCAGATACATAAAATACATGAATAAATAAATCTTAAAAAAAAACAAAAACATTTGTACTAGATAACTTTTAGGGCTACAGAGATGGCTCAGCAGAAAGGAGCACTGGCTGGTCTTACAGAGGACCAGGGTTCAATTCCCAGCACCCACATGGCAGCTCACAACTGTCTGTAACTCCACTTCCAGGGGACCCGTCACTCTCACGCAGACACACATGCAGACAAAGCACCAGTGCACATAAAATAAAAATAAATCTTAAAAAAAATAGAATAAAGGGGTTGGGGATTTAGCTCAGTGGTAGAGCACTTGCCTAGCAAGAGCAAGGCCCTGGGTCCGATCCTTAGCTCAAAACAATAAATAAATAAATAAATAAATAAATGAATGAATGAATGAATGAATGAATAAATAAATAAAATTTAAGATCCAGCTGTAAAGCATTTTCTTAACTAATGATTCACGGGGGAGGGCTCAGCCCATGAGGGTGGTTCCATCCCTGGGCTGGTGGTCCTAGGTTATATAAGAAATAACGCTAAGCAGGCTAGGGGTAGCAAACCAGTAAGTAGCACCCCTCCATGGCCTCTGCATCAGCTCCTGCCCTGTTTGAGTTCCTGTCCTGACTTCTTCTATGATAAATAGTGCCGTGAAAGTGTAAACCGAATAAACCCCCTCCTTCTTGACTTGCTTTTTGTTTGGTCCTGGTGTTTTATTGAAGCAATGGAAACCATAAGACATGCCTTGATCGTGCTGTTTTTGCGCAATAGAAAAGTAACTAAGACTCCTGCCTCAGAAACCCCTCCCCCGTGCAGCAGCCTCCAGAAGCCACTGTCCCCAGACACCCTCATCTCATTGTCTTTTCTTAAACAGGGTCTTCAGGACAAACTTGTGCCCACTGAGGATGGTTAGGAAGCACAGCCTGAAAAGCTAGTGACACCCCCAACACAGTAGCCAATCATGTGTAACCGGTATTTTACACGGCAACTAAATATGAAAATGCAAATAAACGCTCCCAGGCTGACCCAGAGGAGGCAAATAAGGCGGTATGAGAAGATGGGGTGTGAGCCAACCACCAACCTGGAGGTCTGGAGTGGGGGAAAATCACCTCCGCTTCAAAGAGAACCGCTCACTTTGTGTAGTTTCCCAGGTGTGAGGGTCACTAGGGCACAGTGAGCCATTATCAGACCTTGCAGGAGTGAGCAGGGGAAATGTGCCCCGTACTTCCCACCTACACCACCTGTGTGGGTCACTCCTTCTATATATCTGTCCCTATCAAACGGCACATATTAAACTCAGGCCTAAACAAACAAGCAAAAAAGGTTAATTTCCTGGCAGGAAATGCCTGTGTAATCAGTCAGCAACTCCGGTCGGTCCCAGCTTGTCACTCGCCAGCACTGTGACCTTTGGCAGGTCCACCATCTCCTTACCCGTTTAGTCACTTCAACCCTGCAGGCAGCAGCCCAGATACAGAGCCCTCGATTTGGTCCTTCTCCACTGGAGACCTGTAATATAGGATGCAGATCCTTCTAAAAGCCCTGCTCTGGAGCTTAGAGGTAGGGCATGCGCAATTCCCCCCGGATCCAGTCTCCAGGGTCACCACAACTGGTAGGAGGAATCTGGTCTGTACTGCCCTGCTTACATCTATAATCTCTGGCCTGGGTTTATACATCAGTGATAGAACACACACTTAGCATGCATGAAGCCCTGGGCTCAATCCCCAGTGGCAAAAAATAAAAACGAACAAACAAACAAACAAAAACCCTTAAATTTAAAATCTGTAACCTCTAGAAAAACAATAATAAAATCTGTATCCTTTACTCCTGGATGGAATTTGTAATGATTCATATTGCCAACATGGTGGAATCCTGAATCACCTGGAAGGCAAGCCTCTGAACTCACTGGAAAGGGATTATCTAGATTAAGTTCATTGAAGCGGGAAGTACCATTCTGCAGACAGGGGGCCAGGGTTATATGAAAAGGAGAAAGCAAACTGAACAGGAGAGCCTTCACTCTGCTTCTTGGCTGAGGATGCAGTGTGACCAGCAGCCTGCCTCCTGGATGGACTGACTGGATTCTCCAACTGTGAGCGACAGAAACCCTTTGTCCTTAAGTTGCCTTGTTTGTCTGTTTTAAAAATAGGTTTTCAAGCTGGGCATAGTGGTGCAAACCTTTAATCCCAGCACTCAGGAGGCAGGGGCAAGTGGATCTCTGTGAGTTCGAGGCCAGCCTGGGCTACAGAGTGAGTTCCAAGACAAGAAGGATTGCTAAGAGACCCTGTGTTCTATTGCTGTGAAGAGACGCCATGACCAAGGCAACTCTTAAAAGAAAAAGCATCTAGCTGGGGGCTTGCTACAGTTTCAGAGGTTTAGAGGGAAGGAGGAAAAGAGAGAGAGGGGATGAGGAAGAGAAGAGAGAAGAGAAACACTGACTGACCGGTATGAGCCCCCCCACCCAGTGACACACTTTATCCAACAAGGCCACACCTCCTAATCCTTCTAATCATATCAAAGTGTCCCAATCCCCAGAGACTGAGCATTCGAACATATGAGCCATTGGGGGCCCTTCTCATTCAAGCCGCCACCACACCCCGTCTCAGGAAAAAACAGTTTTTAATTGAAATAGAATGACATCACTTTCATCTGTCCAGCCCCTCTCAGGTGCATGCCCAATGCACTCCCCTGTACCCCCAACACTCCCATGTTGATAGTCTCTTTGTCTTTGATTATTTTTAGTTTGTATATATGTTTGTATATATGCACAAATATGTAAGTACAACCTGCCAGGTTGTTTTTGTTGTGCATTGTGAATGGTTTCAGGGCTGACCACTCTACCCACGTTGGCTAACCAATAGGGGGTCTCATTCCTGACAGAAGCCAATTCTTCTCCAGGCAGTCACTAGCTGCTTGTACTTATTTGTCTAGAGGTGGGACCCTGTGGAATTCCCTGCCGCCTTCCACGATAATATGGCCACTGGCATGCCGTTGTTCTGGTCTTGTTTATGCAGCCATTTCTGGAGAGGATGTTCCACCACAGACTTACTGGTGTTCTGACTTTTACAATCTTTCTGTTCCTCTCTTCTGCGAAGTTCCCTGAACCACAGATGTGGAAGCTGGCTATACATGGATCCATGGGAACTTGGCTCCTGATGACCCATTGACCTCTCTCTGCATTAAGTCCAGTAGTGGTTTTCTGTGATGGTCTCCATTTGCTGTAAATAGAGCTACCCAAGAAAGCTGGCTGTTGTTTGCTGGTCTGTTTGCTTGCTGGTTTGTCTTTTGAGACAGGATCTCACTATATAGCCCTGGCTGGCCTGGAATTCACATTGTAGAAAAAGAGAAAGGCAGATAGGCACCATGGTATAAGCTTGTAAACCCAGTACCAGGGAGGTGGAGACAGGTGGATCCCTAAAAATGCATTTTTTGTTTTGTTTTGATTTGGCTTGGGTTTTTGTTTTTGTTTTTGTCTTGTTTTGTTTTTTACTTTTTATTGATTCTCCCTGAATTTCATATCATGACCCCAATTCCACTCATCTCCCTGTCCCTCCACATCTGCCTTCCACCCTCATAACCTCCACCCAAAAAAGCCAACCATACAAACAAAAAGATCTCACCCTGGAAGCTTTGGCGTGTCACACAGTTCACCCTTTTTGCCCAAACAGCTTTACTTGCACGTGTTCATTGCAGAGAGTTGTTGGTCTGGTTGGAGGCCTCTGGTTTCTGCTACACCATCAATACTGTATCCACACTGGGACTCCTCACCGATATCCTGCTGTTGCCCAGAGTCACGGAGATCCTGTAGTTTTGGTTCTGCAGGACCATATGGTGATATTTTATTTGTGCTGAACTGTGATTTTTATTTGTATGTTAATAAATAAAGTTGCCTGGGGATCAGAGCTAAAAGCAAGCCATTTAGCAGAAGGTGGTAGCACACGCCCTTAATCCAATCACATGGCAGGCAGAGTCTCTGTGTGGTCAAGGACACAGCCAAGCAGTGACCTGAACCTTTAATCCCAGTACGGACCATAGAGACCTGGAGGTCTGTATAGACAGGGAGTGACAACGAAATCATGTGATTGGGTTTAGAGCCAATGAGAAGGTAGAACAGAAAGGCAATAAAAAGACAGGTCACACAGGACAAGGTCTCTCTCAAGGGAAGGACAGCAGTGATTGGTAAACAAAAGGCTATTCTCTAGTGTTCTAATCTCTTGGGCTTTTAACTCTGTATTTGGCTCTGTGTTTCTTATTTAATAAGACCGTTTAGAATTTCATCTACAGGACGGGCCCCTTCACAAGCTCCAGCAGTTCACGGATGGGATGGATGTTGGGGTGGGCCAACTCAAAGCCCTGGTTCTAGGCCTGGGTGGTAGCTGAGTTGATCATCCCGCCTGCTCTCCTGCACCAGCACCACCAAGATGGCCTCTCCTGCTTTGCCCAGGCAAGGGTGGGACTGGCTTTTCTGCCTGTCGAAGCTGGCAAGGGGCAGAACCAGCTCTCCCTCACTCACTCCATTGGGGCCAGTGCTCCAGCACTACCCCAGAGAGGGGCAGGGCCAGCCCCCCAAGTGAGGGGTGGGACCAACTCAGCCCTCAGACATCAACATGACCCCAGGGGGCAGCCCAGAACAGGCCATGTCTGGATGGCCTCTGGTGGTAACATGGGCCATAGACATCAACCCAGACACCCACTGCTGAGTGGCCACAGACCCAGACATGGCCCTCAGCAGCAGCACTCAGGTGGCAGTGCAGGCTGTTCCTCACCACCCTCACATCTCTAGTTCACCTCTCTTTCTTATCTCTCTACCACACACTTGCTCATCACAGTGGCACCTGTGCTGTATGGTGATGGGTGAGGGCCTCTAAATTTGTAGTTCCGGTTCTGGGGAGGTAGAGACAGGTGGGTTCCGACTTGGAGAGTTCTATGTCTGTGAGAGATTCATTTCAAAGCACAAGGTAGATAGCATTGAGGAGTAATAGCTGAGTGTGTCCTCTGGCTTCCGTGTGTATATGCGCACACACACACATACATGTGCACCCATGCATATATCACACACACACACACACACACACACACACACACACACACACACACAAAGAAAAAGAAAGGGGTTGGAGCTCTACTGTCCCCTTTGAGGGTACATTTCAGTGACCTGAAGACCTCCATTAGGGCCACCTCCTAAAGGTTATGAAACTTCCCAAGTGTGCTGCAGATGAAAGACCAAGTCTTTATTTAACGCAAGAGCATTTGGGGGACATTTAAGCCATAAACTATGGCACATATGGAGGCCTGTGTCTTCAATTGAGAACTGGGGAGGTAGAGTGGGAGATTGCCAACCTGTCTATGCCAGTCAGGGCCACATACTGAGACCCTTTCAAAAATAAATAAATGAATAAAGGAAGGAAGGGAGGTAGGGAGGAAGAAAGGAAGGAAGGAAGGAAGGAAGGAAGGAAGGAAGGAAGGAAGGAAGGAAGGAAGGAAGGGAAGGAAAGGAAGGGAAGGAAGGAAGGAAGGAAGGAAGGAAGGAAGGAAGGAAGGAAGGAAGGAAAGGAAGGAAGGAAGGAAGGAAGGAAGGAAGGAAGGAAGGAAGGAAGGAAGGAAGGAAGAAAGAAAGAAAAGAAAGATGGCCAGACATAGCAGCGTACACATACCTAGAACCTTGGAGGAAAAGGTTTAGAAGATGAGGAGTTCAAGGTCAGCACTGGCCACAAGTGCAAGGCCAGCCTGGATTCTCAAAAATATACTCAAACTATCATGATTATGACATAGCCATGACTGTGGCTGCCTTAATGTTATATATGAGGAAATTGAGACAAGAAGATTAAATCAGTATCCAAAATGATCCAGCAAGTAAATAGCACACCTGAATAGCCATGTTTTTTGTCCCTTTCGAGATACTTGTTTTGTTTCTCTTTGGTTTTTCTGAAGCATGGTCTCATGTAACCCAGGTTGGCCTCAACTCACTATGTAGCTGAGGATGACCCTGAACTGGTCTTCATGCACCATCACGATCTGATCAAAGTCTTTGTACAGAGTCTCCCTCCCCCTGTTCCCATTTGTGCGATCTAGTATGTCACTGAGCCCCATTACCCAAATCATTCTGCATTGTGTCAAGCTAGACAATCAAGACTAACCATCACAACTACATAGTAAGATTCCATACAAAACAAATAAACACATACGATAAACAAACAATCAAGTATAGAAAAAAGTCAGGGTTGACTATAACCTAGGCTTGTGAAAGCACATATCAGATGAACAGAACAGGAGACGCAGGAGACATGGCCTCAAGCAGTGAACTTATCTCCATGCTGTGGTTTTATCACTACTTTGTTAATTATCTCCCACTTGAAAGGTCTTATCTTTGGAAACAATTAAAGGAGTCTTTTCTTTGTGTCTGTCTGTCTTTCTTTGATACAGGATCTTATTATATACACTGGCTATCCTGGAACTCACTATGTAGACCAGGCTGGCCTCAAACCCACAGGACCCACCTGCCTCTGCCTTCCAAGTGCTGGGATTAAAGTCACGCACCACCATGCCTAGTTTGCCTCGGACTCTGGAGTGTTAGGACACAGGGATGAACACTTTATCCAAATTGGGATTGTTTGTTTGTTTGGAGTCAGAGTCTCATGGAGCCCAAGCTGACCTTTAACTTGCTATGTGCCGAGGATGCTTTTGAGCTTCTGCTGCTCTTCTATCTCAACTCCCTCTGTGCTAGAATTAGAGTTGTGAGCCACTGTGGCCAGTTTCATGGGTGCTGGGAATTACCCAGGCCTTCCTACATGCCAGGCAGGCATTCCACCAACTGGGCTACATCGCCAGTCCCCAGCATTCTTTCTTAGTCTTGGTCTTATACTAAATGGGCTGGCCTCCTCAGATCCTCATGTTGATGATGGCACCTGGAGAGTGGTAGCTGCTGCATGAATGAATGAATGAAATTGAATGAATGAATGAAGAGCTCACAGTAACTGAGAGAATCCAAAGTGCCAGCAGTGAGCAGAGGACTTTCTTAGTATGTCTCATTTGTTGGGGAATATTATTTTAAGGTGTGTTACTTTTGTTTATGTTGCATGTGTTTAACTCTGTGAAGCTGTGTTACTGTGCCTGTCTAAAACACCTGATGGTCTAATAAAGAGCTGAATGGCCAATGGCGAGGCAGAAGAAAGGATAGGCAGGGCTGGCAGGCAGAGAGAAGATGTAGAAAGAGAAATCTGGGGGGAAAGGAGGCAGTAGCTAGAGATGAAGGAGGACGGACATCAGGGGCCAGCCACCCAGCTACACAGCCAGCCACTGAGTAAGAAATAATGAAAGGTCTACAGAAACAGAGGAGGGTAAAAGCCCAAAGGCTAAAGCTAGACGGGATAATTTAAGTAAAGATGGCTAGCAACAAGCCAAGCTAAGGCTGGATATTTATAATTGAGAATAAGCCTCTGTGTGTGATTCATTTGGGAGCTGGGTAGCAGGCCCCCCAAAAGAGCAAAAACCAACAACCACACTCATTGACTGCTCCAATCACCCTGTGATATGAGGAAGGGCATTCCTTCTGGTTGAAGACATTTTCCAGTGCTCAGTGGTACCTGGGTTCATGCAGAACATTGTGATGTTTCTTTGTCAGCTGAGCGGCTGCATATGAATCTACTGATATTTTAATTATCGCCTGCTGCCCCATGGCCCTGAGGTCAGTGCCCTGTCAGTCATTCAGGCCTTGGCCCTGGGGCTTTCAGTCCTGAGGCCCCAGCTCTGCTCTGGGGCCGAGATACATAGGTTTCAATTAAGTCTCTATCATCCTATTTACCAACAAAGACTCAGAAGTCAGATGTTGGGGTGAAAACCTGCTAGATCAGAGAAGCAGAGAAGCTACCAGCTGACCTTGCTTTTGGCCAGAAACATCAAAAGACACACATCTCTCCCTTCCTAGTCCCCGCCCTTTCCTTCCTGTGCGTCTTCTCTATCCAAATTTCTGGCTTCTCTATGTCTAATTCCATCAGCTGGTTGCTGGCTCCACCCCCTGATTCAAGGTAAACTTTATCGACAGTCTGGAGTGTCACAGTGTGATCAAAATAGCCCACAACAGCAACGAGTCAGTTGTTCAGCCTTGCTGAATATCACTTGTAACGTGGACACAGGGATGGCATTTTAAGAAGTGTGACTTGATTGCACTGGCACATGCAGGTTATCTTCCAATCGCCACATAAGTATGTGAATAACCTTCGAAAGTTTAGATAGCTGGTGGAGGGGACAGAGCTGAGGTAACCGAGGGGTCACCAGAGAAGACCAAGGGCCACGTGGTGGATCCAGGAAGAAATGTAAACGAGAGGTTTAAGGGAGGAAGGGGGCGTTTTGTTATTTGTTTTTATTACTGCTGCTGTTGTTTTGAGGGGAAAAAAAAAAAAAAAAGTCAGCCGGGCAGTGGTGGCGCACGCCTGTAATCCCAGCACTCGGGAGGCAGAGGCAGGTGGATCTCTGTGAGTTCGAGGCCAGCCTGGTCTATAAAGCGAGTTCCAGGGCAGCCTCCAAAGCTACAGAGAAACCCTGTCTCAAAAAAACAAAAAAAAGGGGGGGGGCGGAATTTAGCTCAGTGGTAGAGCGCTTGCCTAGCAAGCGCAAGGCCCTGGGTTTGATCCTCAGCTTCAAAAAAAAGTCTTAGTGTGTAGCCCAGGCTGGCCTCAAACTTGCTATGTAGCTAGGAATGACCTTGAATCTCAATCCTTCAGCCGCTGCTTCCCCAGGCATAGATTACAGGGCTGAGCCAAGGTGCTCGACTTTTAAATTTATAGACAGGTCTCATCTGGGCTAGCCTGGAGCTCTCTACGTAGACTTGACTGGCTTTGAATTCACAGGGATCCACCTGCCTTTGCCTGCTGGGATTAAAGCAACAAGCAATGGTTTCATTACTGCATTTTCATAATACGTGTCACGGTGTTCTCTCTTGTCTTTCCTGTCCCCAGTGCCCTCTCTCAAGCCCCTAGTCCCCACTCTGGTTGGTTCCTTCCTCCTCCCAAACAGCCCTCCCCTCCCCTGCTTTCACCTGCTTTCACATCAGTCTCCTTTCTAGTTTCATGACCAATACATACGCACACAGGATCTAGGTTCTACATAATTTCCTGGTTCATCCATTTTTTTGTAGATGTCATGATTTCATTTTCCTTTATTTTTAAAGTTACTTAGGTTTATTTTATTTGTATGAGTGCTTTGCCTGCATGTATGTATATGAACTACATGCATTCCTGATGCCCAAGGAGGCCAGAAGAAGCCACCAGATGCCCTGACACTGGAGCTATAGATGGCTGTGAGCCACGGTGTGGGAGCTGGAACAGAACCCTGGTCTTCTGCAAGAGCAGCGAGTGCTCTAAGTCTCTCATCTATTTCTCTAGCCTGGTCATTTCATTTTCCTTTCCAGGATTTTGGTATGTATCCCAGCCTGACTTTGAACTCCATTCCTCCTGCCTCAGCCTCCTGGTGCTGGGATTATGGGTATGTATGTATCACCACACCTGAAAACATGTATTGTTTCCCTCCTACTCCAAGATACAAAACTCAGACTATTCTCCCAAAGACCTTTGTTGACACAAAGGGCTCTGTCTCTGACCAAAGCGCAAAGAAGCAGGCACAGGTTTAACAATCCTCACCTTAACCACTCAGTCACCTCATCAGCACACATGGGCGTTAGATTCAGGTGCTTAAGTTTACCTCAGCTGATGGTGATTTAAAGTCTGAAGACACATCCCAGAACGCTTGAATCTCCATGATGATATCATTTCATACACTTTTGTCTTCACTGTTCTAGCTTCATACTTCTTCAAGTTAGATATAACCTCAACTTAAGCCAACTTCTGCTTCTGCCTAAGTTATTACCTAATCTAAGCATCTGGCTGTCTAGATGCAGTGATGTACCTTACAAAAATGGCAGATCCCAAAGCCAGAGTGTCTGCTGTGAGACAAGCATAATGATGCACACCTGTAATCCTAGAACTCTGGAGGGTGAGGCTGGATGGTTGCAAGTTCAGCCTGGGCTGTATTACAAGATCCTATCTCAAGAAAATAATCACCTTCTCTTTGTAGAGAATTCTACCTGCTTGAGTCAGCTTTGTGGGTTGTGGGCTTATTGTTGGTGTTGTGTCTTCGAAACATAGGGTCTTACTATGTAGACCAGGCTAGTCTCAAACTTGCTATCTTCCTCCCTCAGCCTCCCTAGTGCTGAGATTATAGGTCTGGACCTCTATGGCTAGCTTACCATCAAGTTTAGTTTGTGTTATTCTAGTGTAAACTTAGTGGAGTCTGGGCTTCCTAATCTAATGTCAGAAACAACAGTTTAAAAGGGAGAGAGGTGTGCTGTGGATGATTGATTGACAAATAAAATGCTGATTTGCCAGTAGCCAGGCAGAAAGTATAGACGGGACTAGCAGAGAGGCAAATTGGGGGGAAAAGAAGGCAGAGTCAGAGAGACGCCAGCCTGCCATCCAGGGACCAATATGTAAAGGCAAAAGGTAAAGCTATGGAATACGTGGTGATATACAGATTAACAGAAATGGGCTGAGTTAAGTGTAAGAACTAGTCATTGGTAGGCCTGAGCTAATGGCCCAGCAGTTTAATTAATATAAGTTTCCAAGTGATTATTTTATAAGTGGTTGCAGGGTCCATGGTGCTGGACAGGACTGGAGAAAACTCCAGCTACAGGGGTACTCAATGATTAAGAGCACTTACCTCTCTTCAAGAGGATCTGAATTCAATCTCTAGCACCCACATGGTGGCTCATGACTGGCTATAATGCCAGCTTCAGGAGAACTGACATCTCTGGCCTCCAAGGGCTTCTGCACACCCATGGTGTACATAAACTCACACAGGCACACATATGCTGTGGAACATTACTTTAACTAGGCAAAGATGTGTTACGTTTGTTTATGTTGCAGAACATTACTTTAACTGTGTAAAGGTGTGTTACATTTATTTGTACTGCATTTGTTTAATGATATAAAGATGTGTTACATTTGTTTATGCTGCATTTGTTTCACCTTGCCTGCCTAAGGCACCTGATTGGTCTAATAAAAAGCTGAACAGCCAATAGCTAGGTAGTAGTGTAGCTAGAAGTTTCTCCAGTCCTGTCTGGGCCCTGAAGTCCCATGGCCTGCTTATAAAATAATCACACAGAGGCTTCATATTATTTATAACTGCTTGGCCATTAGCTCAGGCCTATCACTGACTAGCTCTTACATTTAAACTCAGCCCATTTCTGTTGATCTATGTTGCCACATGTTCTGTGGCTTTACCTGTGTGCCATTACATGCTGCTCCTTGGATGGTGGGCTTGGCATCCCTTGACTCAGCCTTCCTCTCCCAAAATTTTCCTTCTCTGCTTATCCTGCCTATACTTCTTCCTAGCTACTGGCCAATCAGCATTTTATTTATCAACCAATCAGAGCAACACATTCACAGCATATAGAGCAACATCACCCATCACAGTAAAGGGATAGGTGAGGCTGGCAAGCAGAGAGAATAAGTAGGAGGAGGAATCTAGGCTTAGGAGAATGAGAAGAGAGAGAACAAGGAAGAAAGAGAGGGAGATGCCCAGGGCCAGAAGCCAGGCAGACATGGAGGAAAGAGCAAGTCTCCGTGTCATGATTTGGGAGCTGTTTGGTGGCTGATAAGCAAGCCTGTTACACACATACATATACATAAAGTAAATAAATCTTAAACAAACAAACACAGCACTTGGTGGGGCTAAGGCAGAAAGATGTCAAGTTTGAGTTCTAGGCCATGGAATACTCCCAAGGCCCTGTCTCAGAGGTTCTTGGAACCAAGTGTGAGCAGGTCTGTCTCTCCAGAGGACTAAGCTCTGGTATTGGTTGGCTTATAGCTATACCACACCAACCTCTGTCTCTGTGGTCACATGGTTTATTCTCCAAATGCCCAAATCTATTTATTCATTTATGTATCATTGGTCTTTTTAAAAAATATATTTTATTTCACTTTATCTATATGAGTTTGTAGTGGTTTGAAAGAAAATGGCCCCCAAAGGGAGTGGCACTATTAAGAGGTGTGGCCTTGTTGGAGAAAGTGTGTCACTGTGGGGGCGGACTTTGAGGTCCCCTATGCTCAAACTATGCCCCGTGTGGAACACAGTTCACTTCCTGTTGCCTGTGGATTAAGATGTAGAATGCTCAGCTCCTTCTCCAGCACCATGTCTGCCTGCAAGCCACCATGTTCCACCATGATGATAATGGACTGAACCTCTGAAACTGTAAGCCAGCCCCAGTTAAATGTCCTTCTTTACAAGAGTTGCTGTGGTCATGGAGTCTTTCACGGCAATGGAAACCCTGACTAGACAGAGTGCTTTGCCTGCATTTGCATGTGTGCATCATGTATATGCAGTTCCCTCGGAGGTCAGAAGAGGGCGTTGGATCCACTGGAATTTGAATAGCTGATAGTTGGGGAACTACCACGTGGATGTGGGGAACCAGATTCGGGTCCTTTGGGAGAGAGCAAAGCTTTTAATTGCTGAGCCATCTTTCCAGCATCTCATCATTGGTCTTTTGGACAGGGTCTCATGCAGCTCAGGCTGGCCTGGAACTCACTAAGTAGTCAAGGATAATCTTGAATTCCTGATCCTTATGCCTCCACCATCAAAGTGCTGGGATCCTGTGTATGTACAACCATACCCGACAACAAGAACTTTGAAGGTACCTCAGGTCAGAAACAGAAAGGACCATTGTCACGATCACTGTAATTAACAATCAGTAACTTCTATTATTACTACTACAGAAATCAACTTTTTTTTTTCCAAGACAGGGTTTCTCTGTATAGTTTTGGTGCCTGTCCTGGATCTCATTCTGTAGACCAGGCTAACCTTGAACTCACAGAGATCTGCCTGGCTCTGCCTCCTGAGTGCTGGGATTAAAGGCGTACACCACCACCGCCCGGCTGAAATTAACATTCTTCATTTGTTTATTTAGACAGTGTTGGGAATTGAACCCAAGGTACTCTAGGCAAACACTGCAGAGTGAACCACACCCCTAGCCATGGATTAGCTATTTATGCCTCATAGGAACTCAGAGAGTGACGTAATTATAAACCCAGGCTATGACAACAGGCACAGAAGTACCAACACCCACACCATCCCCTTCGGATGTGAGCAGGATGTCCCTTAGCTTTGTCCATATTCCTCTGAGGTCTCTCTGGCCTTAGGCCAGCACCACAGACATCACAAGGTCCTGGCTAAGGGTGAATCACATCCCTGAAGTGCCCATTGGCTCCATCAAACCACCAGTGGGGAAGAAGAGCCTAACTGGAATGTACATTTCAGCCAAGTACGATGCCTCATGCCTGTAATCCCAGCATTTGGGAGGCCAAGGCAGGGGGATTACTGTGGTTCCAGGACAGCCTGGGCTACAGAGTGAGATCCTGTTTCAAAAATCAACAACAACAAAAGGGGAACTAGGGCTCTGTCTCAGCTGGTGGACTGATTGTTCAGACACACAAAGCCCTGGGTTGGATCCCCAGCAGCACATAACTGAGTGTGGTGGCACCGGCCTGTAATCCCAGCACACGGGAAGTGGAGACGGGATCACTCAAGGTCCTCCTCAGGTAAATAGTGAGTTCAAGGCCAGCCTGGACAACATGAGAGGGAGGAAGGAAGTCCTGTGAATGCGAACAGTGGATGTGATGGTTCACCATACTGGCCCCTCAACCACAGCAATGAGGTCAGACAGGTTCTAGGCTGCACCTCCACAGGGCTTTGGGCTCTGTGCTCCCACCACACCCGGAGCTAGTGTCTCCATTTTAACTCTGTGCTTTGTTCAGTATTTTGTGCATCTTGGCAGCCGATTAAAGTTAAATTGGGAAACCTGCATATGGCACCATGGCATTTATTTTGGCTTCCACTTTGCAGGATGCATCCTCAACTCAGGGCTGGCTCAAAATCCAGGGATGAGATGGAAATGGAGCCAAGCCACTGCACTTAGAGTTGGCAAAGTTTGGGAAAAGAAATGGACATTGTCAACTTTAGTATAGAAACCCCTTCCAAGGGAAAAACAGAGGGTCACATGGTGCCGCCCAGCAGCAAATCCAGGCCCAGCTTCAGTCCCCTAAGGTTTATAGTGAGCGGTGAAGGAGATACTGCTGACTTCACTGATACTATGAGTTCGTTTTTCATTCTTCATCTTTAAAAAAAAAAATGTGCTGGGCATGATGGCCTATGCCTTTCATCCCTGTGCTCAGGAGGCAGAGGCAAGCAGATCTCTGTAAGTTGCAGGCCACCTATATAGAGAGGACCTCTGACTAGGGCTACTCAGGAAATGAGAGAAAGAAAATTTTAAGAGTGACAGTAATCATTTACAGCTGTGGTGAATGTGGGGCTGTCAGCACTGCTCAGTAAGGGCACTTGCTGATCAAGACTAACAACCTGAGCTGTGTTGCTGGCTCTGCAGCTGGGGTCCATCCCACCGTCTCTGATCCCGGGCACGGGGTGAACAGACGCAGAACCAACGGCACAGGCTCCGGTAGATTGTAAGCAATCTTGTTTATTAAACAAAGGGCTGAGGTGTTTACGTGTGTACTTTTTGTCGGGCTCTGCTTCCAGCTGCTGGGGTGTTTCCTGGTTGGCTCTGGGTGTTACACGGGCAGTTGTCATCTTGGGGCTCCCATTTCAGGCTCCGCTGGGTCAGGATACTACTGTACATGTCAGAGCTGTTTGCTTAAGGCATGGCCCAGTGCTTTTGGCCTTGCCTGCCTCAGAGCTGGATCCCTGGAACCCTTGGCAGAAGAACACAACAGACCCCTAAAAGTTCTTTGACCTCCACATTTGTGCCATAGCACACATGTACACATGTACATGCACATAGGCACTGGCCAGGTATCATCCGCTCTGTTCTGCGGAGTGTGGACATCAGGGAGTTAAGAGGTAAACGAGGCTATAAGGTATGAGGGGATTAATCCCAGTGGTCTCCAGAGAAAGCAGTTAATCATTTCTAATTGCAGTCTCCTTGTCAGGGATGTTCTCTCGGATGGTTCAGGGTGGTGAAGAAGTTAGGATTGTGGAACGGGCCAAGGTGTGTGTGACATTCTTCAAGCTTTGCAGTCATGGTGTGGGTGGGGTAGCATCAAAAAGAGACCAAAACAGGCTTTTTATCTTCCTCCCTCCCTCCCTTCCTCTCTCTCCTCCTCCTCCTCCTCCTCCTCTTTCTTCTTCTCTTCTTCCTCTGCTTCTTCCTCCTCATCCTCCTCCTTCTTTTTCCAATTTATTTGAGACAGGTTCTCACTATGGCCTGGGACTCATTAGGTAGACCAGGCTAGCCTCAGATTCATAGAGATCTGCTTGCCTCTGTCTCACAAGTGCTAGTATTAAAGGTGTGTGTCACACATTTTTTGGTTTGTTTGTTTGTTTATTTATTTATCTTGAGACAGTGTCTGATTATGCCTTTGAACTTGTGAGCCTACTGCCTCTACCTCCTGACAAGCTGGATTACAGTCCTGTACCCCTGGACCTAGCAAGGGTGAAACTCCGAATTTACCCTAGGTAATTATTTCAAGATATATGTCATATGATCCACCACTTAATAACACTCTAAGATGACAGATCAGACGAGCCAGGTATAGTGATGCACATCTGTAATCCCAGCATTTGGGAAAAGGCAGAAGGATCAGGAGTTCAAGGTCAACCTCACCTAAATATCAAGTTAAAAACAGAAAAGGTAACCAGTCTCTGCATAAGCAGACTAGGGGTTTCCCAGGAAAGAGGAGGAGCTAGGAGAGGGAGGAGGAGGAGCTAGGAGAGGGAGGAGGAGGAGCTAGGAGAGGGAGGAGGAGGAGCTAGGAGAGGGAGGGGGAGCTAGGAGAGGGAGGGGGAGCTAGGAGAGGGAGGAGCTAGGAGAGGGAGGAGGAGCTAGGAGAGGGAGGAGGAGCTAGGAGAGGGAGGAGGAGCTAGGAGACGGAGGAGAGGGAAGAGCTAGGAGGGGAAGGAGGAGGAGCTAGGAGAGGAAGGAGGAACTAGGAGAGGTAGGAGGAGGAACTAGGAGAGGGAGGAGAGGGAGGAGCTAGGAGAGGGAGGAGCTAGGAGAGGAAGGAGGAGCTAGGAGGAGGAGCTAGGAGGGGAAGGAGGAGCTAGGAGAGGGAGGAGGAGCTAGGAGAGGGAGGAGGAGCTAGGAGAGGGAGGAGGAGCTAGGAGAGGGAGGAGGAGCTAGGACAAGGATGAAGGTATTAGAAGGAACATGAATTATTTGGGGGATGGCTCAACTTCTCAACATGTAAGAACGCCTTAGGTGTATATGCACATCACACATGCATCAAACTGCACATGTTAAATATGTGTAGTTTATGGTACATCCTTAACACCTCAGTAAATACGTTGAGAAGTTTATAGTAGGAAGGGAGGAAGGAGGAAGAGATAGGAAGGGAGACTAATTTCCCATGGGAAAAATCTACAATGAAAATGGCTCAGCAGGTAAAGATGCTTGCCACCGAGCCTGATGATTTGAGTTTGAGCCCCAGGACCTCCAAGCAGGTGCTGGTTCTGTCCCTCCATAGGTGTAATCCAGGGATTGAACTCAAACTGTCAGGTATCCACAGCAAGTACTTTACCTCACTGGCCCTCAAGTCTATAATCTAAAAGATATAAGGCCTCATTAGAATGTTGCCTAAAAGTTAAACTTAATCTCAGAATGAAACATAACACGAAGCTTTTAAAGGACTTAGCTGGATGTGGTGGCACTCATCTGTCACCCCAGCACCAAGAACGTGCAAGAATCATGAACTCAAGGCCATCCTTGTTCCACCAAGGTGAGCCTGGGCTATGAGAAATAAGACTCAGTATCAATAAATAAGCAAACAAATAAATAAATGACTTTGTCCAGATAATACTCTGAGGCTATTATCTCCAATTTTCTTGCTACTGTACCCCACTCCTATTCAGAACGTATTTTTATGTGTGTAGGTGTTTTCCTGCATGTGTGTCTACACTATGTGCATACCTGGTGCCCATGGAGGCCAGAGATTCAGATCCCCTGGAATTGGAGTTACAGACAGTTGTGAGTCACCAAGTGGATGCTGGGAAATGAACCCAGGTCCTCTGGAAGAGCAGGCAGTGCTCTTTAGTGCTGAGCCATCCCTCTAGACCTCAATGTAACTTTTATTTTCAGCACTGGAGATTAGACTCAGGGCTCCATCATACTAGGAAGTACTTTACCACCAAGTTACAACTCTCAACAGAACATTTTTATATGCTCCCTAATTCTACGTATTCATTATAAATTATTACTGTAGTAACACTTTATATCTGTTATAAAGCAAAAATAGAAACCATAAATATAAATCAAAGTTCTAGAAGCTTCTTTGGGCGTCTGGACGATTGTCTTGCAACCTGTTTCCCGCCCCGTTGTGCATGTCCCCTTCAGAAGTAACTCCTCTGTGCCACAGGAAAAAGAACTGAGCCTTGGCCATGGGCTGCTGACCAGGGAGTGTCCCGAGGAGTGCAGAGAGAACAGAAGGGACAGGAAATGACTCAGTGCTGGTTAGCCATAAAGCCTAGGTTTGTGTGGCTATAAACCTGGGCACTTCCCCTCGGCCGCACCCGCCCAGGTGCACTGTTTTTCTTATTTCCATCTAAGCCTCTCGGGCAAGCCTGTCCTGAGGAGGTCTTCTGTCCCTTCCCAGGCTACCCTCCATGATCACATGTTAATCTGAAGTCCCCAGAGGAGGACACTGTGGAGAGGTGGTGCCAACTGTGATTTCTTATAACCATATAACCATCCCACAACGATCACTAGCTAAGGAAAGCATGTGCCTGTGTTAAGAAAATTAATTTGAGATCAAGACCAGCCTGGTTTACATAGAGAGTTCTAGGCCAGCTAGGGATATATAGTGAGACCCTATCTCAAAACACACACACACACACACACACACACACACACACACACACAACAACAACAACAACAACAACAACAAAAAGAAAGATAAAGAAAATTAAAGTAAGATTGTCAAAATGGCTCAGTGGGTAATGGAGCTTGCAGCCAAGGCTGACAACCTGAGTTCAATGCCCAGACCCACATCATGGAAGGAGAGATCCAACTCCTACAAGTTGTCCTCTGACTTGTGTGAGTATGCACAAGTACACACACACACATAAAAATTAAAAAATGAAAGTGCCTTCTCTCTCTCTCATCTCCCAGCAATATTTCCACAGAAGACTGTGGGCTGCAAGGGTTAGTCCTGAGGAGGTTTTGTAACTCCCTTGGGCAGAAACTACAAGCAAAATTCGGCCAGGATGCTTTAAGAGCAGGGATAATTTGTTTTACTGTTGCTCTTTAAACAGCTGTGAGCTTGTGGGCACATCATAAAACACACACAAATGTGTAAACATAGACATACTTCCTCTAAGGGCCCTCTAAGGAAAAATGAGTAGATTCTGTTGACCAGCATCATCTAAGTCTAAAATTCAGGTTTTATGTGAGATTTCTTGAGAATACTGTGGTAGAGACCAAATTTCAAACGATTTCTTTTCCTCCTCTTTCTTTAAATGTCTTACTTATTTCTGTGTGCTCAAGCTCACTACTCCCAAGGCGCACATGTGGAGGTGGGAGGACAACCAGCAATCAGTTGTCCCTTCTGCAGTGTGGGTCCCAGTAATCAAACTCAGCTTGTCAGGCGTGGCTGCAAGTGCCTTTGCCCCTGAGTTTCACCAGCCTCTCCTCTTTCTTTTTGGATCTTCCATGCAGGCCAGCTGGGGCTACACACTCACAATCCCCCTGTCTCTGCCTCTGAGTGCTAGGACTACAAGCCTGAGCTAACCCCAGCCCTCTGAACTTCACCAAAACCAACAAAGTGCTAAGAGGAGCCTTGGCTCAGCTCCATCACAAGCAAATCTCAGCCCCCTAACCGAATTCTTGAACCTCCATGGACAAATTTAAAGAGGTAGACACAGTAAGGGATGGCCAGGATGTGGCTATTAAATACCACAAACAAGCTTTTCAGAAGTCACCTCAAAAAAAGGAGTCATCCCCTCCAGGGAGGGAGTGCTGTGGGATGTTCTGTATGTCAAATGTGTTGCTCAGATTGGTTAAAATAAATAAAGTACTGATTGGCCAGTAGCCAGGCAGGAAGGATAAGGTAGGCGGGACAAGGAAGAGGAGAAGGCTGGGAACAGGAAGGCTGAGGGGATAGACTGCCAGCTGTGGCCATGACAAGATGTAAGGTACTGGTAAGCCACGAGCCACATGGCAAAGTATAGATTAATAGAAATGGGCTAAATATAAAAGTAAGAGCTAGACAATGGTAGACCTGAGCTAATGGCCAAGCAGTTTAAATAATATAAATGTCCGTATGATTATTTTATACATGGGTTATGGGACCGCGGGGGCTTGGTGGCACCTGGAGAGAAGCTCTCCAACTACAAGGGAGATAACAGATGCCAGCACCCTGAGGACACCAAGCACACAGCAGGCTTGGCGCAGCCCCACGGCTGAGCATCTCATTTAAAACAACTCTTGACAACTGGACAAAGAAAACGTGGCGATCAATGAAACTTGTCACGGTCTCTGCTCTTGATTCACCTGAAAATCACAAGGGGACTGTTGGTGTGAAGGTGGCACTGGGTTTAATAGCCAAGGCTAGGGAGTTTGAGATGTTGGACAGTGAGCTGGAGTCACCAGAGGACCCCTCTTCAAGGAATGGTGGGGAAAGGCCAGAGTTCAAGTGTGGCAGGTAGAATAATCCCCCCACAGTGTGTGTGTGTGTGTGTGTGTGTGTGTGTGTGTGTGTGTGCACATGTGTGTGTGGAGGCCAGGGGTCAACATCCAGTATCTTCCTTGGTTTCTCTCCTCATTCTCTCTGCCATCATATAGGTCCCAGAGACCAAGCTCAGATGGTCAGGCTTGGCAGAAAGTACCTTTACCCATTGAGCTACCCCCAGGCTCCCAACCATATTTTTTGAGATAGAGTCTCTCATTGAACCCAGAGTTCACCAGTTGACTATACTGGCTGGCCAGTGAGTCCCAGAGATTTACAGCCTCCCTCCCCAAGTGTGATCACATGCTGCCATACCAGCTTTTTATATGAGTGCTGGAGATCTGAACTCAGGTCTTCATGCTCGTTCAGCAAGCAGCTCAGCAACTGAGCAATCTCCCTGGCTTCTCATCTTCTACTTAATGCCAGGAATCAAACCCAGGGCCAAATGCACATAAACACATCCTTTGCTACTGAGCTATGCCCTCGGCCCCACAGCCCAATATCACTGACCACCATGCCTGACTGCTGCTATAGTTCTTTTGGATGGAGGACAATTCTGTATCACTTTGGGCTGAAGACAAAAAGGATGAATAAGTAGCTCACCAGCTACCTAGCACCACGTTTATTTCACAGAGTAAAAGCTATAGGTTGGCCCACTAGACGAAGATGTAGAGTGATACAGTGAAAGGGGGTTCGAGACACTGAGCAATTTACTCCCGTAAACAATGTGCATTGGGAAGGAAATGCCATGCCAGTGTCCTACAGACTGGGGGGGGGGGGGGGGGAGATTAAGGGGCTGGTGACTTATCAGACTCCAGAGAGGAAGGGCAGACTTTAAATAGAGAGCGAGCATAGAGCATAGATGGGGCCAGGAAGGACAGCAGAGCCCTGCACATAGAAGACAAGCTCTCTACCAGAAAAGTAACTCAGAGCCCTGGCAGTCCTCTTGAAGGCTGACACCCTTCAGCTATTGTAGGTAGTTCTCATACCCACCCTGATTACTACCCCTTAGTCACTCCGGGCCACACAGAGTAAGTACACTATGTGCCCTTCTATTCTGAGCTGCACCTCAGTCACTGCTCGCTATTAATCATGTGCTCCAACTTTTTTCCCAGTGAGGAAGTGAGGGAGAGCTTTCCTGCATCTGCCATCTACTGGTGAAAACGAAAATGTTCTATTGTCCTCTTTCCTAATTGTTGCCAATTGGAAACTAAGTTGGCATCTAAACGCTTATTGGCATAAAACTCATTTGTTATGTGGAGGACATTTAAGAAAGGCAATATTGCCAGTGGTGGCTGGTGCCTTTTGTTCTGTAAGTGTTGAGTATGCAATGTGGAATAATATACACAAAAGATACATATCATGTCTTCAATATAAGACTGAGACTTGGAATCAAAGTTGGTTTTGCTTTTTTGTTTTGTGTGGTTTTGGTTTGGTCTTTATTATTCTAAAAATGTTTTTCTATCTATTTATTTATTGGCAGTAGGGTAGCAACATATCACTGCATACACATAGAAGTTAGAGGACAATTTGTGCAAGTCTCTATCATATGGATGCTGGGGATCAAACTCAGGTCCTCAGGCTTAGCAGCAAGTGCCTCTAACTGCTAAACCATCTCACTGGCTTTTTTTTTTTTAAAGATCAGAGTGTTATATAGCCCAAGCTAGCCTCAAGCTCATATGCAGCTGACCTTGGTCTTGAATTGATCTTTTCTTCCTCCTAAGATCTGGAATTACAGTTATCAAGTGAACAGGTGGCTACAAGCAGGCAAAAACTTTGTGGTAACTTGAGAATGCCCGTGCCCCCCACCACCACCAGTCTCATATATTTGAATATTTGGTTTTCCAACTGTTTAGGAAGAATTAAGAGGTATGGCCTTGTTGGAAGAGGTATGTCATTGTGGGTTGGCTTTGAGGTTTCAAGTCTCCCTTACTCTCTGCCTCCTGCTGTGGATCAGATATAAGCTCTTAGCTACAGCTCCAACGCCAGGCCTGCCTGCCTGCTGCCGCCATGATGATCATGGACTAACCCCCTTATACTGTAAGCAAGTCCCCAATAAATGTGTCCTTTTCTAAGCAGCCTTTGTCATGGTGTCTCTTCATAGCAATAGAACAGTATAACTAAGACAACTCCAACAGTATTAACAGACATCAGGGTCCTGGAAGTTATGTGACCTCCGGCTGAGCCTACTCTTCCTGTCTTCCATCTTGGCACAAATTAGCTCTTGACTCTTAGGTGTGACTGTTTTGTGATATTCCCAGACCTCAAGTTTCTGCAGTTATTTTTAGCTGTAGTTTTAGTGCATTCTTGAGACAGGTGAGGCAAAAAGAGGAATGTAGGTGTGGGCCACCCTTAAGTCTGCCATTCCAGCCCAAGAGTGACTCACACCCTTTTTATTATCTGCCCCAAGGCTAGGTTTCACCTCAAGAAGTCTGGATTAGAACTGCTGTAGTCCATTCTCTAATTTCTTGAGGATATGCCTTCTTCATGCTTTGCTACCCACTTCTGATAAGGTGGATTCCTTTGTTTTCTGTAACCAACACTACAGCCTCTGGTTCTTTCTGGTCCCATTTCCCAGAGCTTTGAGGTACTTAGTAGATGGAGTCAAATACAGGTGGTAGACAGCTGCCAGGCAGGAAGCTACCTAGAAAGCTCTCTGGCTCTACTCCAGATGTCTATGAGGAGCCAGAATTCTGTGATGTTTGTTGCATTTTTGAGAAACATGATCAAGTTACATCTTTGCCCTTCATAGCAACAACTATGAGCTATACTTCCAAGCCTAGCACAGGTTTGTGTGTGTGTGTGTGTGTGTGTGTGTGTAGAAGCCAGAGGTCGTCTGGTGTCTTCCTCGATCACGCTTTAAAAAGTGTCTCCATGGGGGTTGGGGTTTTAGCTCAGTGGTAGAGCGCTTGCCTAGCAAACGCAAGGCCCTGGGTTCAGTCCTCAGCTCTGAGAGGGCAAAAAAAAAAAAAAAAAAAAGTGTCCCTAAAATAAGCATATCCCTCAGCTACTTGACCTAGAAGAAAAGTTCAGGCCAGAATAATTCCAAGCTCTCTTTACTGTGCCCCCTCCCCCAGTCATATCCCAATTCAATTTTAATTTGCTTCTAAAGTCCTCCACAGAGTGAAAACATCAGCCATTCATTGATGCAAGATAAAGATGCTACCAAAGCCACCCTGAAGAAGCCTCTCAAGAAAACTTGATTTGTAGAAAATTGCGTCCAAGGGGTGCCTGACTCCTCACAAGTATGGCCCCTCTCATTTATTTGCCCCTTCCCCTTCCTTTGGACGGTCTGACTCCTCTAACTTGCCCTTCACTCAAATGCATCATGAGCAGTAATGAAACTCAAAGCATGGAGCTGTCACTCCACTGGTAGAGTCCTAACCTAAGAGACACAAAGCCCTGGGTTTGATCCCCACCATCACTACATAAACCAGGCAGAGTGGTACACATGTGTAACCTCAGCACTCAGAGGTAGAGACAGGAGGATCAGGAGTTCAAGGCCACCCTCAGCTATATGAGCTGGAAGCCAGCTTGGGACACATAAGACCCCGGCTAAAAAGAAAAAGAACTTAGGTAATTAGGAGCAAACTAGACCAAAGCTATGTGCTGTATTTAGTTTACTACAAATGCCTTAACCATAGGCACTGCTCCTGGGAACATGTGCAGTGTAAACAAACCCCTTTCAGAGCTAGGGAGAAAGCTGTTAGTGAAGAACTTGCCTTTTCAACCCCCAGAAGTCATAAACAGCCAGGTATGGCATAAGCTTGTAATACGAGTGCCGAGGAGATGGAAACAGGTACACTGCTGGGGATCACTGGCTAAGCAGCCTAGCTCAATCAGTGTGCTCCAGGCCAAAGACAGACTCTGCCTCAAAGGGAGGTGGGTGGTGTTCCTGAAGATGACACCCAGAGCTGACCTACACACACGAGCACATACGTGAATACCCTCACACACACTACAGTCACATGGTTAGGATGGGAAGCTGTGGAGATGGCTCAGTGGGTAAGAGTGCTTGTTGTTCAGAGCTCTAGCATCCATGTAGAAAGCTGGGTGTGTGATCATGTTCATCTCTAACCCCAGAGCTGTGGTGTCAGAGACAAGAGGACTGCTGGGGCTTGCTGGCTGCCAGTCTAGCTGCAGGTTCAGAAAGGGACACTGCCCAAGGGAGCCAGGCAAAGAGTAATAAAGACCGGCTGTGTAAGCACGTGTGCGCGCTCGCACGCACACACACACACACACACACACACACACACACACACACGCCCTATCCCAATGCAATGAACAGTCTGAAGAGTCCACCCTGGACGACACTATAAGACATCATGTGCCAATAACAAGAAGATGAAGTTAAGACTGTAGAATGACCTTCCTTCCTGATGCACTGATGCAATTCATCACCTAGGAACAGGAATTATTCAAGAATCTAGTCTTCCTTGCCCCTCGGTTAGCCCAAGAAACCAGGAAAATGTATTCTGGGTTCTGAAGCACTCTGCAGCTCCACCAATGCAAAGAAAATGCAACCTCCTTTGAAGAGGACTTCCCTTTCAAAGCCATCCATCATCTTGCTCTCATTTTTTTTTTCATCACCAAATGATGTTTGCCTTAATCAAGGACAACCAATAAATCTGTCACGTAACCACACCAACAGGTCCCTGCCAGCAAGAGCTACAAAGCCCTTTAACAGAAAGGTCTCCAAAGAATTTGAATACTGCTCTTTTAGAGGACCTGGATTGATTCTCGGCATCCACAAAGGTGGATCACCACCAGCTCCAGGGAGATCCGATTCCTCTGGACTCTGCGGGCACTAACACAAAGTGTGTGCATGCACACACAGACACACACACACAAATAATAAAAATACATCTTTAAAAATAATAATTATTGTTCCACATTAGGCTTAATGACGGCTGAGATAAGTTTACACCCCAGTCTGTAAAAGCTTTACAATTAACGACAGATGATGCTCTTCCTCAGCCAGGCCTTGACTTGCAGGTGGAAAAGGCAGAAGAGTCACAGCACTGTGTCACAGGCGAGGAATGCGGGCTCAAGAGTAGTCAGTCAGGGTCAACACTGTCAAAGTGTCCCGCTGCAATGACACTCCAACCCTTGGGGAAGAAAGCGAACTCCCAGCTGGCTGAGCGGCCTCTGGACAGGATTGGAGGGGAGAGGGGTCCCTGGCATCCGTCTCTGCACAGCTCAGCAGAAGTCCTGTTTCTGACGCCGTTAGCGGCCTTTCCGCTTCTTCATTTTCCCCCCAGCCACCTTGTTCCTCACACCAATAGCGCCCTCCGTGTCATCATCATCTCCTGTGTCCCCTCGCTTACGCTTCTTCTTTTCTCCATGCTCCCTTAACTCCTGCGGGACAGCACAAAGGATATGATTGAAGGAAAAGAATCAACTCCAAATCTTTTTTTTTTTTTTTTGGTTTTTTGAGACAGGGTTTCCCTGTGTAGCTTTGTGCCTTTTTCCTGGAACTCACTTGGTAGCCCAGGCTGGCCTCGAACTCACAGAGATCCGCCTGGCTCCGCCTCCAGAGTGCTGGGATTAAAGGCGTGCACCACCACCGCCCGGCCACTCCAAATCTTATACACAGTGACCAAAGCATGAAAATAAGACTGGCACAGACGTAGAGAACAGTGATGCGAGGACCAGTGCCCCCGCCACACGGCCTGCCACAGCTTTTCTAGGGGCAATCTGGCATTCTGTAGAAATTCACACTTTGACTGCATGTGTACTCCTTGGTCAATTTCACTTCTAGAAGTTTAAGAAAACTAAACATTCGTCAATATAAACCACGTTACCTGAATGCGATGGAATTCTTTGTAGCTGGTCATGGTGGTGCACAGCTATAATCCCTGCACTTAGAAGGCTGAGCAAGAGGCTAGACATGAGTCTAAGGGCAGTCTGGACTACACAGTAAGTGCAAAGCTAGCCAGAGCTACAAAGCGAAAACCTTGCCTCAAAAATCCAAAAATAGCCGGGCGTTGGTGGCGCACACCTTTAATCCCAGCACTCGGGAGGCAGAGGCAGGTGGATCTCTGTGAGTTCGAGGCCAGCCTGGTCTACAAAGCGAGTTCCAGGAAAGGCGTAAAACTACACAGAGAAACCCTGTCTTGAAAAAACAAACAAACAAAAAAAAATCCAAAAATAGCAAATAGCAAACAGATCACATGGTGGACAGGAGAGTAGAACTGACTAAAAAAAGATCACATGGATTTATACTTGGTGAAACGCACTTATTAGTCAAATATAGTTAGGTAAGTTAAAATTAGCTCAATGCTATCAATGGTTCTCCCTGGTACCTTGTTTACCTCTTCAGTTTCTACTTTAATACTTTTTGTATTTTCTGAATTTTTTTTCCTAGTACATATATCTGGCCTGAAACTCTCAGTGACCCCCAACTCAGCTTCAAAAGTGCTGGGATTATAGGCATATGACATTATACTTAACTACAGGTAGCACTTGTCTGTGTGTGTGTGTGTCCACATGGGGGGGGTGTCCATTTTTGTTTGTGTGTGTGCACATGCAGGCCAAGGGACAACTTAGGTGCCATGCACCTTTCTTACCCACCACAGACAGCAATTTTAAAAACAAAAACAACAGCAAGCTTGAAGGCAAAACTTCCAAGGGTTTCCTCTAGACTCTTCTCTCTGCTGCTACTGCCACTACCCCTACTATAGCCTTCTGACCTTGAGATTGACCTTTGTTGGGGGGAGGGCACAACACAGGAAGAGTGGAGAATGTGGTCATCCTGGTCAGACTACACCAACCCAGATTCAGTGGTCAATTTCCCATGAGCCCTCAACCTTTGTTTGCCCATCTCGAATCTGGAACAAAATGTAAGCATAGGAGGAGGGCACATCACCAGAAGCTGGTGAAAGCAGACACTGCGTACGTACCATTCGGGCAAATCTCTGGGCTTCATTCACACGTTCTGTGAGCATCATAACCTCCTCATCCTGCGTTGGAAAGACAGGCAGTTTCTTCCCAATTAAGTGTTCGATGCGCTGGAAGAGCTCCACATCGTACCTGAGGAAAGAAAATTGTCTGGCTCTGCTGGGCTGGCGAAGCCAGCTTCTTCCGATGCCCAGTGCCATCATGTATAACAGAGTATGGGCCAGTTTTAAACAATGCTGAATATATGATTCCTTCTCAAAACACAAGTAAAAATGCAACCTTTGTGCCTGGACAGTTGGGAAATTGCCCACTGTATTGTATAGTCACAGCATAGGTGTCCCACATGCACGCATGTGCAGCACTGTAAGTGGATGTAGTGGGCTATCAGAACAAAAGGACATGAAGGGAAGAGAGAGGGAGAGGGGCTGGGGGAGGATATGACCAAGATATACTGTATACGTGTGGGAAATTGACAAAGAATAAACTTGTAAAATGGGGCGGGAGAGGTGGTTTGCTGGTTAAGAGCATTGACTGCTCTTCCAGAGGACCAGGGTTCAATTCCCAGCACCCACATGACAGCTCATAATGGTCTGTGACTCCAGCCCCTGGGGATCTGACACCTTCTTCTGGCTTCTGCAGGCATCAGACATGCATGTGGTTGGTGCACAGACACACATGCAGGCAAACACCCTTACACATAAAAAAGTAAAAATAAAAGAAGTCAGACATGGTTATTCTAGTCCATGAGAATTAAGAGAAAGGTCACTGAAAGAAGTAGCAAGTGCCAACTCTGCTTCTGTATGACATGACATGACATGACATCTTTCACAGTATGTCCTGGTTTTATTTGTTTTTAAGACAGATCCACCATGACCATGGACTTATCATATTTTTACCAAAACTTGATTAGGTCGGAGTGGTTCCCATTTTGAAACATAAAAACCAGGGTTGGGGAGCTGACTCAGTGGTCAAGTGCTTAATGAGCCAACATGAAGACCTAGGTTCAGTCCCCACATAAAAAACAAACCCGGCATGGTGGTGCACACAGGGGATCAGAGACTGGTGGGTCCCAGGGCTCACTGGCCAGACAGCCTGGACGACTTGGCAAGCTCCAGGCCTGAAAACAGGGAGGCTGGCTCCTGAGGAATGACACCCAAGGCTGACCGATGGTCTGTCTGTCCCAGCACTGACTCACTCACTGTGTGACAAAAGTAATGGCCTTTCCAGAGCGCCCGGCTCTTGCAGTCCGCCCCACTCGATGGATATAATCCTGGAACACAAGAGGCAAAGCAATTCAGATCAGGCAAGAAAGGATGTGTGCAAAGTCCTGCTGCAAGCCTTCGGAAGAAAACACAGACCTCTGCAACAGGGAGGACATGCCCTGGGAATTTGCTGAGAAATCTATTTTTTCTTTTTAAACATTCTCATAGCACAAAATCATCCAATGCCTGTTTCTCTTATACTAAGACAAACCCACAGCACCTATCTCCATGGCTGTGCAACACTGGATCTGGACATCTACTTCGGTGAACTTCAGTTCCTATTTGTAGACCAGGGCTAGAATGAATGCCCAAACTTAGAGCTGTTGTGAAAATCAAATGAGACAGCAACTTATCTGTAACAGCTCAGCAAGGAGCCAAGAGAAACAAAGTTCCACCGGGGTGATCCTGCCTCTCCCAGGGGGACATTTTTGGTTGTTTCAACTGGAAGCATGTGAGATAGTGTCGTCAAGTAGATTAGAGGAATGTTAAGCACACTGTACACAAACAATGACTCCCAAGACAAGGAATCCACCAGTCCAGATGCTGTCAGTGCCAACACTGAGAAATTCTGAGACACTGAACATCAGAAGTCCTGCCCGTAAAGAAGGGGCGAGTGGTCAGTATCCTGTGTTCGCCCCTTGGACTGTGTCAGTAACTCTGCCTGGGACCTCCACACTCACATCAGCAATGCTGCAAACACAGGCGTGTGCAAATGGTGAGGATAAATCAGTCAAGTGCTTTCTCAGTTGGTGCTTTTTGAGACAGGGTCTCATGCAGCCCAGGCTGGCCTTGAACTTCCTATGTCCTTGGGGATGACCTTGAAGTCCTGATCTTCGTGCTGCCTCTGGCATGCTGAGATTACAGACCTGTGCTACCATGCCCAGTTTATTTGGGCTACAGCTCAAACCCAGAGTTGTATGCATGCCAGTCAAGAGTTCTCCCAATGAGCTCTATCCCACCACTCTCTCAGGTTCTGATACTGAACTAATAGAGGACAGAAACACTACATATTAACTAAGGAAAAACAAACAACAACCAAAAAAGCCCCGCATTATTTAATAAAAAAACTTTGGAACTAGAAAGTCCAGGCAGCGAGAGGACCTACCTTAGAATGAGTTGGAATGTCAAAATTGATCACTACATCCACATGGGGTATATCCAGACCTCTGCTGGCGACATCAGTTGCTAGAAGAATGGATCGAGCCTTGGCCTTAAACTTATTAAGGGACCCAAGGCGCTTGCTCTGAAATGAGGAAAAGAAATGAGAAACTTTATTTCTGAAAAGTAAAGGAATCCTGGCATACTCAACACAGAATACAAACACAATAAAAAGATAATGTTTCTATATAGTTTTCCCTTCTAAGTCAAGGCCAGTGCTTCACAAGTCAAAACAAATACGGAAACAACAACAACAACAAAAAATACTTAAAACAAGGCCACAAATGGTAACACAAAACAGAGATTGTTTTCAACATGTCAGAAAGACAATAAAAAAAAAAATGTTATTAACAGTCTTCAGAGACCAGAGAATCATCACTGCTAATACATCGACTCAACAGCTTACAAACCAGACAACTGCCTATAAAATGTTCTTTTGTGTATATGTGTATTCACATGTCTACACAGGTGCACATGAGTACACACACGAACACATATGTGGAGGCCAGAGGACATCCTTGTTGTGATAATCAACCAATCTCTCTCTCTCTCTCTCTCTCTCTCTCTCTCTCTCTCTCTCTCTCTCTCTCTCTCTCTGGCTTTTCGAGACAGGGTTTCTCTGTAGCTTTGGTGCCTGTCCTGGAACTCGCTTTGCAGACCAGGCTGGCCTCGAACTCACAGAGATCCACCTGCCTCTGCCTCCTGAGTGCTGGGATTACAGGCATGCGCCACCACCGCCCAGCCAGTAACAATCTCTTTTTGAGACACAATTTCTCACTGACTTGAAGCTCAGTGATTAGTCTAAACTGGTTAACCAGTAAGCTGAGCTTCAGACAGCTGGGATTACAAGCACTTGCCACCACACAAAGCTCTGGGTGTTTCTAGGGCTCAAACTCAGGCTCCTCATACTGGCATGGAAGGTGATTTACCAATAGAGCCATCTCATCCATGAAATATTCAATATGAGCAACCCGCTTCTGCAGAGGAAAGCAAGCTTACAAAGCAACATGTCAAAGCCTGTAGATTAGGAGGAGGAGTGTGCGATGGGCACGGGTACCCTCCATCCTGATGCACTAATCTGCTGTCCTCATCCCAGCAGTTCCTGACAGAGGCCGCTTACCTGACTCATCTGTCCATGGAGGGGGATGGCAGTGAATCCGAGATTTCGGAGTAGCAAAGCTGTTCTCTGAGTATTGTTACAGGTGCTGCAGAATATCATAAAGGAGTTGCCAGCCAATTCATTGAGAATATAAACCAGATAGGTGTCCTAAATCACAAACCCAAAACAAGGTACATCACTGACCTGAAGAAGGGGGAGACCTGGCAACCTGTAGACAAAGGCCAAGCTTGTGGGGGTGTCTCAATTATCCAGCCACCAGCTCTGAGCTGTACACTTCCTCCTGCCACTCCCCAGGTTTCTGGACAGGGTGTCTGTGGGGAGTGGAGGAGTCCCTGACAGAATGTGTAAGCAGCCTTCTGAAGTCCTGTCCTGAGTTGTTGTTGACATGAAAACAGCTATGAAGGCCCCCAGTGCTCCAGACCCATGGGAACAGCAAGCCTTTCCTGGTCAGGCTCAGGGACCATCAGTGTGCCAATGTTGACAGCGTGTAGAAAACTATCAATCACAGCTTCCTCCTCCAGGATGTGGAGCCTGAGACTGCTCCTCGACAGGCCCACTACAGAGAACAGCTAAACCTACTCGTGTGTATAATAAACACGCTGGCTTTCCCAGCTGCTGTTGATGTGACTCTATCAGAGTGCACAGCCCACTCAATCCCAGCTAATCTGTGCCTGTAGTTTCTTAATTCTTACTTGCCCTATCTAGGTCAATCCCAATGCCCAAGCTGTGGCAGGTCTCACTATGTGGTCCAAACTGGCCTCAAAACTTACTATGAGGCCCAGGCTGGCCTTGAACCTACGGACCTTGAACCCCTTGCTTCAGATTCCAGTGCTGGTTTTTCAGATTTCAGGTGTGTGCTGCCACACCTCGCTAGCTCTATAAGCTCTGGGAACCAAGCGCCCCAGCACATCCTGAGACCACACAGATCTGTACACAGCACCCAAGCAAGGTCTTTCTAAAGTAGCCATGAAATAAGCAGACAACATAAAATTGAGCACAACGGTGGTCTGGGGAGGAAGGAACTCTGCCATTCTAGCACAGCTTCTACTCTGGTTTAATGTTGTGAATTCTTGGCATGTTCACTTTATCTGTGATAAACAGAAGCTGGACACGTAGCTCCCGGCTGGTCAGGAGTGACTCATTTTCAGATGCTTTGGGGAGAACAGGAATGGCTGCAATGACAGAGTCAACACTTCACCTTGAATTTGGAGGGAATAAAAAGGTAGTACTGCTGCAGCTTCTCAACAGTCTGGTACTTAGAGGAAACAGCACACTTCACAGGGTTCTTGAGGGCCGCACGCTGAAGTTTTTGCACCTAAAGAAGAAAATAGAACACATCAATTCCCAAAAGCTCGATGTTTTTATTGTTATGTGCTTCCACTATTGTTAATCATTGACTCCCCGCCGCGCCCCCGTGTGTGTGTGTGTGTGTGTGTGTGTGTGTGTGTGTGTGTGTGTGTGTGTGTGTGTGTGTGTGTGTGTGTGTGTGTGTGTGTGTGTGTGTGTGTGTGTGTGTGTGTGTACGTACACACCAGGCACTGAATCCAGAGCATCACCCATGTTAGCAACGGTTCTATTACCAGCTACATCTCCAGCCCTAGTTTGACATTCTACTTTGAGACAGGGTCTCACTAAGGTACCCAGACTGGCTCTGAACTTACTTTTGTGGCCTACAAGGCCTTAAACTTGTGATCCTCCTGCCTTAGCCTCACAAATAGCTGGTATGCACTACCACATCTGGCTTGTATATCAATTCCTTGTTTTTAATTAATTAATTTTTGGTTTTATGTGCGTAGGGTCTCACCATACAGACCAGCCTGACCTGAACTCATGGAGGCCTACCTGCCCTTGTTCATGTATCAATTCTTATAAGAGGAAAACAGGAGTCTAAGCAAATCTCACCTTCTTGGTCATGGTAGCAGAAAAGAGAAATGTTTTCCGATCTCGGGGAATCACTTTGAGGATCTTGTCAACCTGAGGCACACAGGAAAGAATGCCACTAATATTTAGAGCAGATGTCTATAGATTCTCTGCATTGTAATGGGGTGGAGGTGGGGGAACACACACACGGGGATAAGTCTGATAAACCAAGTCTCAGAAGGTTTAGGATTTAAATTCAGCTAGAATTTATTGAACATTTGCACTCTTGCTACTACACCAGATGTTTTATACTTTTAAAATGGCATTCAAAAAACAACTTAAAGCTAAGTTAAGAAAAAGGCCAAAAAAATAAACATTACTCAAATGAACAATGTCAAGTAGGTTATCAAAGATAGTGAAAACATTCCAAGGTATACATAAGAGGCTTAGGCCAAGTGAAGCCCCACCTCTGAAGTCAGTCACAACTGCATTCTAAGAGGCACCAAGAATGCAGAAAACCCAGACATGCTGCCGAGGCTGACAAGGTGCTCTACACAGCACGTGCACGAGGAACGAGGACTAGAGAAGCTCCAGGGAGCACCAGTGTTAAAACTCACCTCTGTCTCAAAGTCCATGTTCAGTATCCGGTCTGCCTCATCCATGACCAAGTACTTAAGAGCTCTTAAGTTGAAGCCTTTGGTGTTTTCCAAGTGGTCAATCAGTCGGCCAGGAGTGGCTACCAAGAAAGGTTGAGGAGAAAGGACCCAGGGATGAGAAAGTAATCTACTTCCCATAAAACAAGAAGACACCTGAGAGTTAAGCAAGGTCACAGGGTCCACTCCCCAGGTGCCACCCAACATGGTAGATTTCCTCCAACCCGTCCAGTCATGGTGGCCTTTACCTTTGTCAGTGACTCACCTATTACTATATGTGGTTTTTTGGCCAAGGCTAGTGATTGGGACATTGAATCAATTCCACCAACAATCACAGCTGCAGAAACAAATTTGCAAATACACAACTGTGATTCTGTCTTCTCACTCAGCACCTGCAGAGCCAATGCTAGCTCTCTGCGTACATCTGTCCAGCGCCCAAGCTGAACCACAGCACCATCCTTAGATCACAGCATGCTACCAGCGCTCCCCTCCCTCCTTCCCACTCTTCCCCACTGGTGATGACACCCAGGCACTTGCTGCTCTTCCTAGACACTCACCACACTGCACTCCAATGGAGGACCCCAGGGCCTCGAACTGCTCAGAGATCTGAAAGGCCAGCTCTCGAGTCGGTGTGAGGACCAAGGCAAACAAGCGCTGGGGAGTCTCGAGCAGCGCGTTCAGAATGGGCAAAGCAAAGGCACCTGTTTTCCCAGATCCGGTTTCCGCCAACCCAATAATGTCACGGCCTGAAGAAGAAACCGCAACAAAACCCTGATACAAAGAAATGCCCTCTGGGCTCCTTCAAAGTCTTCTACAGTTACAGTGCTGGGCATTAGAGACTGAATAAATAAAACCCAGATAAGCTAAAAGCCAATGACAGGACAAATACAAAAATACGTTTAATTTGAAGCTAATTTTTAAAAAAACTTATCATATTTGTGTGTTCTCTCTCTCTGTATACTCGTGTACATTCCATGGTGTAGCTATGGTAGTCAGAGGACAACTTGTAGGAGTCAGTTCTCCTTCCACCATGTGGGTTCCAGAAATCAAACTCAGGTCATGAGTTTTAATAGTAGGCACCTTTAACCACTGAACAACCTCACCAACACACATATGTTTAATTTGATGAGGCCTTAATGTCAGACCCTAGAAAATCTCAGGAGGACATAAAGGAAAAAGCCAGGCTAACGGAGATCTACAAGTTCTGGAAGTAAGCAAAGGGAAGGACAGCTGTTCCTGCATGAGGGAAGGGTTGGGGCTTTAAGAAACAGCACACAAAGGAAGAGTGAGAAGCCACACCGGGACTGAACACAAAGGCATTAAATGGGAAAGGAATGAGACCAGAAAGGAACTCATAAATCCCCAATAAGTTTTGATAAACAGCAAGATAAACCTGGATGAGGCAAGGAGCTGAACAGTGCATCCAATGAAACACACCTTAGGCCCAGCTACCTGGGAGGCTTGGAGAAAGGGCCCAGGAGTTTGAAGCCAGCCTGGACAACACAGCAAGGACCCATCTCAAACACAGAAACCAACAAAAACTGGGTGAAATGTGATGGTTGACCAACCTAGTTATGGGAAACTCAGAAGCCAAAAATAGAGATAGGAACTACAGAACAATTATTCTAGGAGGAAGATAACAATTCTGGATACAGAGAAGGTTCAGGGAGAGACAGCCACAAGCCAACTGGACATACTTATGCCAGCAGTCCTTGAGCTCACCTTCCTGAAGAACAGATCATGAAATGTCCCTGACTTCCATAACTAACTGACCCATGAGCATCTTCATAGCCTCATTCCTTCCCTTTCCCTAGAAGGCCTGTGTTCAGCCACCCCACGTTCTCCTTCCTCTGCATGCTCCACCTCATTTCCAGTGCTGGAGATGCATGCATACATACATATATGCATGCTAGCAATGCAGACATGGAAGCCATGGATCTCTCCCAAGGGACAGACACATCAGAGTTACAATCTATGAGGGATGTATGCCTATCTCCATCCATGCCCCATGTCTGAAAACTCTTTCTTCTTTGTGTTTGTTTGTTTGTTATTTTTGTTGTTATTGTTTTGAGACAGGATTTCTCTGTGTAGCTTTTCGTGCCTGTCCTGGATCTCACTCTGTTGTTTTTTGTTTGTTTGTTTGTTTTTCTGGAGCTGAGGACCGAACCCAGGACCTTGCGCTTAGCAAGCGCTCTACCACTGAACTAAATCCCCAACCCCAGATCTCGCTCTGTAGACCAGGCTGGCCTTGAACTCACAGATCCACCTGGCTCTGCCTCCCCGAGTGCTGGGATTAAAGGCGTAAGTCACCCAGCTGATGACAGAGTCACTGTTACAAAGCAACAACAGGAGGAGATGGAACACCTAGAGAGAAAGGAGATAAAGTACTGTTCCGAAATTAAGGATGACAACAACATCAAAGAGGTGGTAGCACATGCCTTTAATCCCAGCACTCGGGAGGCAGAGGCAAGCCTAGGCTACCACGTGAGGTGAGTTACAGGACAGGACAGCCAGGAATACAGAGAAACCCTGTCTCAAAGAGGAAAGAGGGAAAGAGAGAAAGAAAGAGAGAGAGAGAGAGAGAGAGAGAGAGAGAGAGAAATGGCCAAGGGTGTTCAAAACCACAGTATGATGGATTCTCAATTCCCATCTCTGAATCACTTAGCCAGGATCTGCCCTGCAAATTCAGACAGCAGAATGTTCTAGGGGGTTAAAGCTGCCATTCCTCCACTACTCATTAACACCAGTGTCTCCTGCTCAAAGGTCAGAATTACAGGCTTGTACCATCATCACACCTGGCTTTATTTGAGGCACAGTCTTGCTTTGTAGTTTTGGCTTGCTTGCTTGTCTGTCTGAGGCAAGGTCTTACTACGTAGCCCTAGCTGAGCTGGAACTCATCAGGTAGATCAAGCTAATCTCAGACTTGCAGCTATCCTCCTGCCTCTGCCTCTTCAGTTCAGAAAAGGAGTCCTGTCATACCCAGGTAGACATTCTATCTTTATTTCACTTGAAATGTGACAGCAATGGATCTTAAAAGTGTAACATTTAATTGAGCATAACTTCACACTGAATCTGTACCGATATGCACACTGAATTTCAACCTACCTTGCAAGGCCAAAGGAATAGCTTCAATCTGGATCTTGGTGGGCTTTGCCCATCCCAACTGGTCACAAGCTTCGCACAATACATCTGTGACACCCTTTGAATTCAGAAAACCATACTTTAGCCAAGAATTCATCCTCACTTCCCTCCATTTAAATGCCTTTATCGGAGCCATCCTGCTGGGGATCTGTAGCCCCTTGCCCTTGATCTTATTGTTCATCTCAGCACCTACTTTATGTGACCACGATACTGCTCCCGGAGACAATTTCCAGTCACCGGGGGCTGTGCCAACTGCTCTGCACGTATTATCTCATTTAACGGTCAAACCAGTTCTGACAAGTGGCTAGCTGTTACTGTACCCAATTTACACGTGTGTAAAGTGAGGCAGGGAGCCATAAGAGCTTGCTTGCCTTTTGTGACGAGGTCAGAAGGCAAAAGTGACTCCAGCTACCAAGACCCAATCACGCGTGACCCTGGATAACAAATGGCCCTACTCTACAGTGGAGAGGCAACTGGGCGCTCCCGGCAGAGCGTCCTACAAGGCAAATGCACCCGAGGGAGAGTGGTGGGAGCCGGAGTTTCTAACAGTCTGAAGAAAGCCTAAGCTAGGCCCCAAGGTGCTTTTAAACGCTACTGGCCTGCCTATGAAGTACCCAAACCCTGGGCGAGCCTAGCGCCAGCATGGCAAAATAAATGCCAGCATCACCCATTCTCACCAGGTCTTTAAATGTCTTAGCTTCCTCCTCTGCCGCTGCTGTCTGAAGTGCTTCAGTGGAGGAATCGTGTTCCTCGGGTGCCGCCATCTTGCCTGTGGGTTCCGGAAGTGGGACGGCGGCGCACGCGGTGCTGGGAAATGTAGTTTCACTCTTTCCTCGATGGCAGGGTCTGCGCGCCCCCTGCTGGCTGCTGTGGGTTTGCAGCGCCCCAGACAGGTGGGGCTTTGGAGAGCTGTAATGGTTAGAAGTCTGTGTGCCTATGCAACTAAGCCTAGAAAAGTCACCAATGACGCGCCACCCCTTTCTCCTGCCGTTTAAATCTCTGCCCCTCCCTTTTTTTTTGGTTTCTTAAGGCAGGATCTCATTCTGTAGCTCAGGCATTCTCCCTCTTCCCATTGTTACCACCTTTCTAACTGTAGAGATGTAAACACATGCAATATTTATTCATTACTTCATATATTTGGCAACTGACAACCGAATATATATATACTTGGATTGTGTTAGGTGTCTAGTGACAGGACAGGACAGCATCAACTGCCCTAGCGGAGAGAAGGCAGATAATGAATATGCAATAATGGGTCACTTGAAACTGTGAAAAGTAGCTGGGCGGTGGTGGCACACACAGCCTTTAATCCCAGAACTTGGAAGGCAGAGCCAGGCGGATCCCTGTGAGTTCGAGGCCAGCCAGGTCTCCAAAGCAAGTCCCAGGAAAGGTGCAAAGCTACATAGAGAAACCCTGTCTCGAAAATGAATAAATAAATTGTGAAAAGTGCTATGATGTAATAAGCCTACATAAAAATAAGGGAACAAAGCCTTGGGAGAGAGAGTTGTCAGAATTACTACCAAATTGGGGAGGTGTCTCTGAGGCAGTGATAGTTGAGCTGGGACCTCACTCATAGCAGTACAGGGGATAACTATTCAAGACTAGTGGATCTGTACATAAAAAATTCCTGCCAGCACGCCTGTAATCCCAGCACTCGGGAGGCAGAGGCAGGCGAATCTCTGTGAGTTCGAGGCCAGCCTGGTCTACAGAGCTAGTCCAGGACAGGCTCCAAAACTACAGAGAAACCCTGTCTTGAAAAACAAAAAACAAAAAAGAAAAATTCCTGAAGCCAGTGAGATTTCTAAATACAGCCACCACTCAGGCTAGTGAGTTTCAATGTCTGTTGCATGCCCTGTACCTAGTGCATCCATGTGGGGAGGCACAGAGGTTCTCAATGTGTGGGATTTTCAAAACAGTACTCTTTCTGAAATTGAGGCATCAGAGACAATCTGAAAGAGTGTTGATAAAATGTGCGCAGGGTATGTCACACATACCTTTAACAGCAGTTAGGGCTCCACATCCTGATGTTTCATGGGAACAGCATAGATTAGCTTACATATATTTTAAAATACAAGACTAAGACCAGGTAGTGGTAATGCACGCCTTTAATCCTTTCACTTGGGAGACAGAGGCACCGTCATGCCTGGGAATTAGGCCATTCAAGGGGTCTCTGAAAGTGAAGCTCTCTTTGGAAGAAGAGGGAGTTGACTCGTCCTGAAGAAAGTCTGTCCACACTGTAGCTGTCTTCCCCCCCCCCCCCCATCTGCAGTTACACAGACCTCCTGAAGAATTCATTCTCTTGCTTGACCAGAACCTAAGTCCCACAAGAAAAAGACCTGTGTCCAGAATCATGCAGCAAGGCCACAAGGTCACAAAGTCAAGACCAGAATCCAACCTGCTTGAGGCCCAGACATATGGACTTTATTTTTTCTTCAGTTCGTTCTCTCTCTCTCTCTCTCTCTCTCTCTCTCTCTCTCTCTCTCTCTCTCTCTCTCTCTCTGACAGGGTCTCACTAGGTAGCCCTGACCAGCCTGGAACTCACTCTATAGACGTCAACTGACCTGGAACTCCCAGAGAACTCCCAGAGACCCACCTGCCCCCAGTAAGTTTCCTGAAGGTCGCTGTACGTCGTCGTCAAGACCAGCTTCCCTCAACACAGCTGTGCTCTGAATTCTAAGCACTCTTCTCCACAATCCGAGAGGATGGACTTGGATTTCTCTCTGGAGAGCAGGACGGGGAAATCAGAGCAGAGGGCAGCTGAGGGCTGCAGAGACCAGAAACCCAGGCAGAAACAAAGTGGAAGGATGGTAGACGTAGATGCCACATCTAAAGGTGCCCAAAGTCCGACGTCAAAGAAAAGAAAAACAACACACGTAAGATTTCTGGGAATCGACTGTGCCCCCTTTTTACTAACACCTGTGAGGAGTATGAGATGATAGGTGTGGGGATATATTTAAGAAATAAAACTTGCCTGAAGATCAGAGGACAGAGTCAGCCACAGAGGTCAGGCAGTGGAGGCACACTCCTTTAATCCTAGCACTCGGGAGGCAGAGGCAGAGGTATGGGGCACAAGGGTGGGTCCAGCCCTCAATAGTCCCCTCAGAGGGTCCAGGAAGACTCTACAACCAGCTGATAATTTAATCTTTAATGATAAGAAATGAATCTATATGTACACGAAACTCTTTAGTCCACACATTTTATTCTTTTGAGTCTTTTTTTTTCTACCCAGCTTCAATTCTGCTCCTTTCTTGCCCGATTCCTCTCCACATTTATCTGCTGTCCCTTCTAAGTTCTATATTAATTCTCTCATCTCAGTTCTGCCCCATCTAGGTACTCATCCATCCAGTTCTTTCCCATCTCAGCTCCTCTCTCATCTCCTTCCTCATCTTGTTCTTCCCCACCTGGCTCTTCCTCATCTTCCACCTCGTTCTTCTAGTTCTCTCTTCTAGCCCTTCAATCTAGTTCTTCCCCATCTAGTTCCTCCATTCTCTTTTCTCTTCTCCCTCTCATCCCTCTCTGAAAATAAAACTGCCCTTTTATCCCTTTGACCCTTATCTCTCCAAGCTATCTCTCTTCCCTCTGGCTAGTGTGCTCGGTCACTAAGCAACTTCCAGCACAGCTAGATGTACCTGTAAGTTGGAACCTTTTAGTTCTGAGTTCATTGTTAAGGGTGGATCTGAAAACAGAGATAAGCCTTTAGCTAGGAGAAAGTTAAGCTTAATTAGCACACCTGCCACAGTCAGGACAAATCTCTCTCACCCGCCAGGCCCATAGACGCTCAGAACCAACCAAGTAAACACACAGAAACTTATATTGCTTACAAACTGTATGGCCGGGGCAGGCTTTTTGTTATCTAGTTCTTCTATCTTAAATTAATCCATTTCTATTAGTCTATACTTTACCACGTGGCTCGTGGCTTACCTGTACCTCACATTTTCCTTGTCATGGTGGTGGCTGGCAGAGTCTCCCCTCCCCCAGCCTTCCACTTCCCAGAATTCTCTTCTCTCTTGTCCCGCCTATACTTCCTGCCTGGCCACTGGCCAAACAGCATTTTATTTATACAGAGCAATATCCACAGCAGCCAGGCCTTCTCAAACAGATAGTCTGGATGTAAGTCTGTTCTTAGAGAGTACAGAGGTATCTCTGATGAGATACTTTCGTCCCTCCAAGGATGGACCTGGCCAGATGCTGCTAATAACAATAATTACAGAAAGGACTGAAATTAAGGATCCTGGCTGTGCTGCTGCTCAGAAGGTTATCTAAATATTGCTTAGTAGAGGGGAAATTGTGCCCAATGCATGATGGAAAAGCTACAATAGCACACGAGGAATTCATAGTAGGAAATGGCTAACAATCAAAAGCCAGTGTCTCCAAGACTCTGTGACCTCAGCTTGACCTCTGGAAGGCCCTTGGCTTCTTCCAGGTATTAGCTTGTCATAATCGGCTGAAATCCTACTTCATATATTTTTGTGGCTTGCAACACAGAGATACATCAGGATCTCTGTGAGTTCAAGGCCATGCTGGGCTACACAAGATTAATCCAGTCTAAAAGAGAAACAGACCCAGGCAATGGTGGCACACATCTTTAATTCCAGCACTTGGGAGCATACACTTTTAATCCCAGCACTAGGAAGATTGAGACAGGAAGTGATATGGCTGGTCAGAGAAAGGAATACAAAGCGGGAAGAGATAGGAACTGACTTTTTCAGGCTGAGGAGTTGTGGTGGCGGTGGCTGCTCTGCTTCTCTCATCTTTTCAGCTTTCACCCGGATATCTGGTTCCGGGTTTTTATTATAAGACCATTTAGGATTCGTCAACAGATAGGTTTGTGGCATTGCACATGTGTACAACATGCTTTTTTTTTTTTATATAAGATCTTTATTGACAGATAATTCACATAGTATACAATTTTCCTGTTTGCACAATTTGATAGACTTTAGTCCAGCATCCTCATAGGCCCATGACACCATCACCACTTCCTGTTTTAGAACATCGCTGTCTTCAATTTCTTTCCTTCTTTTTTCTTTTTTCTTTTTTCTTTTTTCTTTCTTTCTTTCTTTCTTTTTTTCTTTTTTTTTTTTTAATGCCGAATGCCATTTATTGAAAGAGGGAGGAGGTCTTAAATACAGGCTTACAGCACAATGGGAGAACCTTGGAGGGCAGAAGCTCACTTCTGATACAACATGCTTTTGTATCCTCACCCATTGCCCTCCCCTCACCTGGTCCCTCTCTAGCACTGACTGCTGCTTTAAGGGAATTGGTTCACACCATTCCCTTGTTTTATAAAACTCCAAGCCAGGATAACAGTGCATGCCTGTATTCCCAGCACTTGGGAGGCAGAGGCAGAAAGATCTGAGTTCAAGGCCAGCCTACGTAGAGGAACTCTGTCTCAAAAAAAAAAAAAAAAAAATTAAAAATAAAGTGTGTTTGGTGGCACCTACTTTTAATATCAGGTGGATCTCTGAGTTCAAGGCCAGCCTTGACTACAGCGCAAGTTTCAGGACAACTGGGGCTACATAGGGTAATCCTGCCTTGGGGTGGGGGTCATCTCTCCGTTTTAGTCAAACAAGGATCCTTTTTGTCTGTTTTTGGATAATTCAGACACCAGCTATTTTTAAGACTTCCTCTGATGCCAGCATCCTCAAGGCATCCAGAGCCATGGGGTAAGGACAGCATCTGTGTGGCTCTATTCCTGGTCTATGACCTGCAGGCAGGCTTTAAGCCTCCAACAACCCTGGGACAGCATTCATGTCCAACTACTGAACAAACCATGTCACCTAAGAATATTGACTGGCCAGGTGGTGGTGGCACACGCCTTTAATCCCAGCACTCGGGAGGCAAAGGCAGGCGGATCTCTGTGAGTTCAAGGCCAGCCTGGGCTACCAAGCGAGATCCAGGAAAGGCGCAAAACTACACAGAGAAACCTTGTCTCAGAAAAAAAAAGACAAACAAACAAAAAAAGGAATATTGACTGCTTTGAGCATCCCCATAGGCCTGGAGCAGCTTGGATATTTATATTCTGGTCACGGAAACAACAAGGACCATTTCTAGTAACTGAGCCCTGTCATATCCTGTATTTTCAGAACAATGGGAAGGTTAGAACGGAAATCTAAATAAATTCTAAAACTGATATAGGGCAAAAGTAAGCCTGAAGCAAGACACTGGGTACATAAGAGTCTGAATGATTGTTATCGTATTCTGAAAAGTTTTCATGGTTCTAGACATGTTCATGTGCTCTCTCTGTCACATATACATATATAAATAATATATATGTAATATTTCTCATCTGGGTATGGCAACATATGCCCGTAATCTCAGCACTCAGGAGGCTGAGACAGAAGACATGCCATGAGTTCAAGCCAACCACAGCTATATAGTGAGACCTTGACTTGAAGAGCCAAAATACACCACAATTCTCCAAAATAAAATTTGTTTTTACAGTTGCATTATCATAAAGACAAGCATAACATTCTATATTACAGTGCTTTCTTTGACTAGCTTAAAAGAGCATTTTCCTGTTGCTCCTAAAAGACATTAAAGACTTTTTTGGTAAGTCTGGAAAGTAGCCCCACCCCACTCCCACCCATACAGGGTATGTTCCAAGACCCCCCCAGTGGATGCTGGAAACCATGGGTGGTACCAACCCTTAGAGATACTGTTTTTCCCTCCTTAAAGTTTAATTTACAAACCAGGCCTAGGCTGCTTGTGGTGGTGGTGGTGGTGGTGGTAGTGGTGGTGGTGGTGGTGGTGGTGGTGGTGGTGGTGGTGGTGGTGGTGCACACCTTTAATCCCAGCACTCGGGAGGCAGAGGCAGGCAGATCTCTGTGAGTTTGAGGCCAGCCTGGTCTACAGAGCAAGTTCCAGGACAGCCAGGGCTACATGAAAAAAACCCTGTCTCAAAATCAAACAAACAAAAAACCAATTTGGCCTGGTAAGATATAGGCAATACCTAACAATACAAGACAACAATTATAACAATAATTGTTATGAACAATATTATAACTTATAACAATATAACAATAGCTGTAATAAGAGCTAGATAGGCCAGGCAGTGGTAGTGCATACATGTAATCCCAGTGCTTGGGATGCAGAGGCCGGTGGATCTCTGAGTTCAAGGCCAGCCTGGTCTACAGAGCAAGTTCCAAGACAGCCAGGGCTGTGCAGAAAAACCCTGTCTCAAAAAACTAAAATTAAAAATAAAAATTTTTAATTAAAATGAGGTAAATGTATTGTGCTCTCTTTCTCTCTCCCCGACGGTATTCTGTGATGATGTAAAATGACAGTTGAAGGAAAGACATCGTGGCTTTTTCTTAGACATTGCCGGCTTGGCTACTCTTGTACTTTGGAGACCACCATGACTTGTTCTGATAACCAACACTAGCTACAAGTGACAAACATACAATGTGGAACACCAAAAAAAACAAAAAAACAGGGTAATTCAGGTCTCAAGCAGCAATCCTGGGCAAGACAGTGTGAGTTTTCATCATGCCGGTCACAGAGGCACATCCGCTGCAGACTGCTTTCTTCTGGAATGCTCCGTCTAATATGATGGGGCCACAGCTGATCATAGGTAGCTAAAGTCAGAAAAAGCAGAACTGCTCCGCAGGCTGAGGTGGGAGGTCACACGGTTAAGGCCAGCCTGGCCTACACACACAAGAATGACCCTGTCACAAAAGCTAAAGAGAACAGCTGGGGGTGCTGGGAGCACTGCATCCCACCTGGGGGTGGGAGGAGTGGGGGATGGAGACTTACATACTAAGACAGGTTAGGGGGGCCTGCTGAGCACAGGCATGCTGGGCTGCTGTGGCCTCTGAGTGTATTTGGACCAAAAGTAAAATGAGCCCTAACTTAAGGACATACTCTCCTCTCTCTTTCCCAGCTATATCTGTTGATTTGTACACGAAGGAGTAAATCTTAACTGAATAACTCAATTATACGGGCCATAAAGAATTAAAAATTTTCAGAGTTGATCAACAGTTTGACTTTATAATTGTGAATTCCAACAATGCCACTCCACAGAAATAAGCAGTACAAGCCGGCAGGCGTGTGCTTGGGGCCGTTTCAGAAATTGTTGGAAATACTTTTCCAATCCCAAGTCAAAATACATCAAATAATTTGTTATGAAATATGACAATTACTCAGTGATTTTAAAAAACAAACTTTCTATTACCATTAATGTAAAATATACTAATTTGATACTTAGTGAACAACAGGAAGAAATAGAAGAGTTTGTTTCCGGTAGTTAAACCAACATTCCTGTAAGAGCAGAAGACTTTAATATTTGTGGTTTGTTGTTTTGGGTTGGTGTTTGCTTGTTTGGTTTGGTTTTTTGAGACAGAGTTTCTGTGTGTAGCCCTGACTGTCCTGGAACTTGCTCTGTAGACCAGACTGGCCTTGAACTCAGCTATCTGCCTGCCTCTGCCTCCTGAGTGCTGGGATTAAAGGTGTGTGCCACCACTGCCGAGGGAAAATTTATTGTTTTAAATTATGTGTTTGTCTGTGTATGTGTGTTCAGATGCTTGAAGAGCCAGATATGTAGGATACCCCTGGAACTGGAGTTTCAGGCAGCTGTGAGCCCCATGATGTGGGTGCTGGGGATTGAGCCTCTGGAGGAGTAAGTGCTCTCAACCGCTGAGCCATCTCTCTAGGCCATGTTGTTTTGTCTTATTTTTTAAAAGCAATGCAGTTTGTAACCTACAGTGCATCTGGAATCTTCACTGAGGTGTTTCAGACAGCGGTTCATTGGCATTGTGTGGCAGGATAGCATGTACAGTCCCCGTGGTGTGTGTTCAGAACCAGCAGTGAAGTGTTCTTTACTGTTGGGACTGAGGGAACCTATGTGATTTGATATTAGATAGAAAATACCTTTAGACTTGTAAGTTGAGGTCTATTGTGAACTTCTTATTATGATGCGGGTATTGATGAAATTATTAAGGCCACTCCACATAGTTAAAAGGGAGGTTTATTTTGTGGGGTAACTTACAAATGAAGGGATAGGTTGCAGGGTCTGGGAAAGGTATGGCGCAGTCTGGCGGTGTTCTCTGGAGAACTCTGCTCTGTCCAGCGTCCAGGGTCCAGGAACTAAGAGGTCTTCAGGGTCCTCCCTCAGCCCGGCCTTGTGGGCGTGACCATTACCAAAGCCTCAGTGGGGGTTGGAACTTCCAGGCCAAGGCTGGAATGGCTACCCACTACATGCAGGTGCAAGGGAGGCCTTGGCGGGTTGGTTCAAGGTACCCCAGTGGGTGAGGGAGACAAGCCGTGCAGACGCAATGGCAGGCTGAAGCATGGAGCTGTGGAAAGTTACACCATGCAGATACACGTCCACGTGGAAAGTTTATTATTAAAGGAAGAGAGAGGGGGTGGGGAGGAGTTTTTTTCTTAAAGGGGACTTTACATAAGATGAAGCTAGGTCGCTGGGCGGGTCCCCAAGGGGTGGTTCAGAATACTATTGCTTGTATGTCCAAATGAAGAAAGGACATTGATGATGTAATAGTGGGGCAGAGAAAAGAGGACAGTCAGTAGGGATCTAGGGAAAGAGTGTTAAAGTTCAAATTGTTTAGTTACCTAATTTGTGTCTGGGGAACAAAGAGTTATTTTTTGAGAAGGCTTATTGTTGTTGAAGACATTGTTGTTGCTGACAAAATGTGGTGATATAGCTCAGACTAGACTCAAACTCATGACAATCCTCCTGCCTCAATCTCCCAAGTCCTGAGAGTGCAAGCATGCACCACCATACCTGGTTTTTATTTCTTTCTTAACAGATATTCTCAAATGTTACCCTTGGGCTCTAGGCCAGACATTAGGGATCCAGCAGGAAACATGAAACCCATGCTTTAAAAAAAATAATAATATTAAAGCCTTGGAGTTGGAGAGATGGCTCAGCAGTTAAGAGCATTTGTTGCTGCTCTTCAGATGACCCAGGTTCGATTCCCAGCATTCACATGGTGGCTGTTTATAATTCCAGTCCCAAGGGATCTGATGCCTTCTTTTGGCCTCCTTGGGTACCAGGCATGCACTTGGTTCACAGATATACATGAAAGCAAAACACCCATACACATAAAAGTTTAAAGTAAATTTGGTTTTGGTTTTGTTTTTTTGAGGCAGAATCTCTCTACATAGCCCTGGTTGTCCTATAACTCACTATGTAGATCAGGTTGGCCAGGAACTCACAGAGATCTGCCTGCCTCTGCCTCCCAAGTGCTGAGAGTATGCTACCACACCTGGTTTAAATTTTTTTTAATAAATTAATTGGTAAATCTTCATGTAGCACAGCAGAAAGCTATAAAAATCCATGTATGGCAGCACATGATTGTGAGTTTGGAGTTAGCCTGGGCTACATAGTAATATTCTGTCTCAAACAGACAAAAAATAAATTGATAACAATAATAATAAGCAATTGTCAAATTTCTCTCCCCCCAAGCTGAGGACCGAACCCAGGGCCTTGCACTTGCTAGGCAAGTGCTCTACCACTGAGCTAAATACCCCAACCCCTACAATTGTCAAATTTCTAAGGCAAGGTGAAGAGACAGAAGTCTGACCTTCAACAGACAGACAGGACTATGTTTACACAGCAAGGGGCAGCAGTCTCTCTCCCATGGGAAATTATGGGGTCTGCCAGGGGTTGGGGAGCTGGCTGAGACCTTTTATGAGAGCAGGGTGAGGAGCTTAGAAATGAGGAAATTATTGCAGTCGTAGCCCACATTTCTCTCCTGCAGCCTCTCCTTCCTGAGATTGTTTGCCCAAGGCCAGACATACTGCCTTGGGAGACAGGCTGTCTCTACAGACATTTGTTCTGTGCTGACAGATATGTCTGAGCAAGGTCATCCATAATATCACAGGAATCCTGTTTTACCACTAAGGCAGTCTATCAGCAATGACAAGTGAAATGAAGGATACCTATGAGAAACATCAGGTGCTAAAACATTGCATAATGAGCTGTCCTAGCCTTTCCGTGGGATCCACAAACATGTTCTCTATGACTTGCAAACAAATGTCTTCTGGGCTTTTAAACAGCACCAGCCAAAAATATGTAGGTTGTGAGAAGTCCTTCACGACAGTAAGAAAGCCTTCCACTCTAGATCCTGCCCTGCTCGTGTGTGTGTGTGTGTGTGTGTGTGTGTGTGTGTGTGTGTGCGTGTTACCCTGACAAAAGCAACTTGAAGAAGAAAGGGTTTATTTCAGCTCACAGTTCATTGGTACAGTCCACAATGGCAGAGGAATCAATCAGGAGCTTGAAGCAACTGGTCACATCACATCCATAATCAGGAAATAGATAGAGATGAATGCACACTCAGCTCACTTTCTCCATGTTATGCAGTAAGGGTCCCCTGCCCAGAGAACAGACCGTCTCCAATTAAGATGGATCTTCTCATATCAATTAATATAATCAAAATGACCTCCCAATAGCATGTTCAGAGGCTCATATCTTAGATGGTTCCAGGTTTTGTGAAGTTGACAGCTAAGGCTAACCATCCCAGGCAAGGCCTTGGACATCTATGGTCTTGTAGATTAGGTTAAGGATTTGGAGATTTGGGACTTTATTCTTTTTTTTTTAATTTACACTAATGATATTAATTATACTCATGATATTAATTATGTTTGTGGTATTCATTGATTACATTTTCAGTATTCATTCAATAATTATATTTATGATATTCATTAATTGCATGAATTGTATTGATTTATTACATTCATGATATTATGTCCTGATACTACTGTCCATTTGTGGGACTTTTCCATCACACAAAACAGAGATTCTGTACTTAGGAAATCATTGCTCTATATTCCTTTCTTTTCCATCTTGATATAGCATCTAGTCTTTCTGTCTTTATAAATTTGTATATTCTATAGTAATACAATTCTACAGTATTTGTCCTTTTTTGAATGAAAAAACACTTTATGTACAACTGCAGGAGAAATAATACACAGATAACTTGAACATAAAAACAGGTTAGCCAGGCGGTGGTGGCACACGCCTTTAATCGCAGCACTCAGGAGGCAGAGACAGGTGGATCTCTGTGAGTTCGAGGCCAGCCTGGGCTACCAAGTGAATCCTAGGAAAGGTGCAAAGCTACACAGAGAAACCCTGTCTTGAAAAACCACAAAAAAAAAAAAAAAAAAAAAAAAAAGTCCAGGGTTATTTGGGACTTTATTCTAAAGACAATGGGGAACTATTGAAGATGTGCAGAAGAAATGTGTTTGAAAAGATAACTTGGTTGTAGTGGAGACCAGAGTGGGGAGAGAATGAGAAGGCAGGAAGATCAATTGGCAGCATCAGTGATGGTGCCATTATGGACCAGAGTGTGGACAGGGCGGCTAAAGAGAAACAGATACTTACAGGGCGATGTTAAGTAAATTGTCATGATTCGTTTAACAGGGAGGATGAGGCTAGAAATATGTCCGCGGTTCCTCCTACGTTTCTGGGTTAGGCTTGCAGAAGGGAGGAGAATGATTAACATAGCTGTAAAATACCAGGAAAGGGACAGCATGGGAGGGGGGTGAACAGGAAAGGTCAAGTTTCAGATGGTGTGATGACCAATCTTCATTGTCAACCTCACTGGATTCAAAAATCACCTAGGAGACACACCTGCGGGTACATCTGTGCTAGGGAAACTTAACTGAAGCTGAGGCAGGTTAGAAGGACAGGGAAAGGTAGCGGGGCCGTGAGAAAGAAGAGGAGCTCCACCCAGGAATCTGGTTGAAGCCTGTCATCAACAGAGAAGTGAGGCTTCCACTGCAATTAACCACAGCTTCAGGCCTTCCTCTCTTCTTGCTGTAAACCTTCAATTTTCTAGGAATCTCACCAGAATGATTAACAGTGAGGATTTCCCTGAAAATCTCACCATCTGCTGGGAAAGAACATGTATTAAACTCCTTGTGCAACCTTAGTGGCTCCAGGTTTTATCTCATCTGATTGTAATTCTATCCAGGACATCTCCAGACCACTGTATGACCTTACTTATTAAAGAGAGAACAAAGCAGGTGGAGGGGGATTCTTAGCAATCTTTTTAGATGTCATTTAAGAGCCACCAAAATGGTCTGTGTTTAATGTTAAGACAGTTCATTATGATTTCCTTGAGAAGCCTTATATACAGTTTGTCTTTCTTTCTGAGCATTCTCCTCCTTAAGCATCATGATTAAGCCTATGTTAAAATATCCTCAATGCAATCCCCGACCCTGCTTCTAACTGGCTAGACCTGAAATTCTTTTGAACTGAAGCTGTGCATCCTGATTTGGCCTGAGTCATGGTCTCTAAAACACTAAGGTAACTCCACAGGCTGCTGAGAGGGTGGAGTTGCAGCTCTGTCTTCATCACTGACACCTCACTCTAAGCCTTAGTGGTATCATCTGTTGGATGGGGATCCTGAACTGAATGAGAAGGGAGAAAGGATGGTCTGAGGAGATGATTCAGTGGGTGAAATGTTGCTGCACAAGCATGAGAATCTGAGATTGGATCACTAGCATCCATGTAAAAGCTGCATGTGGTGCAAGTGTTTGCAACCCGGTGCCAGAGGCGGGGGCATAGATAGGCGATCTTGGGGGCTGCTCATTGGCCGGGCGGCCTCGCTGAAATAACAAGCTCCAGTTTAGTGAGAGACCTATCCCAAAAATGAAGTGGGGAGGACTGGAGAGATGGCTCACAGTTAAGAACTCATACTTCATGTCGGGCAGCGGCAGCGGCGGCGGCGCACGCCTTTAATCCCAGCACTCGGGAGGCAGAGCCAGGTGGATCTCTGTGAGTTCGAGGCCAACCCGGTCTACAGAGCAAGATCCAGGACAGGCACCAAAACTCAAAACTACACAGAGAAACCCTGTCTAAATAAATAAATAAATTTTAAAAAATAATTTTTTTTTTAAAAAGAACTCTTACTTCTTGGGCAGAGGTCCCAAGTTCAATTCCTAGCACTCCAATCAGGTGGCTTACAACCACCTCTAACTCCAGCTCCAGGGGATCTGATGCTCCTGGCTTCCAAGGACACTTGCACTCACACATACACACAATTAAAAAATAACAATAAGGAGCTTGAAAGATGACTCAGCAGTTAAAAGCACTTGCTGTTGTAGAAAACCTGGGTTCAGTTCCCAGCACACACATGGTGGCTCACATCATCCATAACCCCAGTTCTGGGGGTATAATAACTAACCTCTTCTGAGTCCTTGGGTACTAGGCACTCACACTGTACACATACACACATTCAGGCAAAACACTCATACACATAAAATAAATAAATATAAAAAAATTAAAATTAAAGTAAATAAAAATGAAGCTTTAAAAAATAAAATTCGCCGAGCGGTGGTGGCACACGCCTTTAATCCCAGCACTTGGGAGGCAGAGGCAGGTGGATCTCTGTGAGTTCCAAGACAGCCTCCAAAGCTACAGAGAAACCCAGTCTCGAAAAACCAACTAAATGAATGAATGAATTAATTAATTAATAATAAAATTGAGAGAAATAGAGGGAGAGACAGAATCAGCAAGATCCAGGCTCAGTGAGAGACCCTGTTTCAAACAATAAAGTGTTGAGTGAAAGAACACACGCATCATACACAAAACTAAGTAATTTTTAAAGGAGAGCGCCCTACGAGCACCAGCATTCATTTCTCCCTGCTTCTTGACTACGACTGCAGCGTGGCCAGCGGCTTCATGTCTTCCCCACCTTGGCCAGTTGTATCCCCTGGGTCATGAATCAAAATGAGTTATTCCTTCTAAGTCGCTCATTGTCAGGTCCTTGATCATGTGAGAAAAGCGATTTATACAGAAGGTCACGGCCACTCGGGGCACCTATGTTGTCCTATGATGCTGCTGCACTGTCACTGGGCCGTCCCAGTATGGTAAAAGAAAAATGGAAATATCAGCAATGTGCCCTTAAGTTTTTCAGTGAGCTTAAGCTGACTTATTTTGTTACTTGCATAGTCTACAGACTCTACGTGGGGTTTCTTCTGTGGACAATTAATTTCCAGCCACAGCAAGCACTATCTTCCAACACACATGAAAGCCACAGCCGGCGGCGGCGTTCCCACCGCACTTGCTTCCCAGTCCTGTTCTCGCCTTTCCTGCGGTCTCCACATCAGCAAGTCGTGGACTCTGCAGCTAGGACCCCCACTTTTCCTCCCTCTCCACCACGACCGCCCCAGTCCGCACTGGACTTTGGTACTGTCTGATGTCCCCCCAGGCTGTGACACTACAGGAGCAGCCCCTAGATCGGCATCAAACGGACACTGGGTGATTCTTGCCCCGTGAAAATGAGAACAGTGTGCGGGAGAGTGTCCTGTGAGAGTGCTTGGTGCGAAGCCCTCCGGGGCTTACGGATTTCATGAGTGTGGGGATCACAGGAATTTCTGAACCTGGAGCGATCGGCCTTGGTAAATGGGGATTGAACAAACTGACTGAAAGAAGCCAGTCCTGTGGGCAGCATAACCCTGCGGTGTGGCGCAGAGATATCGGGTGTAGCAGGGGTGGAGTTGTGACAGCTAAGCCAACTTCCCTATTAAGGCTGACGTTTGATCATCAGATTCTCTCGGCCCACTCCGTCTTTAAGTCATTAGAATAAAAGAGGTTTGTGTCCTCAGCCTTGACGCCATCTTCCTTGAAACTGCTGCGCCTTGAACGAAGTGGAAGGAGAAGCGCATGCGCAGGCTGAAGCGCACGGGTAGAAAGCTGAGGCAGAGGTCCAAATAAAGCAGCTTGTGCACCCAGAGGCCGAAGGAGCCGAAGCAAGGGATGCTGAAGCCCCAGATGTTGTTGGACTGTGTGCGACTCTTGGTATAAGTCTCAGTGGCCCTGGAACATCACCATCTGCTCGCAGAGAGCACCTGAGACCTGACTGCCTTCATCACAACCAAACTAGTCCCGCTGGCCCCCTGCCCTGGAGCTGTGGCATTCTGGACTAGTTCTGTTCTCATGTGTGGCCAAGTGGAACTCGTGTACAATAAATCATCTTTCTCGCTGACTCAGCTGGGGGGAAAAAAGATATTTGTGTCTAGGATTCCAAAATATCTGGGGTCTCAGACCGAATATTGTAGTGAAAAGGACAATGATGTTCTAAGATATAAATAAAACATAGAAGCAATGTGTCTAATCCAGTCAACGACAAGCAGGAAATACGGATGTTATACTACGATCCTTATGTCAAAATGCACAGAAGCTAGGGTTTCAAGGTCAAGTTCATACTGTGGGCTAGGCACTAATAAAGGAAAGCAGTTTTGGCTTTGACTCATTTCCTGGTCATTTCAGATTCCTTATATACAACACAAGTGTTTTCTTTTTAAAGGCGTGCACAGTTAAAAAGAAAACCACAGGCTGGTAAAGATGGAGATGTTTATGAAGTTCCTTGGCAACCAGATACTTTTCCTATGATGACATGCTGACATACACATACATTTTGTCACGATGACACACGGCAACGTTGCCACGTTTTAAAACAGGAACCTTTCCAATATAATGCATTGACATCAACATGATTGCCACCAATAAACAAGAAGAAAGGCATGAGTTGGAGTTGCCATGTAGATTCCTCACGCTCAGTGATAATTTAGCACCTTTTGAACTGTTACCCAGTGATGGGCAAATCCATCCCATTGAGTCCATGGCCTTGAAGGAGAAGCCAGCTCGTTCTTCACCCTCCCTGGAACATATTGCTTGATTTGCTTCAGTGGTATATGATGGTCTCTGATTCCTTTCTCCTGGTCCTTCAAAATCTCTAGGCTGGGCTGTGAGATAGCTGAGTGGGTAAAGGTGCTTGCTGCCAAGGCTGACCTGAGTTCAATCCCCAAGGCCCACAGGAGAGGTGAGAACTAGCCCTGCAGGAGGCCCTGGCTTTAACACCGGCTTTGCTTCCTGCCTTGCTTCCTCTCCTGATCACCTAACTTGAACCTCCACCCTCTCCACCCTGCGCCTGTCCTTTCTGACTCAGCCCTTTAACAGTCCTACACTACACCATGACTTGAAATCATCTTAGCCTAATGCACTGAGTAAGTGGAACAAACCCCATAGACACTGGGTGTGCCTCTGAAATCTGCATCAAGCTCAGAACCAAATTCCATCTATTTATTTAGAGATTTTCTTTTCCCCCTTGACAGACTCTTATAAGTTACCCAGGCTGGTCTGGAACTCACAAGTCTCCTGACTCTGCACATATCCAGGCAAAACATACATATGCATGACATAAAAATAAATACTTTTTCTTTAAAAACAAAAACAACAAAGAATTAAAAAAGGGAAGGAAAGGGATAGGGACTGGGCACATTTGGTGAGAACGACATACTTTGGAGAGCTGTACCTGAGAACTAAGCCTTTGGGAGCTACGCAGACAATGAAGTTACAAGATAGGCGACTGGGACATCCACACTGTCTTTCCGTTTCCCTCATGCAGCTGAGTTTGGCCTCACACTCACTGTGTAACTAAGAATGACCCTGAGCCACCGGTTCTCCTACCTCCATCCCCCAAGAGCTAGGAGGAGTACAGGGGTACAGTGTGTGCTATCTCTGATAGGATTATAGGGGTACAGTGTGTGCTATCTCTGATAGGATTATAGGGGTACAGTGTGTGCTGTCTCTGATAGGATTATAGGGGTACAGTGTGTGCTGTCTCTGATAGGAGTACAGGGGTACAGTGTGTGCTGTCTCTGATAGGATTATAGGGGTACAGTGTGTGCTGTCTCTGATAGGAGTACAGGGGTACAGTGTGTGCTGTCTCTGATAGGAGTACAGGGGTACAGTGTGTGCTGTCTCTGATAGGAGTACAGGGGTACAGTGTGTGCTGTCTCTGATAGGATTATAGGGGTACAGTGTGTGCTGTCTCTGATAGGAGTACAGGGGTACAGTGTGTGCTATCTCTGATAGGATTATAGGGGTACAGTGTGTGCTAGCTCTGATAGGATTATAGGGGTACAGTGTGTGCTAGCTCTGATAGGATTATAGGGGTACAGTGTGTGCTACCTTTGATAGAGACAGAAGAGTGGTAAAAATCTCGCACCAGTCTCACAGCGGAGAAGGTGGAGGGGGCACTCTACATGGTGGGAAGCAACGTCAGTGTCTCTATGGAGATGTGAGTGCTGTTCACATGTTCATTCAACAGATGTTGCAGCAGGAGCCAAAGGCACCACAACAGGGAGGCTTGACAACATCTGTGACTCAGTGTCCCTATGGACCTCAGGGTCAGCATAAACATCTTCGGTAACACTGGGCAGAAACACAAACCCAAGGCTTTTAGACAGGCAGGTTAGAGTGAGACCATACCAGGCCGAAGTCACAGATGTGGGAGGCCGGCACACAGTCAGACCTTTCTTTCTCCTCCATACATTCCACCTGCAGCCTTCTTACTCAGTTTTCATAGTTCTTCATCTCATTTCATGTCTATCAAGTCAAGCTGACCCAAGAGAAGAACCTTTTAAAGCCGGGTCTACCAGTTCAGGAGCGGCAGTGAGACTCGGAGCGTGGCGTGGACGATACGGTAAGGGGCTGCATGGAGGCAGTGGAGGTAAGAGGGTACCACTTAAGAGTCTAAAATTAGGCCTGGCAGTGGTGGCCCATGCCCTTAATCTCAGCACTTGGGAGGCAGAAGCAGGCAGATCTCAGTGAGTTCGAGGCCAGCCTGGGTTACAATGCAAGTTTGAGGACATCCAGGACTGTTACACAGAGAAACCCTGTCTCAAAAAAAAAAAAAAAAAAAAAGAGTCTAAAAATCAGAAGATACTTGAAGGAATGGAAGACAGAAAAAAAACTATCAAGGAAGTTAAGAACCAGAAACAGCTATAAAGGCTGTTGTGAGAATTCGAACGAAGAAGAGCATTTTAAGAATTGACATGTGCAGGGCCCTGGATTTGATCACCAGCAGTGAAGCTAAAACAAACGAAGAAGGAGGAGGAGGAGGAGGAGGAGGAGGGAAGGAGGGAAGAGGCAGGAGAGAGGAAAAACAGAAGGAATTAGGAAGCCTGGCCTGAGGAGACAGCTCAGTGAAGCCCTTGCACAGTAGCACGAGGACACAGGTTCAGATTGCTGGGATGTAGCTATAACCCCAGCGCCTAGCAGGCGATGACAATTGAGTCCAAGGGCTAGGTTTCCAGCTAGCCAAAAGCGTGAGCCCCAAGTTCAGAGAGAGACCCCATCTCAAAAATAAGGCAGAGGGCAATTGAGGAAGACAGCTGACCCAACCTCTGACCTTCACACATGCACAATCACACAATGTGCACACACACACACCATACACAATTATTATTTGTTTATTTTTAAATTAAATTTAAAAAAGAATTACATAGTGTAAAATACCATGATGGACAGCAAGTCAGGGAGGAAAGGCTTGATTTCATCTTAGAACTGCCAGTCACAGTCCCTGACTGAGGGAAGGAAGTCAGGGCAGGAACTCAAGGCAGGAACTGAGGCAGGGACCCTGGAGGAGCACCACTTACTGCTTGTTTTTCATGACTTGCTCTGCCTGCTCTCTTATAACCCAGGACCACCTGTGATGGGTGGCGCCACCTAAGGTGCGCTGGCCTGCCATGTTAATCATTAATAGAGAAAATGTCCCACAGGCCAATCTGATGGAGACAATACCTCAACTGAAGTTCCCTCTTCCCAAGTGACTCTATTTTGTGTTGAGGTGACACAGACTAGCACAGGTGGTCCCCCACGTCAAATGCTATAGAGAAGTTATAAGGAAATGTAAGCATTAGATAATGTCTTATTGCATCTCAGAGGGTAATGTCAAAAGTAAATCACCTGTAAAAAGCACCATGACTTGGCATTGTTTAATGGAACTCAGAGTTTTATTCATCCTCACACCCATTTACTCACTTAGAAGCTTCCAGAAGTGAGTCTACACAACTGGACTGAAAGTGAGTGGACACCCTAGCTGGAAGAAAAATGAAGACCGACAACCAGGGGCAGTGGTAGCTCTGATGGAACGTCTTCAAGTTTCATTTTTAGAGGTTTGTTAATTGTTTTAGTTTCTATTGCTGTGATAAGACACCGTGAACAAAAGCAACTTCAGGAGTAAAGGGTTCATTTGACTTCTACCTCACAGTTCATCATCCAGGGAAGTCAGGGCAGGAAATCAGGACAAGAACCTGGAGACAGGAACAGAAGCAGAAGCCTGGAGGGATGCTACTTACTGGGTTGCTCCTCGTGGCTGGCTCAGCCTACTTTCTATCACCCAGAACCACCAGGGGTCCCCACCGGCAGTGGACTGGGCATCCCCACATCCACCATCAAACAAGAAAGCGCACCACAGGCTAGCCCAGAGGTCATCTTGGTGGGGACGTTTTCTAAATGAGGTTCCATCTTCCAAAATGACTTCAGTTTGTGTCAAGGAGACATAAAATTAGCCAGTACACCCAGTAACTGCTTTTTTCATGGTTGTATTGCCTCTGAAAACACTGAAGATCTCAGGACCTCAGCAACTAGCACAAATTCCTTCTCTTTCCATCTGCCATTCCAGTTTTGTTTTGTTTTGTTTTCAAAGAGCTGTAGCCTCACCCTTGGCTTTGGATTTCCTTCCTCCCTCCCTTTTTTTCCTTCCTTCCTTCCTTTCTTCCTTCCTTCTGTCCTTTCTTTTTTTTTGGACAAGATCTTACTCTGTATACCAGGCTGACCTACACTTCACTCTGTAGCCCAGGTTGGCCTTGAACTCATAATCTTCCTGCCTCCGCTTTCAGTGTAGTAGGATTAGATGCATGAGACACTATGCTAGGCAGAACTATATGCACTAATAGAATAGGGAAGACCATTCTAGAACTCAAATCTTGGGTTACTCTCATTGTGTGCCCTCTCAAGTTCCTCATGGTATCTAACAAGACAAGGCAACTAGAGTATCCATTTGATAAGATTATTATACATTAAATGAGATAATATAGCCAAACTGTACTTAGAACAGACTAGTAAGTTCTTAATAATTGTTAGCTGTGATTATTAAATACTTTACCAGAAAGATTCTACATTTTATCAGAATCTAATTTTATAAGCACTGGAAGAAGTATTTGTTGGGGATATCTTTCTGTATACTATGAATGTGTTGCTCTGATAGATTGATAAATAAAATGCTGATTGGCCAGTAGGCAGGCAGGAAGTATAGTAGAGGCAGGATAAGGAGAGAGGAGAATTCTGGGATGTGGAAGGCTGAGTCAGGAGATGCTGCCAGCCCCTGCCTCCCTGAAAAACAAGATGTAAAGTACCAGTAAGCCACGAGCCACATGGCAACTTATAGATTAATAAAAATGGGTTAATTTAAGATATAAGAACTAGATAGCCTTTTTTCCCCCCTGAGCTGCCTCCAAGGTGCTCAGTTCTTCCTAGGAAGCTAAGGCCACACTGGGGTGAGGTCCTCACTTCATCTGGCAGCTAGCACCTTGCCGGCAGTCTGCAACATGGCCTCTGTCTCCCAGCTCTCCTGCATCTACTCCGCCCTCATCCTGCACAACGATGAGGTGACAGTCACGGAGGATAAGATCAATGCCCTCATTCAAGCAGCTGGTGTCAATGTTGAACCTTTCTGGCCTGGCTTGTTTGCAAAGGCCCTGGCCAGTGTCAATATTGGGAGCCTCATATGCAATGCAGGGACTGGTGGGCCTTCTCCATCAGCTGGATCTGCACCAGTAGGCCGCCCTGCCCCCTCCACTGCTGCTGCCCCAGCTGAGGAGAAGAAAGTAGAAGCAAAGAAGGAAGAATCTGAGGAGTCTGATGACAACATGGGCTTTGGTCTTTTTTACTAAACCTCTTTTGTTAACATGTCCAATAAAAAGGTGAACCTGGGGTTGGGGATTTAGCTCAGTGGTAGAGCGCTTGCCTAGCAAGCGCAAGGCCCTGGGTTCAATCTAAACGAACAACAACAACAACAATAATAGTTTTTTTGTTTTTGTTTTTTGAGACAAGTTTTCTCTGTGTAACAGTCCTCGCTATCCTGGGACTCCCTTTGTAAACCAGGCTGGCCTCGAACTCAGAGATCTGCCTACCTCTGCCTCCCAAGTGCTGGAATTAAAGGTGTGCACCACCACCACCCAGCATAATAATAGATTTTAACTACATTGTGAGAGTTCAATTTAAATCATAAGGTGAGAGCAGTGGTGTTTGTTGATTTAGAAAAAGCAGCTTCCACCTATGAGAAAGATTTGAGGCATCACTCCCTTCCAGCTCTACCTGTACACACACAGCCTCTCTCGATTTCACCTATCTTCATAAATTTGGCCCTGAGAAGCAGTCAGCATCTAGCTGTGGGTAGGGAGCCAGAGACCTTGGCAGTTGCTCCTGGCCTAAGCTCTGGGACCAAGCAGACATCAGGCCTCTCTGTACCCCACTTTGGGCATGGGGGTGGGAGTGAGAGGTGGGAGTGGTGTTACAGTGGAGATACAAAACATCATTAAACAGAAAGGCCACAGCAAAGCCACACTCTCCACAGCCCAGTGTCAGTGCTGGTCAGGCAGCAGCTGCTGAGGATCCCAACTCTGCATTCCTGGTCCCCAGATAGGACTCACTCTTTCAACACAGTTTTCCTTCCAGCAGCTCTGGTTGCTAACAGAACATTCCCAGACCTTAGGGCCTTTCTTGTCAAGCTCCAGACTGCAGCAGGGTTTACATCCCCTCTTTCAGGTTTGCCAGGAACAGAAGTAGCTTTCCAAACTCCTATCAACAACAGGCCGTGGTCATTCACTGAGGGATGCTTGTTACTACAGGAATTCCGTATGCTCCAGCAATGAGAGGACTCCAGCTTGGGGCTGGCTGCGACGAACAGAGTGGAGCTGACACAGACCAGTGCAACTTCTAGACCCAGGAATGTTTCTAAAGTGCAGCTGCATAGATGAGCAGTTAGAGAGGACTGCGGAGCACCCGTCCCCATGGCCTGTGGCAACCACAGCAAGGCTTTTGCTTTGTTTTGTTTTTCAGTTAGGTCTGTAGACCAGGATAGCCTTGAATTCTTTACCCTCTTGCCTGGGGCTTCCTAGGGCTGGATTTTAGGAATAAATACCATACCTGGCCACAACTGATAATTCTGAATGCCTTTTTTTTTTTTTTTTGAGATGGGTCTCATGGAGCTCAGGCTGATCTCCATAGCTAAAGCTGACCTTGAATTGCTGACCTTCCTGCCTCCACCTCCTGCCTCGGCCTTCTGAGTACTGGGATTACCCACATGTGTCACCAGGACCAACCCACTTTCAGATTTTTAAGATGGCTAAAGACTGCTTTCTAGATAACACAGGAATTCCTGTATATAATTGGATTAAACAATTGATTCCTATAGCTTAAATGCATTCAAAGACAAACATGGGGCCAAGTAACTATGAGAAAATAAAAAGATCTCTGGTAGAAAGGGAAAGCCTAGCTCACTGCCGTGAGAGAAATGAAGTAGGCTCCCACATTCAGCTTTATCGCCTCTTCTCTCTGTAAGCCTCTTTTTTAAGACTTATTTTATCTAAGTGTATGAGGGTATGCAAGTGACCACAGAGGCCAGAAGAGGGCCTTAAACCCCCTCAAGTTGGAGTTCCATATAGTTATGAGCCAACTAAATGGGTGCTGGAACCAAACTTGGGTCCTGTAAAAGAACAGCAAGTACTCTTAACCACTGAACCATCACTTCAGCCCCCGTACAACCTCTTTGTCTAATTTCTTTTATCTTTCATACCAAGTTACTGAAGGAGAGATATATGAAGTTGAATGTTTGGTGTACCCAATCTAGAAAGGTCTCTACACCACTCCCCTTTTCCCCACAGCAAAGACCTTTTGACAATTGTCACTGGAACTGGCAGGTGTCTAGGATAAATACAATGGAGTTAGGAGCAGAATACTTGCTACAGATTATTTCCTTTTTTTTTTTGTCTTTCTTTCTAAGATTCCTTTATTTTAGGTGTATGAATAACTTGTATATATATGTGTGTGTATATATATACATATATATACATATATATACATATATATATACACACACATATATATATATACATATATATATATATATATATATATATATATGTGTGTGTGTGGCTGGTGCCCTTGGATGTCAGAAGAGGACATCCCCTGGAATGGGAATTATACATGGTTGTGAACTACCATGTAGATGCTGAGAATAGAACCCTGGTACTCTGCAAGAGTAACAAGCTCTCTTAATTGCTGAGCCATCTCTCCAGCCAGAAGGATTATTACTTAACGGAACAGAATGTCACTTTATTAGAGCTTTAAGATGCAGACCAAATGAATTCCCTTTGCTAAGCAACAAAACAGTCCAGAACATTGTAAAGCCAAGAAAAGAACACAGAAACATTCCAACATTAGAATAAACATGTATTTTCCAAACCTGGCATTTCTCTCTTTCTCTTTTCTCTTTTCAACAAACCCTTTCAACCTGTTTATTTATAGAAGGGAAAGCCCACTTCACAGTCCCATGAAAGGGATAAATAATCTTTCTCTAGGACCAATTTAAATGGACTTTAACTCCTCATAAAGACTCCAATCTTCACAACATGCATACACATAAGAAAGTGAATGATCCTTCTGTATCAAGCAGTCCCTAATAATACAACCAAACAGTGAACTACTCAAATGTGTTCTCAGTTTTTGTTGTTTTGTTTTTGAACTAAGGCCTCATTATGTAGCTCAGGTGTCCTGAAACTCTCAACCCTTTTGCCACCATGCCCTGGTTGCATGCTGAGTTACTGCTATATCCAACTACTGATAGAAAATAGACACTCTTCCATACACGCATAAAGCAGACCACTGATGAAAGCAGAACTTTAGTACTTTGCTGTACTCAAAATACTCCCATCTTGGTTTATATGAAACAACTCAGTATATGGCATAAAGGAATGGCTGTAGCTGAATGATGTAAGGACGGTGTGAAGTGTACTCCAGCATTCACACAAGGCAGTCTAGAAATGACACCAGTTTAAAAAAAAAAAAAAGCTAAGCATGGTGGCATACTCTTTTAATCCCAGAACTCAGGAAGCAGAGGCAGGCAGATCTATGTGGGTTTCAGGCCAGTCTAGTCCACATAGTGAGTTACAGGACAGCCAGGGCTACATAAGGAGACACAGTATCCCCCTCCAAAAAAAAAAAAAAAAAGAATCAATGTCAAATTAAACCAAGATATGGCCCAATTACAATTTATAGAAGAAAATAAATATATAAACAGCAGCTCCTCCCCCTCATGCCAAAATTATTTTGCCTCAGACACATGGCCATCATTGGGAAGCATAGGAGTTGTACAAATGTATAACATTAAATAATTTAAAAATACAGCCAAGGTTTCTTGGGTATGGTCCCAAAGCTTATTTTTTTTAGGATAATTTAGGAAGACATTGAATAAATTAGAAGTACTTTCTTAAACATAGCTAACAGGTTCTTAAACCTCCAGAGTCAAAATGCAAGGTATCTCTACCATCACACAACCTTATAGGACAGAATTCTACAGGACATCAGGTTGCCAAGGTCTAAATGCTTCCTTCACACATCTCTATTTGTCCCCCTATCCCTGAACTAAATTGCAGGGTCTCTTTTCAAGTCAAGTGTTGTCCTCTGGCAAAGTACCTACAGGACTCATAGACTTAATCATCCATATAATCCATAATTCAAGACTCCATTTCCCAGTTTAAAAATCAGCCTAGTCTCTCTATTCAGGACTCCCCCATCTTACTTACAAGGATCATGTAAAACACTAGAGGAGAGAATCCCCTCAGAAGGAAAAAGACTAGAAGTTCAAACGTGACCTCTTGAAAAGAGCCGTAAGAGACTCCCATTCAGACACTTACTATTCTTATTATTTTCTAAATGTGATGGTTAAATAAAATCAAATGTAAATAATAGGCAGTAATTAAATAACACATTTTAAATAAATAAAGTTATGTAGTCTGGAGTTTTCAGAAAATAGAGAAAGATGGGTTGTTCTGGTAAATTCACATTCCTTTCTGTACCAGTTTCTACAAGGAACGGGCAACACTGCCCTCTACAGGGCCTGTGGTGTACCATCTCCTATTTCATAGGGGACAGAGTAATTGGCTTTATATGCACACAGCATAGTCTTTATTTAGCTTCTGGGTCAGTCTATCCTGGGCTTTCTGTGAGTGATTCTGAAGAATACAAGCCCCTGGAGAGACTTTGAACAAGTCTATTAAAGGGAGTCAGGTTAGCTTTTTGCTAGTTTGGTTTGGTTTTGGTTTTTGAGATCAAAGTCCTATATTCCTGGGCGGCCTTGAGTTTACTATGTAGCCAAGGATGACCCTGAAGTCCTAGTCCCCTGCCTCCATCTCCAAGTGCTAAGCTTACAGGTATATACCACCACACCTGGCTAGAAATGAATATTACTTGCCACAATTTTCAAATGTTATGGGGCATTAGAATGAGGCAGTGATGGGTCTCATATCTACAGTTTCTGATTTCATGGATCTGAAACATTTATGTTGAAGCCCAACAGTTTACCTTTTCAACAAGCTCCCAGGTGATAGTCAGGAGCCAGCCAGAAACTACATTTTGTGACCTAGACTGTTTGCCATTCTTGTTTCAAGGCTTCACAGCAGGGTGAGCTCTTACCCCTATCTGTGGTTCACTGAACAACAAACCAAGTCTCAGCAACATGAGGTGGCTAAATCACATCATAGCGACAAAACCTGTAACAGATCCAGGACCGTTTAACTCAAAGGCCGTTGTTCTCTGCTCTGTGCTACCAAGTCAGCCATGGAAAGTGTTAGGGGCTTCATTTTCCCCCCTCAGCTTCTCTGTGGGAGCAGAGGAGGTGGGTTTGAATTCAAGTGACTCTTTTGGGGGGGCTTTCTTTCTCAGGGTACCTGCAGGTGTAGCTGTGACGCCACTCTGGAGAAAAGAAAAGGTCTGTGCAATAGTCTGGCTGGGTTTGTGAGTGGATAAACTGACCGGGTCAGCTCCCAGGCCCAGTCTGTGTCTACAACCCCCACCAAGACAAGAGCGGCTCTTTCTTGTTTGGGATTCTGGAGTTCTGTGTATCAGGAACTGTAGAGGCTAAGTTGTAAAGCAAACGTCTCCTCTGGCCAACCTTTTGAGAATCTCAGGATTCTAGTAAGAACTTACAGAGGTCCCAGAGGGGGACACCTCTCCAGACCCCAGCTCAAACCATCAAGGTCCCCTTCCCCATAACTCTAAAAAGGGAGAGTCGGCCTAGCTGTGTGCAGTCAGAAAGGATTTTTGCCCCCTCCCCGCCCAAAGTGAGTGGTTCAGGGTCACATACTCCATTGGGATTCCACAAGTGAAAAGGCCCCTCACACGCAAGGAGTTGAGGACCAACATCCTACAAGAACAGCTTCTGTCATCCTTTGCACTCCACCCATGTGGCCCTTCCCCGTGGATGCTACAGATCTAGAACATCCCATGTAGGTAAAGGATGTTCTTAGAAAAACAACCCTGCATCCTGATCAGCGGAGGTCCTGAGGTTGTGGCTGCGGCCGGCCTTGGTGTAGAGCCGGACCCGGGACTCCAGCTGCTCACTAAGTTCATCCAGGGCGCCGGTGCAGGACTCCAGGCTCTCAGACAGTTTCTGAATCTTGGCCTTCAGCACCGCCTGGCTGACTTTGGTGGCCCCCTCGGCACGCCTGGGGATGAGGAAGCCCCGCGAGCCGAAGAAGACGATGAAGTACACAGAGTTGTAAAGGGCCATGGAGGCGTCCCTCCCGCTCTGCAGCAGCTGGCGGTCCCCGCGGCCCTGCCACTGACAGAAGAACTCCAAGCAGCTCAGGAGCTCGCGCATCTGGTCCTGGCAGGTGGCGGCGATCTCCTGCACCCTCCGCACCTCCCGGGAATTGCAGAAGATCAGAGAGAGGTCGGACGTGATGGTGACCGCCCCTCCGGCTGTGGCCACCCCTAGGCCCACGGCCGAGGCCACGAGCGAGGCCCCCAGGGTGACCGGGCTGAGTGACAGCCCCACGATGGCGGCCACCGCGCCCGCGGCGCTCAGAGAGCTGCCCGCCACGTTGGCCGCCAGGGAGCGCCGGCGTAGACGCTCCAGCCTCCGGGCCACTTCGCGCAGGCGCAGCGCTTGGCCGTGCAGCCTGCCGCGGCGGTCCAGCAGCAGTCCTTGGAAGCGCCGCAGCGCATCCACGCCCAGCGGCTCCCAGGCCGCCAGCCTCTCCATGCCCTGTGGGGACACAGACACGCAGTTAGCCCCGGAGTCTCCGCGCCCGCCGCTGCCCCAGCCTAGAGCTGGCCGGTGCACAAGAGGGAGTCTTCAAAGATTACATAGACCTTAGGCTGGAGGTGGATCTTCATGGGAGATCACTTCGCTAGCATTCAACCCCTACATTTACCCCCAACGCCGCAGAAATAAATACTTGAATAAATAGATATCCATTACTACCACTCAGGGCGGGGAGACGGTGCGGTAGGTTACCATTGGGTCATGTGTCAAGTTTTCAAAGGCTGGCTCTGGAGTCTGGGACAAGCCATACAAGTTTTCAGGACACGTTAACTGCACATGCAAAAAGAGATTACGCTGTCTTCTGCTTTTCTCCCAGGGAATAGAATCTACGGACTTCATCCTCTGGTTAAATAAGATTTAAGCGTGAACGTGCTGACTATTAGAATAGTAGAATACCTAGACTTCTCTCTGTCTTCAAGATGACCCTTGGGCTGAAGGTGTACCTCAACGGTAGAGCCATTGCCTGGCAAGTGCAAAGCTCTGGGTATGACACCCCCATCCTATGCCCCCTCCCCCAACCCCTGGCAAACAAGAACCACGAAAAAGAAGAAAACACTTTACAAGTGGCAACCTGGGCGCATAACAAAAGCTTTTCATATGTGGAGACCTGCATCCTAGAGACTTGAGATACAGCAGTTTCTTGTTCCTCTCTCTCTCTCTCTCAGTCTCTCTCTCTCTCTCTCTCTCTCTCTCTCTCTCTCTCTCTCTCTCTTTCTCTCTCTCTCCTTACCTTCCTCCCTCTAATCCCAGCACTTGGGAAACAGGATGATTGAGAGTTCAAGGTCAACCTGGTCTAAATATTGAGTTCTAGGCCATCCAAGGCTACATAACGAGAGCCTGTTTCAAGGCAAAAAAAGAAAGGGCGTGGAGGAATAGCAACTTCCGAACACTTCCTTGGATCAAGTTGGATCCTCTTCCCTCCTGCTGACCCTCTCCTCCCTCCACACACATAACCAAAACCTCAAAAAGTATATTATCTATCAAACTAAAGAAATTATTCTTTCTAGCAAGGCTAGCTACATAGTGAATTCAGGGTTAGCCTAGGTTACATGAGGAAATCTTGTCTCAGAAAAAGGAGGGAAAGGTTAGGGCAAAGGGATGTAGGGGAAAGAGAGGGAGAAGAAGCAACAAAAACAAAGTATGCTTGAAAATGCCAAAATAAACCCTAATTTAAATAAACAAACACCTACTCTTTCTAAGTCAGCTGCTTTTCTGAAGCCACTCTCTCCTGACAGACTTTGTTTCTAAGACAGAATTTGCTATTTGTTCTAATTTAAGATCCTAAAGTCCTCAGACATCTTGACCTTTGGTTCAAGCTTAATTAAAACTAAACCACATCCAGTTAATACTATGTCTCTTCTAAAGTGTCATTTAAAAAAAGAAAGAAAGAAAGACTAACCAATGGAATAAAATAAATAGCCAAGTCCAGTGTGGGACTTGGGAGGCAGAGGCTGGATCCTTGAGAGGCCAGCCTGGTCTAATATTGACTTCTAGCCCATCTAAGGCTACCTAACAAGTGCCTCTCTCCAGGCAAAAAAAGAAGGGGATGGGGGAGAAGCAACTCCTGAAGGCATCCTTGGGTCATGAAAGGTGATGGAGACAGTTCATCTGTCCTGGTTGCCAGAGACCCCCATTTTCATACCCACTCTACTTTCTACCATTCAGAACGTCTTAGGAATGTCAAATTAGTCACAGAAAGAGCATATCCAAACTCAAATATCAGGGCAAAAGTTATTAAATATTTTCTTTTCTTTCCATTTGTTTTTTGTTGTTGTTGTTGTTGTTTTTTAAAGATAGGATCTTATTAAGTTCAAGTTGGCCTCAAACTCCTGATCCTCCAGCTTCCACCTTGGGAATACTAGGATCCCAGCCTTGCATCAGCACGATCAGCCAGAACCCATCCAAATTTATTAAGATGGAGGATTTTAGAGACAGGTTGCAAATCCAGCCGATGCTTCCCAGGGCTCTGTGAAGAGCACTGGTCTCCTGACTCAGGAATCCTACTGCTCCTTCTGGGCCTCCATGAGTCTTCTGACCAGTAAGAAGTTTTCAAGTAAAAAGAACGAAGGAGCAAAAGTCGCTCCAAGTACACAATGGCCTAAAAGCTGACCCCCATGTCACCAATCCCATTTCAGATCCATCCCCTTGGACTCCCCACTTACCCTTCACTCTGGCCTCCAGGAAGAAAAGTAGGTGGCCGTTTCTGGATGAGCGTGCTTTATAGTTCCCAGGAGCCAATGACCGCTCTGGGAAAGCCTTGTCTCATTCTGAGAAGTGGCCGTTTCCTGTCCTGACCCCTGCTGCCTTTAGCCAGGATATGACATGTTGGAAAATGAGCCGCTAGCAAAGCACATCCCGTATTTAGGAAATGAACATTGTGTGTTCGCTTTCCCCTCCAAACGCAGGAAGAGAACCACAGGCTCTTCCCCAACTTGAAACAAGTGCTGTCATCTCCCAGTGGGGATACTCTGCCTTTCCTCTCCTGAGAATAGCTACTGACGCCATCAGGAGGCTTTCCCACATGCCCCAGGCTGCCCAATTATAGTGTTTTTTGAGAAGACTCCATCAAAGAATCACTTTTTAAAAAGAAATAGGAGGGACTGGAAAACTCAATTACAATTGATAAAGCCATTCATGGTCCATTTCAAAGAGCTCTGCGGGTGTGTGAATAGCTGAAACATGTGACCCATTGAGGGGGGTGGGGGCAGCCAGCACCAAGGAGAGCCTAAGAACTCAAGGCCACACCCACGGGAAGTGCTGCGTGCAGTTTTGGGCATCTCCAGCTGTGGAGAAGACACTGGAGGTCTCAGAAAGGGCCAAGTGCGTCAGAAAAATCACTGGGGTCAAGCTGCACACCGAGCTAATTATACACTTTCCATGCAGCAGAGAGATGTGGGCTTCCCGGGTTTTCATCTGAAGCATGAGCTGTGGCTCACATGATGGTTTAATACGTGGATTCCATCCTCAGGTTCCTCATCAGGGCAGTTATCTATTATAGATAATACAGGCAGGAAAATGAGTACGTCTTCTGTGCGCTTACACAGACCAGATTGTGGAGATACACCATAGCTATCTATCCCTGAAGCCGTCAGAGGTGGGTGGAGCTTAGTCCAGAAACTAGTCATCAGGCAGGTGCCCCTAATACAGGATCCCTTGTCTGACACTGTCGATTTCAGATTAGGAAGGCCAAACTGGTTTTCACTTAATGATTCATGTCTCCAGCTGGGGGTGCAGTAGATTAGTGTACAGGAGGCTTCACATACACATCTGCACTCCATAAATTCATCATAGTGGCCCACACCAGTAATCCCAGCACTAGGAGGTAAAAGCTTGAGGGTTAGACATTCAGGGTCTTCCTCAGATGCATAACTAGTTAGAATCCAGTCTGAGCTATGTGAGACCCTGCTTACAAAAACAAAAATAAAAACAAACAAACAAACAGAAACAAAAGACCTCAAAACCTCCCTAGTTCATGTGGAGTCTTTTGTTTTGTTTCTGTGATGTAGGGGGTCTCACTATGGAGCCCTGGCTGACCTAGAACTCAATTACAAAGACCAGGCTGGCATTGAGCTTGTGTTTATCCTCTTGCCTCTGTCTCATTTGGAAAATCTCAACAATGGCTCTATCATTATAAAACACATTAAACCCCTGGATTTCGTGTCAATAATCTGTTTTTATCAGAGCAATGCACTTGCTGTTATACTCCTGCTGCTTTTGAACTTGATCAGTCTGAATTTAGTCCATGTCCAAACATTCTGGTTATAGCTCCTAACAGAATAAACCTAACTTCAAGCAAGGCAACTCCAGTATCCACTTGTACTTTTGAGATAAGAGGCAGAATAATGGCTGGGCATGGTGACACAAGCCTATAATCCCAGCACCTGGAAAGCTGAAACATCATAGTTGCTAAAAGTTCAAGGTCAGCCTGGGCTGCAGAGGGGAACTCAGAAGTACAGGGACTGAGTCCAGTCCTCAGACCCTACATTAAGAAAGGCCAAGTGTGATGTCACTGGTTGGGCAGCCCAGCCTGCTTCACGAGCTCTGTCCACTTAAACAACACAAAGGCAGTCAGCACATGAGGAGTGATGCTCAGAGTTATTGTTCTCACCTCCACATGCATGTACATGTACATATATACACATGGACGGTGGAGGGGGAGAAAGAAAAACAGACTTATTTTCCTCACAGCTTTGAGGTTCCAGTGCACAACCTGTTAGCCCCATTGCTTTGGGCAGCACATCTGGGCAGGGGTGTGTGGCAAACTGCTCATACCTTAGAAAAGCAAATCACGGAGAAAGAAGAGGGAATTGGGATTCCACACAATGATCACCTTCAATGGCATGTCACCAAGCACACCAAACAAGCATAGCCCTCTCATTAGACACAATCCCTAAAAGTTCCACCACCCTGCAACAGTGCCATGCTGGAGACCAAGCTTTCAAATCATGGACCTTTGGGGGTCACATCCAAACTGTAGAAGGTCAGTATGAGCTATACAGTGAGACCCAAGCCAGCATGGGCTACATAGAGTTTCAGGCAGGCCAGTTAGCACCACACACACACACACACACACACACACACACACACACACACACACACACACATTCATCCTGGTTAGGTTTTGTCGTCATCGACAGGATCATCTGGGAAGAGGGAACTCAGTCTGCGGGGCACTTTCTTGTGATTGATTGATTGTAGAGGAGCTCAGCTCACTGTGGGTGCCCTTCCTGAGCAGATACCTGGTCCTGGAGTGTATAGCAGGAAAACCGGCAAGCAGGGAAAGGAAGCCAGTGGACCTCGTTCTTCTGTGGTTCCTGCGGTCCCTGCATCAGCTCCTGCCTTGAGCTGAGTTCCTGCCCTAACATTGCTGGATGGTGGAGCACAAGAGGAAAAGCCTTTTCTCCTTTGGTGGGTTTTGGTCCTGCCATTTCATCACAGCAATAGAAACCCCAAGACACTCATATACACATGAGCACACCCCCGAGATAGAGTGCTGAAACTCATCTGCAGCTGTGCACTCAGGAGGTGGAGACAGAAGAATATCAAATCTGAGACTGTTCTGGTTTCATAGTAAGATCTGGGGTGGTGACGGGAAGGGGAAGGAGAAGGAGAAGAAGGAGAAGAAAAAGTCACTATTTTCATAACAATGTTAATGAGAAGTTGACATTAATACCTCTTTAGAATATTCTACCTGGTAGATAACATAGAGTATTTATTCTGAAGGCATAAAATTTTTTCAGAGAGAGTGTATGTTTGTCTGTGTCTATATAGGCATGTGCATATGAGTACACCACCTTTGGAATCCAGAAGAGAACATCAGGTCCCCCTGAAACTAGAGTTATATAGGCTATTGTGAGCTGCCTGGTGTGGATGCTAGGGACCAAACCCAGGTCCTCCACAAGAGCAGCTCATGCTCATAAGCACTGAGTCATCTCCCCAGCCCCTGAAAACTGTGTGATTTTTTTGTTTTATTGTTGTTTTCTGAGTCAGGGACTCACTATATAGTCCTGTCTGTCCTCAGAGATCTGCCTGCCTCTGCCTCCACTGGCATGAAAGACATAAGGCACAATGTCCAACTTTTGCTTTGTTTCTTTGAGTCCAGGTCTCAAGCAACTCAGGCCAGTCTCAAACTTACCGTGTAGCAGAGGATAGCCTTGAAATCCTGATCCTCCTGCCTCCACCTCCTAAGTGCTTTGATTCCGTGTGTGCGCCACCACACTACGTTCTGCACGATCCTCTAAGGACTGTGTAAGATCTCAACTATTATTGTCATAAATGGATGGAATCTTCCAAAACATCCAGAGGACTCTGAACTGCAGTCATTTTCATTTTTATCCAGCTTGGCCTCTGACCTTTATGACTGTGCACACATCCTCAAACACTAGTCTGTGTTCCTTTTCCACTCAGCGTTCCTGCCAGTGCGTAACTCTCCGTGTTGGCAGTTCTCACCTCCGTCATTTTTAATAGCTGTATAATAATCCCATTGTTTGCTCAGTCACTTCCCTGTTAGAGACTTGGACTGCTTCCAGTGTTCACTGTTACAGCCACAGTTGCCAGGACATCTGTGTGCATTTCCCTCTTTGCACCCCCCCCGGGGGGGGAGGGGGGTACTCATAAAGGGGAAAGCAGTCCGTGAGGGAGAGTGGACGTCTGTCACATGTTACTATATTTCTGTTCAAAAGAGCCAATCACTGTGTGATCTGCCTCACAAGCCAGAGGCTTTGACACAACTCGGAGTTTTCTTTATTGATGTTTGATTGGGTTTATTTCAACTCCACTAATGTGGATAGAGCACCTCCTGTAGGCCAGACATAATTCTAGATTCTGGGCTTGAAAAGCTAAGATGTGGTCCCTGCCTTCAGCCGTAGTCTGTCGAAAGAGAAAGACACAAACCAGATCATTCCAGTTTGATGTGGAAAGTACCAGAGATGTGCACAGGAGCAAAACAACAAAACAAAAACCCGAGGAGAAAGAACACACCTTGGAAATGCTGGGCAGACTGTCTGGAGGACTGGTACAGCGCTGGACCTGGACAAGAAGTAGCTGGGGGGAGAAGGGCAGCTGCTGGAGAAGAGGCACAGCAGAGGGGTGTGCAGGACGTTAGGGGCAGTTAAATCGGGAACCTAGAGGGGGAGCTAGGAATGTAAAGGGAATGAGGTTGGTGGTCTCAGATTGTTTTTATTCTGACCCCAGGACTGTACTGGCCACGATGCAGTCCTAGCAATGGGGAGATGGAGGAGGATCAGAAGGTCAAAGTCATCTCTGCTTATATAGTGAATTCGTGGCCAGCTTGGGACATGTGAGAACCTGTTCCCCCTTGCTCATTTTTTATTTTTTGGTTAATTTCCCTTAGATCATATTTAAAGCTTGTGTTCAGATGTAGCACCCATCTACTTACACTGTATTGGTCAATAAAGCCATGTGGGCAATAAAACATGAAGGGACAGGAAGTTATCCCCCTCCTGCAGGGAGAGGTAAGCAAGAGAAGCCCCTCTGCCAGATGTCTGCCTGATAGACAATTCTGAGATGAACACACCACCACCACCTTGTGTGGACTCCTCCTCCTCAGGCATTTCTTTAGAACCTCAGCCTTCATCTGGATGTAGGGAGAATCTCACTCTGGCTGATGAAAGTGAAATACTGCTGGTGTCTAAGGTGTGGAGGCCCACAGAGGCTATCTAGTGAGACTTCACTCAGGGTCAGAGAATCTGAGTCTGCTTTACCCAGCAGGGCTGCATAATGGGATGATTTGACCAAAGGCAGGGTTACTAGGTGTCTGGAAGAGTCTACACTTGGCTGTACCATGTGCTTTGATCTTGCAAGGGGGAGGTCTTTTGCCTCTCCCCTTGGCATATTATAAAAGGCCCTTTGGAATAAACCTCTGGGCTGTCTGGGTATTGATCCAGGGTCCTTCCGAAGCTGTCCTGTGTCTCTGTCTTTCTTATCATCTCTTTCTATCATTCTACCTATCATTTCCTCATTCCTCTCTCCTCCACCCAAGAATCCTTCGACAGGTGGGAACAGGTCGAAGCTGAACTCCCACAGACTCCCACACTAAGGGAGTAGTCAAGAATGGAAAAGCAGCTGAGTGTGGTGGTGTACTCCTTTAATCCCAGCACCTGGCAGGCAGGGGTAAAAGGATCTCTGTGAGTTCAAGGCCAGCCTGGTTTACATAGCAAGTTTCAGGACAGCCAGGACTACACAGAGAGACCCTGTCTCAAAAACCACAAACAAACCAAGGGAAGGAGGAAGGGAGTGAGGGAGGGAACGTACCAGTCATGGAGAATCCAGAAGATGGAGGGCAGCCTGTTTGGGTTCCACTGACCAGCTGTTGACCAGCTGTTGTCTGTCTTGCCCTCAAATCAGCAGAAGAATACAGGTTCTTGGAGTGACTGCTGGGTCTAGTGTCCATCTGATGGCTGTGCTGGCCAGGGTGAGAAAGAAAATTACAGTGAAGTTCACATGTTAGAGAAAGAGAAACAGACAACTACAGAAAACATCCAGTGTTGCTTAACCTAATTTGACTCAACTGGGTCTTATCCTTCTCCAAACTGGTATCACTTTTTATATTAAAGTGCTTTGTATACATTTCATTGTCTGATATTGGTTTGTTGCAATTATTCACTGATTGGTTTATGTTTATTTACATTGTTTTGTCTTGCTGTTTTGAGGTTTTGCTTTGTTATGTTATGATTTTATTTTTCCTTTTCTTTTTAAAGATTGGTGGGTTTTGGTTTTTTGGGTTTTTGTGTTGTTGGTTTTTTTTGGTATTTTTTGGTTTTTTTCTTTTGGTTTTTCAAGACAAGGTTTCTCTGTGTAGCTTTGTGCCTTTCCTGGATCTCGCTCTGTAGCCCAGGCTGGCCTCAAACTCACAAAGATCCACCTGCCTCTGCTGTGGATATCGCTCTGTGTAAATAAAGTTCTGATTGGCCAGTGGCTAGGCAGGAAGTATAGGCGGGACAAGAGAGAAGAGGATTCTGGGAAGTAGAAGGCTGGAGAGAGACACCACCAGCCGCCGCCATGAGAAGCAACATGTAAAGACACTGGTAAGCCACACACCATGTGGCAAAGTATAGATTAACAGAAATGGGTTAATTTAAGATAGAAAAGGTAAATAACAAGCAGCCTGCCACGGCCATACAGTTTGTAAACAATGTAAGTTTCTGTGTGCTTTCTTGGTTGGGTCTGAGCGACTGTGGGACTGGCGGGTAAGAGAGATTTGTCCTGACTGGGCCAGGCAGGAAAACTCTAACTACATGCCTCTGCCTCCCAAGTGCTGGGATTAAAGGTGTGTGCCACCACCGCCTGGCTAGATTGATAGGTTTTTTATTTTAAATTTTGTAGATATGTATGTGTATGGATGTGTACAGGTGAGCACAAATTACTGTGGAGTCCAAAAGAGGATTGGACTTCAACTGGATTGGACTGCCTGGAGCTGAAGTTATAGACCATTGTCAGTCACTTGATATGGGGACTGGGGACCAGACTTGAGTCCTCTGCAAGAGTAGTACATGCTCTTTGTTTTTCTTTATGAAGAAATGTTTTATTCATTTACATACCAACTACAGATCCCCCTCTCATCCCTCCTCCCACTCCCCCAAGCCTTCCCCCACCCCAACCAACCCCCATCCCTTCCTCTGAAAGGATAAGGCCTCCCATGGGGAGTCAGCAAAGCCTGGTACATTCAGTTGAGGCAGGTCCAAGACCCTCTCTGCAGCATCAAGACTAAGCAAGGTGTCCCACCATAGGTAATGGGCTCCAGAAAGCCAGTTCATGCACCAGGGATAGATCCTGATCCTACTGCCAGGGTGTCCCTTAAGCTGATAAAGCTACACCATTGCCTGGCTTATGCAGAGGGCCTAGTCCAGTCCCATGGAGGCTCCACAGCTCTCAGTCTAAAGTTCATGAGTTCCCACTAGCTTGGTTTGGTTGTCTCTGTAGATTTCCCCATCATGATCTTGACCCCGCCCCCTTGCTCATAGAATCCTTCTTTCCCCTCTTTGACTGGACTCCTGGAGCTCATCCTGGTGCTAGGCTGTGGATCTCTGTATCTGTTTCCATCAATTACTGGATGAAGGCCCTATGATGACAGTTATGGTATTCTCCAATCTGAATACTGGGGTAGGCCAGTTCAGGCACCCCCTCTACTATTGTTAGTAGTCAAAGCTGGAGCCATCCTTGTGGATTCCTGGGAACTTCCCTAGCACCAAGTTTCTCCCTATTCCCATGATGTCTCCCTCTATCAAGGTACCTGTTTCATTGCTCTCCCATAGTACATGCTCTTCTCTCCAGCCCTTGTTTGGTTTGGTTTTTGTTTTGAGACAGGGTCTCATGTAAGTCAGGTTGGCCTTGAACTCAGAATGTAGCCAAGAAAGACCTCAAATACCTCATTTTATACCGTGCTGGTGATCAAATCGTGGACCTCTTACAGGATGTGCAAGCACTGTACCAACTGAGCTAAATCCCCAGCCCTTATTTTGGTTTTTGGAGACAGAGGTTTGCCACACAGCCCTAGCTGTACTCAAACCGGGGCAAGCATCCTCCCTCAAGCTCCTGAGTCCTGGGAGTATAGGCACGCCCCGCCACATCTGTGCAGTTTATCTATTCTAAATTCCATGAAGTATTTTGAAAATCACTGCTCCAGAGTCAGGGTTGGTGGTACACAATTGTAATTCCAGCACTCAGGAGGCTTTGACAGAGGATAACCAGAAGTTGAAGGCAAGCATAGGCTATAGGGACTTGTCTTAAGAAAGCAAAGAAAACAAACAAAACATGCCAGGATTTGTAGTTTTTAAAGCAAGAGTGTACCATCATTAAGGGGTGTGTGTGTGTGTGTGTGTGTGTGTGTGTGTGTGTGTGTGTGTGTGTGTACACTCAAATCTTTTTTTTTTTTTAAGGGAAATCTAACCCCCAGGACAATTTAGTTGTCCCAGGCTCCCTAATGTAATCAAGGGAAGGCAGTTTAAGTTTACCTCCCTTCTTCCCCAGGTATGCACACCTGAACAGAACACCTGGGATCCTGTAGAGGAAACACATTTTATCATTAGTAGACAAGCGTGTCTCATGGGCCGAGCTGCAGCATGTGGAGTTTACCACACCCCTTTCCTGAGGTGCCAGAGAGACTGGAGCTGAGGGCACAGCCCTCCCTTGCCCATAAAGAGCCTCTTATCTCCTGGGACACTGGGAAACAATCAATTTTGTTTCTTGGTTTCCCAGGCTTACATTATCTTGCAAGTTCTCAGACATATACAATAGCCATTGCTCCTAGATTATAACACCTGCTTGTCTTGTATCTACAGAGACATAATAAATCTTTTTTTTGGGGGGGAGGTTCGAGACAGGGTTTCTCTGTAGTTTTGGTGCCTGTCCTGGAACTCGCTTTGTAGACCAGGCTGGCCTCGAACTCACAGAGATCCACCTGCCTCTGCCTCCTCCTGAGTGATGGGATTACAGGCGTGCACAACCACTGCCCAGCTAAAGCTTAAGCTCTCACTATGTAGACTCTTGAAATAGTTTCATTTATTGCATTGTCTCTTAGGGGTGAGATGACATCAGATACTGGTTTTCTATTGTAACTTTGCAAAACCTATTATTATTTTTTTTAAAACAGGGTCTCACTATGTGAACTTTCTTCTCTCTTTTTATTTTTTGTTTTTTGTTTTTTGTTTTTTGTTTTTGTTTTGTTTGTTTTTTGAGGTAGGGTTTCTATGTGTAGCCCTGGCTGTTCTAGAACTCACTCTGTAGACCAGGCTGGCCTCAAATTCACAGAGATCCGCCTGCCTCTGCCTCTGCCTCCTGAGTGTTGGGATTAAAGGTGTGTACCACCACCGCCTGGCTTTACCCTATTTTTAATACAGGAATTAATTTGCTTGTCTTATGTGTATGTGTAGGGGGAGCTATTTTTATTTTGGTTTGACTGATTTTTGGTTTATATATTTTATTTTTTGAGACAAGGTCTCTGGTAGCCCAGACTAACCCCAGGCTAGCCTCAAACTCACTATGTAGGTGAAGATGACTCTTCCTGCTCCTCTGCCTTCCAAGTGCTAGGATGACAGGTATGTTCATGCTTGTAAAGTACTGGGGGTGGAGCCCAGCACCATAGCACCATGTGCCTGCCAGACAGGCACTCTGCCAACTAAACTGCATCTGCAGACCTGTTTGTCTGGCTTTTTTTTTTTTTTTTTTTTTTTTTTTGAGAGAGTCTCCTGTAACCTAGGCTGGTCTGAAACTTACTATGTAGCCAAGGATGACTCTGAACTCCTGATCCTCCTGCTTCCAATTCCCCAAAGCTTGGAGTACAGCAGTATACCTTCATGACTAAATGTCCTTTGTCTCTCTCTGTCTCTCTCTCTCTGTCTCTCTGTCTCTCTCTCTCTCTCCCCCACCCCAAGCCACCACCCACCCCCCCCCCCCCCCCGTGTGTGTGTGTGTGTGTGTGTGTGTGTGTGTGTGTGTGTGTGTGTGTGTGAGTGTGTGTGCACCCATGCAGAAGTCAGGGGACAACAACCTTGAAGCCAGTCCTTGCCTTCCACTTGGTTTAAGGCAGTGTCTTTTGTTATATGCTGCTGCACACATCAGGCCAGTTGGCCTACAAACTTTCAGGAATCCTCTGTCTCTGGCTTCCATCTTTTAGAAGCTGAAGGAGTGCTGGGGTTACAGATGCACATGGCTGTGACTGGCTTTAAGTGGGTGCTGGGGATCTGAACTCAGGGCCTCAGAGTTGCCTGGCAAGTGCCTTGTTCACTGAGCCATCTCCCCAGGCCTACTTTTTAATTAGTTTCTATGGTTGACTTTCAAATCTGCTTTTGAGTCAGGTACCATAAGATGATAATGTGTGAATGTGAATGGCCCCCAGAGGCTCAGATGTTTGAATATGTGGTCCATAGTTGGTGGAACTTTTGGGAAGGATTAGGAGGTGTGGCCTTCTTGGAGGAAATATGTCACTAAAGGTGGGGTTTGAGCTTTCAAAAGCCCACACCATTCCCAATTAGCTCTCTCTACCTTGAGGTTGTGCCTCAAGATGTGGGCTCTAATCTAATGCCTGCTGCCCTGCTCCCCACCATGATGGTCATGAACTCACCCTCTGAAATTGTTGGTCCCAAATAAACTCTTTCTTCTATACATTGCCTCACCATGGTGTCTTATCACAGCTGTAGAAAAGGAATTAAGAGATCATGTGATCTACTTTTCCCTTTGACCTTCCTCTTGTTTTACTACCTGTCTTTTAAGCTCACCCTAAAACTAAGTGAAAAGTGCAGAGACTTCTCATATTCTCCCTGTCTCCAGACACACAGAGCCTTCCCATCATCTCTATTGCCTGCAGAGGGGTACCTGCTGTGCAGTGGATGAACCCATGACATCTGTGGGCTTGGGGAAACATTTAATGACGTGTATCTAGCATGACAGCATCCTTCTGTGTAGTTTCACTGCCTGAAAAATCCTCTGTGCTTGACCTACTCGACCTTCCTCCATATCAAAAGCCCCAGCAACTGCTGACTTTCTTTCTCATGGTCTCCATGGTTTTGCCTTCCCTAGGAAGTTGTGCAGTGGGAATCCTGCTGTGTAAGGCCTTTGGATTGCTGCTTCTACTCATCAATTTGCATTCTTCACATCTTTTTATGGCCTGATAAATCATCATCATCGTTTTTCCCCTTTTTTGTTTATGTGGTTTTGTTTTGTTCTGTTTAAAAGGCATCTCACTGTGTAGCCCTGGCTGGGCTCAAACTCTTCATTCTCCTGGCTCTGTTCCTGAATGCAGGAATAAAAAGGATGCACCACTGCACTTGGCCTAAATATTCCCCACTCCCTGAGCACTGACATTCTGTTTTCTAGATGTACCAACATTTTTTAATCCATTCATCTGTGCATGTTTTTTTGAATGTAGTTTTCAACTTGGAGTAAATACCAAGGCTCTTGGTTGCTGGATCTTATGCTAATATTATGCTTGGGTTTGTGTTTGTTTGTTTGTTTAGGGTAATTTTCTTGCAGTGGTTTTGAGAAAGAGTCTCATGGAACTCAGGCTAGACTACAATTCACTGTGTAGTTGAGGATGACACTGAAGTCCTCATCCTCCTGCCTCCACCTCCTTAAGTGTTGGGCTAAGGCACGTGCCACCATCCAGATTTGTATGTTCTGTTTTGTAAGAACCTGTCTTCCTGAATGGTTGCACCATTGTATTCTCATCAGCACTGAGTGTGAAACCCCTTCCACTGCCTCACCAGCAGGTAGTGTGTGTTCTACACTTCGGCCATTGTAGTAGAGGTATGTCATTGGAGAGAGAGAGAGAGAGAGAGAGAGAGAGAGAGAGAGAGAGAGAGAGACGTTTGGAATAAAACCCAGGGCCCCAAACAAACTAGGCATGTCACCGATTTTTTTAAAGATTTATTTTATTTTTAATTATGTGTATATGTGTGTGTGTGTGTGTGTGTGTGTGTGTGTGTGTGTGTGAGTGAGAGAGAGAGAGAGAGAGAGAGAGAGAGAGAGAATATGCACATGTGAGTGTAGGTGCCCAAGCAGTCCAGAAGAGGGCACTGGATGCCCTGCAGCTGAAGTTAGAGGCAGTTGTAAGCCACCCAACGTAGGCCCTGGGAATTGAAACCTAGTTCTTTGTAAGAGCAGCAAGTGCTCTTAACTACTGAGTCATCTCTCCAGGACCCCTTGCCTGATGAACAGGCTCATGTATCCCAGGCTAGCCTCAAACTCACTAAGTAGCAGAGGGTGGCTTTGTACTTCGGATCCTCCTGTCTCCACCTCCTAAGTGTTGGAACCACAGATATTCACCATCACACCTATTTATGAGGTACTGGGTATGAAACCCAGGCTTTCATGCATGCTAGGCCTAGCACTCTGCCAACCCAACTACATCCCCAGCCCTCCCTTCCTCTTTTTCCCCTCAGAAAAATACCATCCCTACCATGGGAAGAGGCATGCTGCCACTTCAACAAGGCATCCATCCCCAGAGGAGAGGTCCCCAGACACCACCCATGATTTCTGCACCATCTGCTCTTCTCTACACTATCCTTCCCATCATACTCTGTCCTGTGCTACTTCAGATCCCTGTTTTCTGTTGAACATGCTTCCTTTTTGCTCATATTGAAAAGATGACATTGTGCTAAGAGCCAAAACAAACAAATAAACAACAACAATAAGGGTAGAGTTAGAAAAATAAAGAAAAGGAAATAAAAGTTTTCCCTCTGCTTTTCCCTTTTAGAGATAATACTGGGGTTGACCATCTACTAAGTGTTTTCTTATAAGATGTTTCTGGCCAGGGGGTGGTGGCACACGCCTTTAATCCCAGCACTTGGGAGGCAGAGCCAGGCGGATCTCTGAGTTCAAGGCCAGCCTGGACTACCAAGTGAGTTCTAGGAAAAGGCACAAAGCTACACAGGGAAACCCTGTCTCGGAGGGGGGGGGGGAGTTTCTGACTGTATGCATTAATCTCCTGTCTTCCTATCCACCTTTCTTGTTTTTAGAACATTACCCAGACTGGCCTTTAACTACTGGGTTCAAATAATCTTCCTGCCTTATCCTCTTACTATAGGAGATAACTGTAGCATGTAACACTCTAAATATAGGGAGGGGGCTAAAGAGATGGCTCAGTGGTTAAGAGAATTGGCCACTCCTACAGAAGACCTGGGTTTGAATCCCAGCACACACATATAATGGCTCACAAACATCTGTAACTCCAGTCCCAGGGGATCTGATACCACCTACACTTCTGGCCTCACCAGCACAGCATTGCACACATATAGTACCATAACATACAAGCAGGCAAAACAACATATACACAAAATAAAAATAAAAGGTTACAAATTTGCTTAAATAAATAAGAATGTAGGGTTTCTTTTCACATTTACTTTTCACGTTGTCAAGGTGGTATGCACATACCAGGATGTGTGTGGAAGTCAGACGTCAACCTACAGTTCATGAGAGTTGGTTCTGTCCTTTCTCCATTTGGTTCAGGGGGTCAAGCCCAGGTCATGGGCAACAAGCACATTTACCCAATGAGTCAGCTCACCGATCTCATAAGTGTGTGCATTTCAAGCGTTACTGTTATTTTTATTTGTGATTTTTTTCCCACAAAAAAATATATGGCAAGTACTAGGGTGCTCAGCATATATGAGAACCTGAGTTGAATGCCAAACTCTGAGAAAAAAGGTGGAGGGGAGACATTGCAGTCCGCAGCAAGTTCAGGGCCAACCTGAGCTACAGAGTAAGACCCTGTCTCAAAAGCAAAGAAATACAAATATGTTCATTTGAACAATCTCTAACTATTTCTTTTTATTAAGACAGTAGTCCAGGTTAGCCTTGAACTCTCAACAATCTTCCTGTCTCAGCCTCCCAAGAGCTGAGGTTGTAAGTATGATCTCCCAGACCACATCGCTAGCATCTTCTCTCCTGGGCATTCTTCCAAAGTGATACTTGCCTCTGTTGCTCATAATAGGGACTGGGTTATGATTCATTTGTCCAGGCCTTTATTGAGAAACAAATACCATATATTCCATTGGTTTACTATAAACAATAGTTCAGTGAATATCCTTTCGTGTGGATACTCATGTTTTGCTTGTATGCATGTATGTGCACCACGTGCATGCCTGGTGCCCAAGGAAATCAGAAGAGGATGTTGGATTCAAGCCAGCTAGGATGATATAGCAACACTTAGCCTAAAAAAAAAAAAAAAAAAAAAAAAAAAAAAAAAAAACACACAGAGAAATATCTAAAGTTTAAATTTATTAATTTAACTTAACTTACTCAATAGAGACCCAACACTTTCCTTTCTGGGGACACAGAACTAATAGGAAGAGGCAAGTTACAGCTTCAGCCAAACATTCATATTTAAGCCATTAATCCAAAAGAAATCACGGATATTTTTAACCCTCAAATAAGTGTGTCTTTATGAGAGTTTCTGAATCTTACAGCTATTCAGACAGCATAATCCTTCAATCAGCTTTCAGTCAAGGAAAGAGAACAATCCCTAACTGTTTGGACTAATCTGACCAGAAAGGGTCCCAGTAGTTTCTAAGTGTGTTGGATTAAGCACATGATTAAAAATAAAACCCAAAGAATATCCTGATGATAAGTTTTAGAGAGTGTTCATATAATAGACAACTAACTTCTGTTTGGGACCAAGATGCCAAGACATTTACCACCATAATTTTAGTGTTAGGTTTGCACGTTTAGTATCTCAAAGGAAGCTTCCAAAGGGATTGTCTGTAAGAAGTGAAAATCAATCTAAACTCCTGTAGCTAGGAAAAGGGGCCGGGGAGCACTCCAAACATGGAATGTGGTGTTGCTCACTGTGTGTGTGTACAAGTACATGTGTGTGCAGATGCATACGTGCCTGTGGAGGCCAACAGCTGACAGTCGATGTCTTAGTTCAATGTGTGTGTGTGTGTGTGTGTGTGTGTGTGTGTGTGTGTGTGTGTGTGAAAGAGAGAGAGAGAGAGAGAGAGAGTGCAGGTGCATATGTGCCCGTGGAGGCCAGCAGCTGACAGTATCCTAGCTTCATTTCCATTGTCAGGGAAAATAAAATATCCTGACAAAATGCAGCTTAAGTGGAGAAAATGATTTCTCCCTAATTTTAGTTTAGCTCACAATTCCAGAAAACACAGTGACACCTTATCTCAAAAGAAACCAAAACAAAAGCTGTTGGGAAGACAAAGAGATACTGTATATTGAGATGAAGTGCCCATAACAGCAAAGGTAAAGTCACACAGGGAAGAACAAGTGTGGTAGTCTGAATGCAGCTGAGCTCCCTCCCTACCGTAAGCTTACAGGGAGTGGCACTATTAGGAGGTGTGGCCTTGTTGGAGGAAGTGTGTCACTGTGGGGGTGGGCTTTGAGGGTTCAGACATGCTTAAGCCAAACTCAGTGTCTCAGTGTACTTCCTGTTGCCTTTGGATCAAGATGTAGCTCCTTCTCCAGCACCGTGTCTGCCTGCATGCTACCATGTCCTGCCATGATGATGATGGACTGAACCTCTGAAACTGTAAGCAGCCACAATTCAATGTTTTTCTTTATAAGAGTTGCCATAGTCATGGTGTCTCTTCACGGCAATAGAAACCCTAACTAAGGTGGGGCAGTGGTGGCACACGCCTTTAATCCCAGCACTTAGGATGCTTATGTTGGGGAAGGTGAAAAAGTTGTAATAAATGGGCTAGGAATGTATCTCAGTTGGTAGAGTACTTGCCTAGAATGTACAAAGCCCTGGTTTCACTTCCCAGCACCACATAAAATTAGAGAGGAAGTAGGAAAGTAGAACATACAGAATGAAGGAAAGGTAAAACGCCTTGAGGCAAAACGTAGATGAATAGAAACAGGTTAAATTAAGTTAGAAGAGCTAGTGGGACAAGCCTAAGCTAAGGCTGAGCATTTGTAATTAATAATAAGTCTCAGTGTCTTTATTTGGGAGCTGGTTGGCAGCCCAAAGAAAATGCCAACTACACACACCTGTCATCGCAGCACCCTGGAGGTAGAAGCAGAGGCTCTGTAATCCAGGGACATCCTTGGCAATATCAAAAATTAAAGTAGAGGAGGACATGAATTTGAGAGAGGGCAAGCAGAGCACATAGGATGGACCAGAGGGAAGAAATGGAGGGGGAAAATGAGGTAATCATTTAATTTCAAAAAGATAAACAAACAAACAAATAAATAGATAGATAAACAAATAAATAAATAAGCATGTTCCTTTAAAAAAAGGAAAACTGTCCAGGGCTATCGAGGTGGCTCAGCATGTAAGAGCACTTGCTGCTCTTCCAGAGGACCTGGGCGTGGTTGCCAGCACCCACTTCAGGGACCTGTAACTCCAGCTCCAGGTATCCTCTGGCTTTCACAGGTACCCAAGCACATGTGGCATACACATACATAGACAAACACATGAGTGAAAATTAAAATAATTTTTTTAAAAAATTGAGTTGGGGGAGGGACTCATGAGTAAGGAAGTGTACTGTATGTATAAATATGAGCGCCTGAATTTGAATTCCCAGCACCCACATAAAAAAAGCCAAGTGTGGCCATATGTGCCTGTAACCCCAGCATTGTGGAACAGAGAAAGGCAGATCCCAGCAGCTACCTGGCCAGCCAGCTAACCAAAATAGTAAGCTTTCAGCTCAGTGAAAAACAGTCTCACAGCAGAGGACAACAGGGAAAGTTACTAGATACATACCTCTGGCCTCTCCACATTGAGTGCCCAGAAACACATACATATACATACACAGAGAGGGAGGTGGGCAGGGGGGACCATGAATTAAAATGTAAATCATATTTTTTTTTAAAAAAAGATCTTCAGTGCAGCTCAAGAGCGGTTGACTGATGCCTGGACGTAGCCAAGCCACGCTGACACGTCACATAGCTCATTCTCCAAAATTCAAAGTCCATTGTTCACGGATCGAAGAGAACTTTTTCTACTTCCTGCCCCCACCCCCAGAAGACACATATGGATTACCCAGAATGCTTCCTCCTCAGTCTAGCACATCTAGCAGCTCCAGGTGGCTAGTCTTGTCTCAGAATCTTATTTGCAGCTTGGCTTATCCGAGAGAGGAAGTGGTTCTTACTGCCTGGGAAGGAGAAACTAGGGAATCTGGTCAGTTTCAGGAACCCCCTGAAGCTATTTTGAGTTTCTTTCTGGTGTTAATGTGTTTCCCTGCAGGATAAAGTGTTTCACCTCCCTGTACCATCTTGTTTAAAATACCCTGTTGTTTCACCTGCCCTTTTATATTCTATTCCTTGAGGAGTTTCCCTCCAAAATGGAAGGCTTTAACTAGGAAGAAACTGCTTCACAACAGGCCAGAGGCGGTCATCTAGTGTCCTGCTGTATCACTCTCTTTATGCCTCTCTCTGAACATGGGGCTTATCATTTTTCCAGCTAGGATGGCTGGCCAGCAAGCCCCAGAAATCCTCCTGTCTCCCTCCCATCCCAGTGTTGGGGTAACATGTTATGAGAGACCACAAGAGTCTGTTAAAGGATCTCAAGAATTTATTAAGGTATAAAATGGGGTTAATACACTCACTGATACAGAATAAGGAAGATGCTGCTGCTATTCTGCTGGTCCAACTACCCCTGTCCTGTCCTTCTGCTCCCCCCCCCCCCCCCCGAGGGGGCAGGGACCAATTGCAAGTTGCTCCATGTGGCTTGACTGGGTCCTGGCCACCCAAGAGAGAGAACAGCTCCTCTCTCTCTGCTCTCAATGGTCACTTACTCAGACAAAGCCACGTCCTAGGGCTTGTAACCCAAAGCCATTGGCTGAACAGAATGGATTCCCACAACAGTAACTTATACACATGGCCACGCTCAGCTTTTAGTGTAGGTGCTGAGAATCCACTTCAGAAGAGTGCAGCAAATGCTCTTTTTCTCTTTTGAGTCATGTCTCCAACCCTCATTCATTTATCTATTGCCCATTTTTATTGTTTAGTATCCACATAATTCATATAGCATACCAGAGGGTCAGCACTGAGATAAAAATAACAAAAGCATACTACTTCTGTGTCAGGCATCCAAAAAAAAAAAAAAAATTCACTAAGCATGGTGGTGGTGGTGGTGGTGGTGCACACCTTTAATCCCAGCACTCGGGAGGCAGAGGCAGGCAGATCTCTGTGAGTTCAAGGCCAGCCTGGTCTACAGAGTGAGGTCCAGGATAGCCAGAGCTGTTACAGAGAAACCCTGTCTTGGAGTGGGAAGAGAAACTTCAGTAACACAGTGTCAATCCCGGTGATGAAATCAAGCTTTGTCACAAAGTTACTCTTTCCAATAATGCAGGTGATATTCTGCACTGTTTGGGCTTTTAGTGGCTCTCTGGTTACAAGGGTAGGGATAGTAGTAAGTGTTACAGCTCTGAAGGGGAAGGTTTCCCCAATTCAAGTGTTGCAGCTCTGAAGGGAAAGGTATCCTGAGTCCGAAGTCAAGGATTACCACAAAGTCACACCACACAACAAACCTCACACAGAGATTTATCAGTAAAAACACAGCAGGGTGGCTGCCTCTGCTCAGGTGAGAAGCAGTGGGAAAACTGGAGGGAGGGGGCTTTATACATGGCTTCTTGGGGGTGGAGTTTTCCAGGGTGGGGATTGGTGAGATTTCAAGCCCTGGAATTGAGCTCAGGCTTTTTACCCTATAATAGTGGCTGTGGGGGTTCACTGGGGTGCTTTGATTCTCAAGACTGTGTGAGGATTTAACCACAGCTACATAAAGCAAGAGGGCAAAGACCACCATGTAGAAGACATACTAGTCATTTTTATCAAGTTTCTAGGAAGAATGTAATCGGCAAGGCATGATTATGGTGGTACACACCAGTAGGATGCATTGAAGGAGTGAAGGAGAATCAGGCATTCAGGACTCCCCTGGGTTAAGGCACCTCAGCAGGTTACAGAGCTTGTTACACAAACTTGCTGCCCTGAGTTTGATCTTTGGAACTCACCTAAAGGTGGAAGGAGAGATCTAACTCCACAAAGTTGCCCTCCATACAAATGGCCAATGGCATATGCACCCACATGAACACACAGTGATAATTTTTTTTTTTTTTTTTTGGCCAGAGCTGAGGACTGAACCCAGGGCCTTGCGCTTGCTAGGCAAGCGCTTTACCACTGAGCTAAATCCCCAACCCCAGTGATAATAAATTTTAAATTAAAAAAAATCAACATTTTGGGCCAGTAAGATGTCTCAGTGGATTAAGCAGAGGTGCAGGCCACTAAGCTTGGACACTTAGAGTTTAAGGAGATAACACACCTGCAAGATGGCCTCTGATCTACACACACACACACACACACACACACACACACACACACACACACACGTAGCACATGAGTGCCCCGGCACATGAAGGAACACAAATTAATTAATTAATAATAAATGTAATTTTAAAAAATTTTAAAGATAGGAATGGTGGGTGGTACGTGCCTTTAATATCAGTACTCTGGAGACAGAGGCAGGCAGAGCTCTGTAAGTTCTGTGCTAACATGACATATATATATATATATATATATATATATATATATATATATATATAGCCAGGGATACATAGTGAGACCCGTCCTGAAACAAAGAAACAAAGCCACAATTCCTAGAAAGGAGCTCAAGCAAAATCACATATGTAGATGTAACCGGCTTGTTAAATAAGAAACACAGAACCAATTGCAGGGTTAAAAACCACGAGATCAGAGCAAGAGCAGAAAACCTTACCCTTCACTGCTTCTGCGGTTCTTCCTCTCCGCAAGAGAGCTACCTCTGTGCATCCTGTCTATTTATAGACTTTCTGTTCTGTTTTCTCATTGGTTGTAAACCCAGCCACATGACCTCCTCGTCACTGCCTGTTTGTACAGACCTCCAGGTCTTCTATGGTTGGTATTGAGATTAAAGGTGTGTGTCTGCCATGCTGGCTGTGTCCTTGAACACATAGAGATCCATCTAGCTCTGCCTCCCAAGTGCTGGGATTAAAGGCGTGCACCACTACTGCTCAGCTTCTGCTCTGGTTTGCTCTGACCTCAAGGCAACTTTATTGACAAACAAATAAAATCACATTTCAATACAAATAAAATATCACTATACACATATACAAGCAGGCTGGGGAGATGGCGCAACAGTTAAGAGCCCTTGCTACTCAATCATGAAGACTGGAGTTTGGATCCCAAGTCTCATGTAGCTGGTAACTCCAGCTCCAAGTGACCCATGCATGCATAGACAAATATACCCCCCCACCCACACATGCAAACATGCACACATACACACACAAATAAAATTAAATGTTAGTATATAACTGAACCTTAAATTTTTCTTTTAAATCACAGATTCAAGTGCTGTGGGATGTCTTTCTGTAAACTGTGAATATGTGTTGCTCTGATTGGTTGATAAATAAAGACATTTGGCCTATGGCAAGCCAGGTTATAGCTAGGCAGGAAATTGAAGAGAGAGATAGGAAAAAAAAAAGACAGAGAGGAGAAACGCAAGATGCCAGCAGACTGGTAAAGCCACAGAACACAAGGAAAACATAGATTAATAGAAATGGGTTCATTTAAGATATAAGAGCTAGCTAGTGAGAAGCCTGAGCCATTAGGCCATACAGTTGATAATTAATATTAAGCCTCTGAATGATTATTTTATAAGCGGCTATGGGACCTAGGTGCCAGGTGGGACAGGAGAAATCCTCTGACTACATTCAAAGGGCCTAGCACAGTGGTTCATGCCTGTAATCCGAGCACTGGGGAAGAAAAGGCAGAAAAATTTCTGTAACATTGAGACCAGCCTGGGCTACACTCACAGAATCAATATCAAACTGTCAAAGTCAGTTGCAGGAATTGTGTCCTCACCAAGATGCTGGCTGACCAATGTCCTGAATATATTGCCTGTGGATGCAATGCCAATTTGTGGGGATATGCTAACCAGTAAGTTAATTTCAGGACTGTAGCACTGTGCAAGTTTCTCTGGGAAAGGTTCACCAGAGAGTGTGACAGAGTGTCTTCTTGCCAAGTTCAGAAAGGCCCAACAGCAGCATTCCCCCATCAGCGTATCTCATCTGAAGAGCTGTTCTTTCCTGCCTGTGTGTTTCTGTGTTCCTGTTAAATCCTCGGAGTCAGTACTACCCCGCTGAATTGAGTGTGAACGCTGGCTGCCTGCTAAGGTCTCCATAGCTGCTCTGCCTTGACTATTCAGACAGCCTGCGAGCCCCACACTGTGGTGAGGTTACAGGTGTGCCCTGCCAACCTAGCTTTTTAAGTGGGTGCTAGATATTCGAACTCTGCTCTTCACAATTGCACAGCAAGGACTCTTACCCACTGGGCCATCTTCCCAGTTCCCAAGGCACTGATTCCTGAGCCTTGTGAATTCAGATTTAATTCAGCTACCCTTCCCTCCTCTGCCCTTGAGGATAACTCAAAACAACATAAAAGAAAATTTAAAATGAGGGCTCTTTGTTTGCCTCTCCAGACCTAGCACTAGCTTTATTGAAAGTGAATCTCTTGTGATTGCTCTGTGGTCCATGAAAAGCCAAGCTGTCCCACAGTTAAACAAACAACAAAGGCCCCAGCAAATTCCCGTCTCCCTAATATCTAAAAAGGCAACACATGAAAAGATGCCCCCCATAATTGAACCCCTGCCCAAGCTGTAATAGATTGTAAGGCTTTCCCACCCTGCTGGCCCCTGCTAAGGCCCTAGCACGGCCCCAGTGCCCTTGCCAAGGCCTTCCAAACTCCTGAATGGCTTTTCCAAGGTCTTTTCCCCAGGCCACAGCTGTCACAAGCAGACTGCACCATCATAAAAACCTACCTGGCCCAAGATAAACCTGCACAAACTGCCAGCCTGAGATAAACGTCCCTCACATGAAAGGGAAAGCCCCAGAACCAAGGCCAGTCTCCGGCCTCTCCAGAATACGTGGTCTCTCTGTGTTTATTCTCCTGCTTCTCCCTAATTGTGTTTATTTCTTACTTATCAATTTTCTGACCAATGCACCAAGTCCTGGAACGTTGACAGGGTGCCCAGTGAACTAATTACACCCTTCCTCAGAGTTCTAAACAAAGCCAAACAAGACGGAGGAGTGGAAGGAGACACCAGATCATTGTTTATCCCTGATGGAGCTGGGCTGCTGAACGTAGTTTAAGTGAGAATCAGAAGTTTCCCAACATTGTGCTGATAAGTAAGATTCAGTGGTCTGAAGCTCTATTGGGAAAGAGCCTCAAATCTGCCAATTAAGTCACCAGCCCAAGGGCAGAGTTAGGAAGGGGGTTGTCGGGGAGAGCCAGGCTTAAACTAACACAACACAACTCTCTTTACCTAGGACAGTCTCTTGGTTTGTTTTGATTTGTTTCATTTTTTAAGACAAGGTCTCATATTTCACAGGCTGGCCTTAAACTTGACTGTAGTGGAGACTGACCTTGAACTTCTGATCCTCCTGCCTCCACCTCTAGAGTGCTGAGATCGCAGCTTTGAGCCACTACACGGTTTACGGGGTTCTAGGGATCAAACCCAGGGCTTATTGCTTGCAAGGCAAGTACTCTGGTAACTGAGCTATAACCCCAACTCTGGTTTGTTTTTTGGTTTTGTATTATTGTGTTGGATGTGTGTATAGGCACAAATTGTACCATGGCACATGTGTGGAGGAGAGCAGGGGACAACTTTGTGGAGAGGGTGCTCTCCTCCACCTTTTCTGGGGCTCTGGGGCTACAACTGGTGTCATGAGGGTTACTCCGTAAGTGTTTACCTACTGAGCCATCTACTTGGCCTTTGGTTGGTGTCAAACAACAATTTTGTTGTTTGAAACAAGGTCTTCCTGCATTCATGAGGCTGGTCTAGAATTCCATATATAAGCTGGGCTGGTTGTCCTATCTCTCTCTGAAAAACAGGGTTTTTTTTAATTAAATATATTTATTTATTAATTTTTTTCCATTTTACATACCAACCCCAGTCACCCCTCTCTCCCCTTCCGACCTCCTCACCTCCCTCCCAATCTGCCCCCATCCACTCCTCAGAGTGGGTAAGGCCTCCCATGGTAGTCAACAAAGTCTGGCATACCAAGTTGAAGGATAGCCTAGCCCCTCCCCATTGTATCAAGGCTGAGCAAGGTATCCCACCACAGGGAATGGATTCCAAAAAGCCAGTTCATGCACCTGGGATAAGTCCTGGTCCTGCTGCCAGGGACCCCACAAACAGATCAAGCCACACAACTGTTACCCACATTCAGCGGGCCTAGTTCAGTCCCTTGCAGGTTTCCGGGCTGTCAGTCCAGAGTCAGTGAGCTCCAACTAGCACCAGTCAGCTGTCTCGGTGGGTTTCCCCATCATGATCTTGACCTCCTCTTCTTTCCTCTTCTTCTTCTTCTTCTTCTTCTTCTTCTTCTTCTTCTTCTTCTTCTTCTTCTTCTTCTTCTCCTTCTCCTTCTTTTTCTCCTCCTCCTCCTCCTCCTCTTCCTCTTCCTCCTTCTTTTTGAATGCCGAATGCCATTTATTGAAGGAGGGAGGAGGTGAAAAACAGTTTTTGTTTGAATATCTCATGTCCTTCCATGGCTATCAAGGCCTTGTGCATTCTAAATAAGCATCCTACCACTAAGGTATACCACCACCACCCCAAAGGCGTTTTACTTATAATAGAAACACCTGTATCATTTCACTATAGTTAAATCTTTGAACTAGTCAGACATGGCTGCAGTGGCCTGTAAATCCCAGGAAAGAAGAGGACAGAGAGGAGGAGAGGGAAAAGGAAAAGGAAAAAATGGGCATGTATATTAAAATAGTAATTTGTTAGGATTCTCACCTAAAACCATACAACCTATTTTTATAGCTGTTATAAGAACCAAAGGAAACAATGAAAATGGAAGTATTTTTATTGTCCAATCATTATACACATACAACAGAAGTGTTGAATGAAATAAGATTGACTATGAGTTGATAGTTATTGAAACTAGAAGATGAGACCAAGTGGGTTCATTACTTTGTTGGGATCTATTTTTGCATGTTTCAAATTTTTAAATAAAAAGTTAAAAATAAAAAAAAAGAAAGAAAGAAAGAAAAGGAAAGGAAAGAAAAAGTTTGCTTGAGGCCAGCCTGGGTTCCACAGTGAGACACTATTTCAATGGGTCCATTATTCCTTAGCCAATCAATTAACTAAAAGAGAATTTCCTGAATGATCATTTTGAGACCAACTGACACCACTAGGAGATATCGGACGTACCACGGAAACCTTGCTGTACCCAGACAGGCACTGAACTCTTGGTAATCCTCCTGCCCCAATCTCCTGAGTTCTGAGATTGCTGGTGTGCACCACCCTACCCAACTCGAACATTTAAAGAAGCAAAGAGAATGTGAAAAGCAAGAAAACTTCCTTTAGACTATTATTTGCATTTTTTTCTCTTCCTTCCCAAACCATGGAGCTAGCCCATCCCTGCTTCCTCCTCCGCATACCTTCCTCCCCTCCCAAGCTTCCTGTACAGCTCCCTTCTAAGCGCCACCCTCTTTTTGCACTGGGAAGAGCCTCTCAGCATTTTGGCTCTCCTCACTGCCAGTGACCCTGCTTAATTCAACAACTCTAGAGAGCACATGCTACAGAGCTCAACTCTTCTTGTAGACAAGAGAGGCATTGGCAGTGCATCATTTTAACACGTCTCCTCTGTCACGCAGGCATAAAACAAAATTCCAAGTAGGCCAGAACTCAGTGGGGAAGAAAAGGCAATGTCAGGGTCACCCAGGAATGGGATCTATGCAGACACAAGTTTGCTGTGAAGAGATATCAGATATGTGAATCTGGAGTTGAATCAGGCATTGCATAAAACCAGATTCCTAATTCAGCCAGGGCCCCTCTGCAGGCCAGGAGCTGGGGAAGGACCACCAGAGATGCTGGGCATGGGCACAAGATGAAGAGTGGGGAGTAAAGGCACCCCATAAATCCACAGCAAGCATGGATCCCACTGACAGTGACAGATGCTGGAAATGACAAGTGGGGACAGCACTATAGACATCTCACCACCCCACTAAGCCAGAGCTGAGTGATCAAGGACGCAAACAGCTCCTGACTCTTTTCATTCACATTTAATAATATCACCAGCCTTCTACATCTGTAAATTCCACATGTGTGGGTTCAGTCAACTGCTGGTGGGAAACATTTGAAAAATGTTTGTAGCTGCACTGAACTGTACAGATTTTTATTCTTGTTATCACACCACTGGATGACTGTATAGCATACATACACATAAATAAGATTAAAAACACACAAACAAGCTTTTTCTTCCTTTTCTGGAAAACACCAAATGGTGGATGATGCTGGTGCAGCGGGAGGGCCTAGAGGACCTGGGGATCCAGGATTTGGAGGCTGCGATAGCTTCCGTGAAGGATTCAGCAGAGGTCTTAGAGGCTACAGTCATGGCTGGGTTGTGATCATGGCCAAAGCCATGGGGCTCCTGGAGGTAAAGCCAAAGACAAGGAGTAGATCCCTGTCACCAAGCTGGGCTGCCTGGTTAAGGACATAAAGATCAAATCCCTGGAGGAGACCTACCTGTTCTCTCTGCCCATTAAAGAATCCAAGATTATTGACTTTTTCCTGGGCACATCCCTAAAGGATGAGGTTCTAAAGATCATGCCAGTGCAGAAGCAGATTCAGGCTGGCCAGCGGACCAGGCTCTAGGCTGTTGTTGTTCCCGGGGACTACAATGGTCATCATGTTGGTGTTGGTGTTAAGTGCTCCAAGGAGGTAGCCATTGCCATCCCAGGGGCCATCATCTTGGCCAAGCTGTCCATTTTCTCTCTGCAAAGAGGCTACTGGGGGAACAAGACTGGCAAGCCTCACACTGTGCCATGCAAAGAGACAGGCCGCTGTGGCTCTGTGTTGGTGCATCTCATCCCTGCCCCCAGAGGCACTGGCATCATCTCTGCTCCTGTGCCTAAGAAGTTACTGATGATGGCCAGTATTGATGACTGCTACACATCAGCCAGGGGCTGCACTCCCACCCTGCGCAACTTCGCCAAGGCCACCTTTGATGTCATCTCTAAGGCCCCCAGCACCTGACCCCTGACCTCTGGAAAAAGACTGTATTCACCAAGTCTCCTTATGAGGAATTCACTGACCATCTTGTAAAAACCCTCACCAGAGTCTCTCTTCAAAGAACCCAGACTCCAGCTGTGGCCACCACAGAGGGGTTTTTATACAAGAAAAATAAAGTGAATTTAGTCTGTTAAAGCACACACACACACACACACACACACACACACACACACACGCCCCTCACAAAGTTTTCTATTAGCTTCCTAGACAGGGGATGTTTACCTTTGTACATGTTTTTCTCTTGTCTTCAAAATCAACCCTGTCACTACCACAACCAAGATGCTGGATAATCCTACTAGCCCAAGTGTCTTAGGGTTTCTATTGCAGTGATAAAACACCATGACCAAAAACAACTTGGAGAGAAGAGGTTTTATTTCAGCTTACAGTTCCACATCACAGCCCATCATCAAAGGAAGTCAAGGCAAACTTGGAGGCAGGACCTGAAGCTGAGGCCAGAGAGGAACTCTGCTTCTCAGCCCGCTTTCTCATAGAACTGAGGACCACCAGCCCAGGGGTGGTACCATCCACGGTGTGCTGGGCCATTTCCACATCAGTCATTACTCAAGAAAACATACTTCAGGCTTGCCTGCAGGCCTTAGCAGATACATGATTTTGACCAGAAGCCTCCTGTACCTTGGAAAAACGCAGTGTCGAGGAAACACCAACACCAATGTGGACTCAAAACGTGAAAGGGGCACGTCTTCTTTGAGAAATCCACATCCTTGTTCTTGGTTGGGTTTCACTTTCTTCCTTCACACCTTCCTTTCTCTTAACCATAGGACTTCAATTCCACATGAAAATCCTCCTAACAAACTCCAACTCTGCCCTAAAAACCTTAAAATATCCAAAAACAGAGTCCGACCAAAACTGCTGGAGCTCAGCGTGCTTCTCTTACAACAAAATGTCCTTCATCCTTTGAGAAGGGATTTCTTTGCTCCTCCCTCCCTAAGGAAAATGACAACCACCAATTTTCTTCTCCTCACAGCCACCTTGTAAAGGGATGTCATTCCATCTGCTTCAGGAGAACTGGAGCACAGAGACATAAAGATGTGCCCTTTAGTCATTTAAACTCAGGGGGGCTGCAAGTTTGTTGTTTTTAATTACATTTATTATATTACTATTACTATTATTATTATTATTACTATTATTATTATTATGTGTGTGTGTGTGTGTGTGTGTGTGTGTGTGTGTGTACGTACATGAGCATAGAATTCAGAGAACAAGCTGGGTAGTGGTGGCGGATCTCTGTGAGTTAGAAGTCAGCCTGGTCTACAGAGTGAGTTCCAGGACAGGCACCAAAACTACACAGAGAAGCCCTGTCTCGAGAAACAAAAAAAGGGATTCAGAGGACAACCTTGGATTGGTTCTCTCCCTCCACCACGGGGTTCCAAGTATCAGGCTGTCAGCTTTAGCAGCAACCCAACCCCCTTTACCAACTGAGCCTCTCGTCAGTCCTCCGTTTATTTCGTTTACCTTTGTTTTGTTTTTGATTGTTGGGATAGTGTGTGTGTGTGTGTGTGTGTGTGTGTGTGTGTGTGTGTGTGTGTGTTGTCATTTGTTTATTTCTGTTTGATGCCCAGAGATAGGCCCTCCATGGGACAGAGCCCTGTCCATCCAGTAAGAGACAGGGTAAGGAGTGGACCCTCCACACTGCATCCTCGATGAACTATAGTGATTGAGACAGCTTGCGCAGCATATACCCTCTCCAGACAGCTAATGCTGGTACAGAATGTTTGTTTTTATGGAAACAATTACAGGGCTGGAGATGTGGTTCAGTTAGTAGAGTGCTCATACAGCATGCACAAAGCCCTTGGTCTAATAAACTGGGCACACCTTTAGTTTTGGTACTTAGAAGGTGGAGGCAGGGGGATTAGAAGTTAAAGGTTATCCTTGGATACACAATGAATTGCAGACTGGCCTGGACTGCATGAGACCCTGTCTCAACAACAAAAAGAGACTATAAAAGATATCAGTGTATCATTTTTCAACAAAATGGCAGGGCATTGCTGGCCAGAAATATTTAATCACCATAAGGTCTTTCAGTTTGGCAGAGTGAAAGGATAAATGTGGGATCAAGTGTCACCCAGAGACAGTTGGCCTTGTTCTCCTCCAGATTATTTATAAGAGTGACAGGTCAGCCTCTGAGCCACACAGGAGTCAGCAAGACCTTAAATTGCCCTTGTTCAGCTGCTCACTGTGACCCTGAGCCACAGCTCTGAAACTGTTTCCTCGACAATATGGCTGCTTCCCAGAATCTTCATCAGGGTTAAAATATGGATCAGCAGCTTAGCTGCCTGCATACAGCACCTCATAAACGGGAGCTATTGTTATCATTTAAGCGGAGACAGAGAACGTGCGTGCAGCAAGTTGCACGTTTCTGTTTACTTTCTCCAGTATGCAGATCTTAGGAACATGCAACCCAGGAACTCCAGGGAAGTGTCATTCAAATCTGATGTTTGAAGCTGGACGTGGTGACAGAAGCCTGCAGACTTAGCTGACGACAGAGGGTCACCAGGAGCGAAGGACAACGAAGCAAGTAGCAGGCTACTTCATCGCAAGACTGAATTTAAAAGAAGGAGGAGGAGGAAGGAAGAAAGGAAGGAAGGAAGGGAAGAGAGAGAGAGAGAGAGAGAGAGAGAGAGAGAGAGAGAGAATCAACAACCACAAAAAGAGAAAATTACCTTGAATAAATTGAAGGTTAACTCATGTTACTAATAAAATCCTTTGGCAGAAGTGTAGAAGTCTGCAACTGGATATTCAGTAGAATTTGAATTCTTGCATGTCATTTTGATAAAATCGAGGCAAAGGATGAGGAAACATGATCAATTAAAAAGGTATTTCAGGTAGCATCTGTCTTTCCTTAAGTGAAGAGAAAGGCTAAAGGGCAGTGCTTCAAGAGACCTGAAATTTGCAGGTGTATTGAGGCTTCGAATTACTTGTTCATGTCGAGTTTGAAAGGAACTTTAGGGTCCCAACTCATATTTTTAAAAGATTGATTGATTGATTTTATTCACATGGTGTTTTGTCTGCTTGCATATCTGGGCACCATGTTTGTGCCTGGTGCCCAGGGGGGCCAGAAGAGGGTTGAAACTGATGTTATAGATGGCTGTGAGCTGCCTCCTGGGTGCTGGGAATCTTCCGCAAGAGCAGGCTGTGCTCCTAACTTCTGACTCATCTTTCCAGCCCCAACTCAGGTTTTAAGAAAACAAAAAGATGGAATAGTAAGCTAGCACATTTAGTTCACAAGAGATATATGCCCTGGAATTAAGGGTTTTTTGTTGTTGTTGTTGTTGTTGTTGTTTGGGTTTTTTGTTTGTTTGTTTCTTTTGTTTTTTGTTTTGTTTTTCAAGACAGGGTTTCTCTGTGTAGCTTTGCGCCTTTCCTGGAACTCACTTTGGAGACCAGGCTGGCCTCGAACTCACAGAGATCCACCTGTCTTTGCCTCCTGAGTGCTGGGATTAAAGGTATGTGCTGCCACCAACCAGAAAGATTTATTTTTTAATTTAATGTAGTAGTAGTAGTAGTAGTAGTAGTAGTAGTAGTAGTAGTGTATGTATGTGAGAAAGAGAGAGAGAGAGAGAGAGAGAGAGAGAGAGAGAGAGAGAGAGATGTGATGTGTGTTTGTCCAGACATATAGGTGCCAAGGTACATATGGGGTAGGCAGGGGTTGATGATTTAGCTCAGTGGTAGAGTGCTTGCCTAGCAAGCGTAAGGCCCTGGGTTCAGTCCTCAGCTCCGACAAAAAAAAAAAAAGAATAATCGTGTAAAAAAAAGGGGGGGGGGGCACTGGAGAGATGGCTCAGAGGTTAAGAGCACCAACTGCTCTTCCAGAGGTCCTGAGTTCAATTCCCAGCACCCACATGGTGGCTCACAACCATTTCTAATGAGATCTGGCACACACTTCTGTATACATAATAAATAAATAAATCTTAAAACAAAAACAAACACAAATGAAGTAGGCAGAAGATAATCTGTAGGAGTCAGTTCCGGGGAGCAAACTCAGGTGGTCAGTCTGGAGTGGAAAGCATTTTGTCTGATGAGCCATCTCACTGGCCATGGACTTAGGTTTCTTGCTGGTTAGGACTCAGCAGAAAAAGATGGTAAAATTACACAGGGACTTACACAGGGCCAAGCTAACTTCTGTGTTACTTTATTTACTGCTTGTGCTGTGGAACAGAATTTGTTTTTTGTATCTTTTTAGAGGAGGGTTTAATACTGTAGCCAGGCTGTCCTAGAACTCACTACATCACCCATGCTGACCTTAAACTCACAGCCATCTGTAGGTGGAGTTTTCCTGTCCTGGGAGCTGCTTCCAAATAATTTATAAATTATTAATATAAGCACACAGAGACATATTAATTATAAATGCTCAGCCGATAACTCAAGCTTATTACTAACTAGCTCTTACATTTTAAGTTAACTCATATTCCTTATTTACATTCTACCTTTATTAGCATGGCACATTCATCTCCTGCTCCCTCTGCATCTGGCTGGAGACTCCTCTGATTCTGCCCTTCCTCAGCCCATTATTCTCAGTTTGGCCTTCATGCCTAACTTTATCCTATTCAGCTATTGGCCAGTCAGCATTTATTAAACCAATCATAGTGACATATTCACAGAATGTACAGAAGAATTATTCCATAGCAGCCATCTTCCTGCCTCAGCCTTCTAAGTGCTAGGCTCAAAGAATGAGCTAGAACCAGAGCTTAATAATTGTAGAATATTATTTTAAGATGTATTACTTTGTTTATGCTATGGAACTTTTGTTTAATGATGCAAAGATGTGTTGCATTCTTTATGTTGCAGTTGTTTAACTTTGTGAAGCTGTGTTACTTTGCCTGCCTAAAACACCTGATGGTCTAATAAAGAGCTGAACAGCCAATAGCAAGGCAGGAGAAAGGATAGGCGGGGCTGGCAGGCAGAGAGAATAAATAGAAGGAAAAATCTGGGAGAAAAAAGAAGAAAGAGCACCTGGCGGTGGTGGCGCAAGCCTGTAATCCCAGCACTCGGGAGGCACAACCAGGTAGATTTCTGTGAGTTCGAGGCCAGCCTGGGCTACCAAGTGAGTTCCAGGACAGGCTCAAAGCTACACAGAGAAACCCTGTCTCGAAAAACCAAAAAAAAAAAAAAAAAAGAAGAAGAAGAAGAAGAAGAAGAAAGAGCAAGAGAAATAAGGAGAGGAGGGTGACCAGACACACAGACACACACACAGACACACAGACACACACACAGACACACAGACAGACACAGAGTAAGAGTGAAACTAAAATACACAGAAATAGAGAAAGGAAAAGCCAGAGGCAAAGGACAGACAGGACAATTTAAAATTAAGGATAGCCGGCTAGAAACCAGCCAAGCTAAGGCTGGGCATTTATAATTAAGAATAAGCCTTTGTGTGTAATTTATTTGAGACAGGTCATATCTTATAGTCCATGTAAACAGTAGTCTAATGTAAAATGTGAAAGTCCTTCTTAACCTCACAATGATGAGTTAGTGATGAAGAGACAGCCATTCTCAGTGAATTACATTCACCTTAAAGCTAGTAAAATAATGGTCCCCTTTTTAGAAATCTGTAGCATGTGAATTCACTTTATAAGTTACAGCAGGGTATACATTTTGGACATTATTTACATTTGCTACCTAGTTGAAAACAATCCTCATCAGACTTCGAATGTATCTTCAGTCACATGTAACAAAACTTCCTTTCCTTGGAGATCCCTCCAGGGAGTTCACTTGACTTTCCTGTGATGCTGATGCCCCTTTCCTGCGCCATCCTTCACCTGCTGCCTTTTTAGGCACAAAGAGCACCCATCTACTCAATGGCCCAGCTTTGAGGCCAGTTGACAATAGCGGACTTCAAATTACTCCATCAGTAGACATTTAAACAGCCACAGTATAACAACACTTCAGTGAAGGTGTCCTGGGGGAAAAGAAAATCAGTGACCCCTGTGAGGTGTTCTCTCACTGTCTGCCCCACCTGCCAAGCTATCTTTACCTCCTGGTGCTCTCCAGGATGCTCCACTCCCCGAAATCCACCCCTGGCAGAGCCACCAAATAGGCAGAATCTCATCCGTCCCCCTTGCTCAAAATGCATCAAGGACTTCTCTATCAGTTAACATACGCATTTGGCAGCTAGTAACAGAGCCCAGAAACAGTAGTGGCTTAAACCAGATAAAAGTTTATTTTTCTTTTCTGTAAAAGAATTCTGGAGATAAGAGATGTGGGGCTGGTAGGGCCTCGCCTATACAGTTCCTGTATCTCTCCCTCCACAATGGACCTTCTATCCTTACAGACAAAGACGGCTCCTCAGGTTGCTTCCGCTTTCTCCATCTTGTGGACAGCGGCAGGAGACAGATGGGTCCCAGGCAAACTTCTTTTGTGATCACCTCAGGGCTGAATATGGTGCAGCATACATTGTGAGCAGCCCCTAAGTAATCATAAATGCAAAAAAAAGTCCTTTTATCCCATTTTAATTTATTATTTGCATGTGTGTAGAAGTCAGAGGAAAACCTGCTGGAGTCAGCTCCCCCTTCTGCCACGTAGGTCCTGAGAATTGAACTCAGGCCATCCTTTACCTGCTGAGCCATCTCGTCTGCCCCAAAACACAATTTTGTGGCAACAACAGAGGGAGACAATCCCTCACAAAACTTCAGTAAACATCAACCGTGTAGCCCAGCATGGTACCCTAGGCCTGTAATCCAGAACCCACAAGCAGATATAGAAAGAGTATGGTTTCAAGCAGTCCACACAGAGTTCCAGGCCACCCGAAGCTAAATAGCAGGACCCTGTCTCAGAATAACAATGAAGCTGGGGGTGTTGGCATGCACCTGTTAACCTGGCACTTTAGAGGTGGAGGCAAGAGGATCAGGAGTTCGAGGTCATCCTTGGCTACATAGTGAGTTTAAGGCCAGCTGGCCCATATGAGACCCTGCTCATAACTAAATAAATAAGCAAACAATCAGTATACAATATACTGTATAATACAATAATATAATATACAATATACAGTATACCAGTATCAGAACCTATAGGGTGTAGTTTGAAACTCTTACAAGGGCACTTTGTTTTATAAAACTGTACAATTATGAGCTGGGTGTACAGGTGATCAGTATTGAGTGCTTATCTAACAGAAGTGCAAGGCCCAAACTCTGGTCCCCAGCAAGGGGTCGGGGCGAGGTAATAATAAGTAAAATATGGCTCACTATAGTATCTGAAATTCCTGGAATTAAACACTTCACCTATTGGATTAAGAGACTGCACCTGCAACAAAATGTACCATATTACACCAAGGAAATAGGGACAGGTACAGTAAGAGGCAACTTTTGATACATTCAAACTTAAGGTAAACCCACAAAACTTTTACTTTGTGTGTGTGTGTGTGCCAGCTGTCTTCCTCAGTCAATGCCCACCTTAGATTTTTTTAATATATTTCTAAACTGTATTTATTAATGTTGTGTGTACATGATGTGTTGTGTCCTGCAAAGCTCAAAGGAGAACTTTGTAGAATTCTCCTTCCACCTTTATGTGGGTCCCTAGGGCTGAACTCAGGCCACCAAGCTTACTCAGCAAGCACCTTTACCAACTGAGCCATCTTGCCAGCCCTCCAGCTTAGTCTTTGAGACAGTCTCTCTGAACCTAGAGCTCACTAATTCTGTTTGGCTGATGGGCCAGTGAGCTCTAGGGATCTGCCTGTTTCTGCCTACCCAGCAAGGAAACTTCAGGTCCACGCCATTGTTGTGGAATATTATTTTAAGATGTGTTACATTTATTTATGCTGTGGAACATTGGTTTAATGATGCAGAGATATGTTGCATTCTTTTATGTTGCATTTGTTTAATTCTGTGAGGCTGTGTTACTGTGCCTGTCTAAAACACATGATTGTTCTAATAAAGAGCTGAACAGCCTGGGTTCGATCCTCAGCTTAAAAAAAAACAACAACAACAACAACAACAAAAAACGAACAGTCAATAGCAAGGCAGGAGAAAGGATAGGTGGGGCTTGCAGGAAGGGAGAATAAATGAGTGGAGAAATCTGGGAAGGAAAAAAGATCAAGGAACCAGAAAAGATATACAGAAATAGAGAAAGGTAAAAGCCCAGAAGTAAAAGGTAGATGGGATAATTTAAGAAAATCTGGCTAGCAACAAGCCAAGCTAAGACTGGGCATTCATAAGAAAAAAATAAGATTTCTTGTGACTTATTTGGGAGCAAAAACACCAAAAAACCAACATGCCATGGAGCCCAGCTTTTTACTTGAGTGTTGGGAGTGCTCATGCTTATGGGACAAGTATGGCACTGAGCCATTTCCCCAGCCCTTTATTCTATTTTTGAAACAAGATCTCATATAGCCCAGCTGACCTTGACCTTCACCTCCCAAGTGTTGGGATCACTGGTGTATAAGCCATGCCCAGCTTCAAAGTAAATTTAGAGGAAGGAGAAAAAATTGCGTAGGTTGCTGTAGAAGCCTCCAGGTGGCTGACTAATGGACCCAGGTGCTTGTGTGGGAGCATGCAGCCATGGGGGCTTCCTAGAAGGATGTAGAACAACCTTTGAAGAGGAGGAAGTACAAGTGAAAGCCATCTTCACAGAGCACAGTACTGATGGGGCAGGTGTCTCACAGTGCTGCTTCACGGCTGGGGATACAGCTCAGCTGGCAGAGTGATTGACTGGCTGGTGTATATGAAGCCCTGGGCTTGATGTCCTGTGCTTCATAAAGGTGTATAGTGGAGCACACCTGTAAGCTCAGTACCGAGAAGCAGAGACAGGAGGGATCCCACAGGCTCACTGGCCCACCATTCTAGACACTTGGGGAGCTCCAGGTTCAATGGCAGACCCTGGTTTAAAAATAAAGTGTAGAGCAGTAGTTCTTTCTCAACCTTCCTAAGGCTGCAACCCTTTAATACAGTTCCTCACATTGTGGTGACCCCAACCATAGAATTATTTTTGTTGTTACTTCATGACAATGAATCATAATGAAAATATTTTTAGAGGTACAGGTTTGCCAGCCAGGTCACAGCCCACAGGTTGAGCACCACTGGTACAGAGCACTAAAGGAACACTCCTGATACTGATCTCTGGCCTCCACAAACGTCCACACACACTCACACACACACAGGCCCTCTGCTTGTGCGTAGAGTGTGTATCACATTCTACAGGGACAATGTAATAAAATACTGAATACAACATAAACTATTATTTTTTGTAGGACTTTCACTTAGCTATTCACATGTTTGTTTGTTTTTTCCCAGCCCCCCTCCCCCCCAAATGCTGTTAAGATTGTGCACACCTTTAATCCCAGCACGCAGGAGGGAGAGGCAAGTGAGTCTCTGTGATTTCAAGGACAGCCTGGTCTACATAGCAAGTTTCAGGACAGTCAGGACTACATAGTGAGACCCTGTCTCAAATTTTAATAATTGATAATAATAATAATAATAATAATAATAATAATAATAAAGATTATACAGAGACACACCAGCTGAGAGTTAGGGGCAGCACATGCCTATCCTTAGAAACAGGAGGATCAAGAGTTCTAGGTCAGCCTGGTCTATATAAGATTATTATTTCAGAAAAAAAATGTAATTAGGGTAAGTTCTTAGTCCAAGTACACCGGAGAAACTCATTGTTATCAATGCTTCACCGAAGGTCCCCAGGAGAGCCCCTTTTCTCCTCTAGATAACCAACCCAGCGCTCCTCCATTGTGCACCCGCTTTCCCACGGTCAACGAAGCCATCACGGACATCAGAAGCAGTCCGGCTCTTCTCAGGTGTGTGGCACCAGTCGGGCCCCAGCCCTGGCATTCAGCTTGGGATCTGCTGGAGATAAGCAGCCACTATCCTCGGCTCACTTTCCATCCGCACCGCTCCTCTGAATGAAGATTGGTTTTATTTTGTCTTGCTTAGGAAGGGGAGGCAGCGAAGTGGCTGGGGGGAGGGGGGCACCAGGCCACGGACACAGGGCGACCGCAGGAGGGGGGGCGGGGTGCAGCGCAGTGTGGGGGGAGACAGTGAAGGGGGCGGGGCAGGGGGGAGTAGCGCAGTGAGGGGGCGCAGAAAAGAGAAACAAAGATGATAGCAAATTCATAGCAATCCTCCATATCGACCTCCCAAGTGCCTGGAACTACAGCTATGAGCTCCTATATCCAACAAGAACCTTCCCCCCTAACCATTAAAAAAATAAACAATGGGAGACTGAGGATGCAGCTCCATTAGCAAAGTGCTCGTCTAGCATGCACAAAGGCCTTCATCCCCAGCACTGCGTAAGACTGAAGTTGGGGTGCTCACCTGTAACCCTAACACTTGGAGGCAGAGGCAGAAAGATAGGAGGTTCAGGGTCATCCTCAGCTACACATGAATGGGCAGGGGAGACTGGGTTGGGGATTATAGATCACTTTCACGAGCTCCAAACAAACCTGAGTTGACAGCCGAAAAAATAAACAGAACCGCATCCATTTGCTAATTGAAAAATCCAAAGATAGGTGATCTCCATGGTGGCCTTTCGCCTGGCCACTGACCAACTCTAGTACTATGCCACTTTGGCCAGCAGAGGGCTCTCTTTGCTAATCGTCAAGTTCCAAAATAACAAAACACCACCAAAAAAAGTTCCTGGGTTGCTCATTTTTTTTATTATGCCCCGTCTGAAGCCGCTTCCGAAGCTAAAATAATAAAGACATAGCAGGAAGTGGAAGCAAACCCCTTCAATCACAGCGCTCCGGAAGAGGCCGGGCCGAGAGGACTAGCCTGGGTAACTAGTAAGACCCTGTCTAAAAATTAATAGTGGTAATAACTTTAAGACAAGAAAAAATTAGGAGATAAAAAATGTGGATGTGATGGCACATGCCTAGAATTCCAGCCCTTCTTAGGTTATTGAAGGCCAACCTGAGCTACATTAGATCATATCTCAAAAAACACAGAAAAAGGGCTCAATGGTTAAGGCGCTGATTGCCCTTGCAGAGGACCTGGGTTTGAATCCAAACACTCCTTGTTAGCTCACAACCACCTACAACTCCAGTTCCAGGGCATCCCACATCCTCTTCTGACCTCCACATGCATGTGGTGTGCATAACATATATGTAGGCGAACACTCATACACACGAAATAAATAAAAAATAATTTAAATTTTAAAACAACATAGAAATAAAAAACAAAACAAAACGCTGAGAGCCTATACGACAGCCAAGCCTGAGTTCAAGCCCCAGAACCCAAACACTGGGAGAAGAGAGCTCATTCCCAAAGTTGTCCTCTGACCTTCACACGTTTGCTGTGGTATGAGCACACACACACACTCACACAAATTAATTAAGTTTTTTGTTTTTGTTTTCGTTTGGTTTGGTTTTGGGTTTTTTGAGACAGGGTTTCTCTGTGTAGCCCTGGCTGTCCTGGAACTCTCTCTGTAGACCAGGCTGGCCTTGAACTCAAATCTACCTACCTCTGCCTCCCAAATGCTGGAGTTAAAGGCATGTGCCATCACTGCCCAGCTTAATTAAGTTGTTTAATGCTGAGTTCTTTAAAGAAAATGAGTCTTTTTCATCTGTAGGCTCTTTGCTTACACAGTCAAAGAGAAAAACACCAACTGGACCTAGAAGAGCACAGGAGCCACTTATTACGGTAATGAAAAGGGCACTCCAGCGAAACCAGTAACTGGGTGGAGCAGCGCACTAGAGGTCCACCGCACTAGAGGTCCACCGCACTAGAGGTCCACCGCACTAGAGGTCCACCGCACTAGAGGTCCACCGCACTAGAGGTCCACCGCACTAGAGGTCCACCGCACTAGAGGTCCACCGCACTAGAGGTCCACCGCACTAGAGGTCCACCGCACTAGAGGTCCACCGCACTAGAGGTCCACCGCTCTAGAGGTCCACCGCACTAGAGGTCCACCGCACTAGAGGTCCACCGCACCAGAGGTCCACCGCACTAGAGGTCCACCTCCCGAGGCCGCTGATTCAGAATGCTAACTCTAGACAGAGTTTATGGAATCCAAGCTGGCCTTTCTCTCTCCCTTCGATGCTAGGGGTGGAGCCCAGGGTCTACGTTAGCTAAGCAAGCCCTCTCCCACTGAGCTGCACTTCTAGCCTCAGGCCTCACATATATTGAAGAAAGATAAAAGCACACAGCTGAGCTGGGTGGGGTGGCACATGCCCGTTATCTCAGTGCTTGGGAGGTGGAGGGAGAAGAATCAGAAGTTCCAGGTTTGGGGCCTGGAGAGACGGCTCAATAATTAAGAATATATACTGCCCTTGCGAAGGACCCAGCACCACATGAGGCAGCTCACTCTACCTATAACTCTATCTCCAGGGGTTCTGACACACTCTTCTGGCCTCAGAGGGCACACCACGCACATGAGCAAACATTTACACACATGGACATAATTTTAGAAAATAAATAAATCCTTTTTAAAAAGGGTTTTGGACTGGAGAGCTGGCTCTGTAGTTAGGAACACTTGTTGTTATTGCAGAGGAGCCGGGTCCCAGCACCCACATGACAACTAGCAACATAGGTAACTCCAGCTCCAGGGGGTTCGGATGCCCTTTATGGTCCCCACAGGCACTGTACACATGTGGTATACAGACATACATGTGACCAAAACACTCACCCACATAAAAATATAAATAAATCTTTAAAGGAAAAGTTCAAGTTGCTCCTCTGCAGAGGAGCTCCGGGTTCAGTGGAAGACTGTCTCAAAAAATAAGGAAGAGAAGAAGGAATGAGAAAGACACTCAGCTTCAACCTCTGGCTTCCATATGCATGCACACGTATGTACACACACACACACACACACACACACACACACACACAATAATAAATATCACAATTTCCTTTTAAAACATTTATCCCATGTATGTATTTATTGGGTATGGGTGGCACACACACGTGAGTGCACACATATGCCACAGGCAAACAGTTGGAAGGCAGAGGACAATTTGCAGGACTCTGTCCTTCCACTATGTAGGTTCCAGGGATTAAGCTCTAGCTGTCAGGGTTGGCGGCAGCTGCCTTTACCCAACTAAGCAAATTTCCATGGCCCCTTTTTAGTTTTTTGAGACAAGGTCTCATGTAGCGCTGGTTGGTTTCAAACGCCTTGTATAGCTCAGGCTGACCTTCACCCCGACTCTCCTGTCCCATTTCCAGCACGCTGAGGGCATTTCTAGAAATTTTTCCTCCATTTTTCTATTTAACAACAGATAGCATTACATCCACAGATGAGTTAAGAGGGGTGTGTCATGTGTTTGGTTTCCAAGGCACATAAGGGAGGTATAAATATCACCCCATTAACTCGGGGATGCCTTAACAAACCACAGAAAACTGAGCCTCTCCATCTTTTTACCACATGGGATCTTACCCGGAACATTATCCCCAAACTCCTATTCCTTGATCTTTGGCAGCTGGCACACCCAGGGATGCCGCCTGCGAGACTGGCTCCTGCCTCCGAGAGTTACTCAGAACGCTTTACGGGAAAATCGTTTCACATTTCCATTAGCAGGCTGGTCTTTAGCTGCCACTCAGCACTTGGCTGACCTGAGCTAGATCACAGAGTATTGGGTGCACAAGGTCACTCGCCCAATCTTTCCATTTACAGATGAGAAAATCCTCATCTGTGATTTCCTGCGGGGACGTTAGACAAGATGACTTATAGGTTCCTTCTGGCTACTGTCCCGGGATTCCTAGTTCCTTCTCGGCATCATGCATTCCGCTGACACGGATCAAGTTATTTTCCAAGAAAGCTAAGTTCCTAATTTTTGGCCACAAACAACATATTCACAGGAGTCAAAGGGAAAACAACAGTGCCATCATATAGGATGAGCATTAACATATATGATCTTACTGGAAAAAGAAAATCATGTGACGATGGACCTTGATGGCTTAAAAGAGCCAAACATTGCTCCATTTGGCAACCACTCTCTGGTCAGGTCTGGTGTCTTCAACATGATTAGTGTATTGTGCTCCCAGGCTCCAGGCTGCTGGAGGAGATGGACAGGAATGTAATCACTACTGAGAATTACGCAAGACTTCTAAAGGATAAATGCTGGGAAGGGGTCTCAGAACTTCAGTTTTATGCTCTGACAGTCTGAGGCCTGAACAACGGTGTCTAACTGAGCAAAGATGTAGGAACTAAAATCTAAAATCTTTCCCCAGGCCAAACTGTGTTAGTAATTAAAAACAAACAAACAAACAAAAACAGGGACCTTAAAAAAAAATCCATCCTCAAGGTCCATGTATGGTGGCATCCTCCTTTAATGCCAGCACTGGAGAGGAAGTTTGAAGTCAGCCTGATCTATATAGCAAGTTCCAGGCCAACTAGCACTACGTAGTGAAAAGACTCTGTAGGTAAAAAAAACAACAACACATTCCTAAGACTGGGCATGGTAATTCCCACCTGTAATCCCTGCGCTTGGGGGTAGAGGCAAGAGGATCAGGAGTTCAAGGTCATCTTTGGCTATGTGGGGAGTTTGAGGCTAGACTGGGCTACATGAGACTAATAGTTAATATTGTCACCTTGAGGACCATTGAGATAGCTCAGTGGGTAAAGGCACTAGCCACCAAGTTTGATCCCTGGGACCCACATGGTGGAAGGAGAGAACTGACTCCTGAAAGTTGGCCTCTGACCTCCCTACATGTGCACACACACAGAAATAAATGTTTAAAAATTACATATAAAGCCAGGAGGAGCAGTGCACCGTGCTCAGGAGTTAGAGGGGGAATGGATCTCTATGAGTTCCAGGTCAGCTTAGTCTACATAGAAAGTTCCAGGACAGTCAGGGCCATGGAGAGAGACTGTTTCAATCAAAAAATTAATTAATCCATCAGTAAGTACAATATGTATATACATGTATACACACACATGCATATACACTGCCAATTAGACAAGATCTAGAGTCACTTTGTCTTAATTTATTTCCTGTTGCTGTGATGAGATATCCTGACTGAAGCAACTTGAAGGAGAAAGGGTTTTGTTTAGCTCACGGTTCCAAGCTATAATCTATCACAAAAGGGAAGTCACAAAGGCAAGAGACCGGGTCAGCTGGCCACATTCCATCCAGTCAGGAACAGACAGCAATGAACGCGTGTGCACTACTGCTGAGATCCATTTCTTTACTCTTACACAGCGCAAGATCCTCTGCCTAGAGAATGGTGCCTTGTCTTCCCACACCAATTAACATAATATAATTACCCAGAGGCATGCCCAGCAGCCCATCTCCCAGGAGGCTGTAGATTCTGTCAAGTTGATATTAAGAGGAACCATAACACACCTAAGAGATTTATATTCCCTCACTTCCTCTCCCTCTCTCTTTCTCTTCCCTCTCCCCTTCCTTCTCTCTCTCTCTCTCTCTCTCTCTCTCTCTCTCTCTCTCTCTCTCTCTCTCTCTCTCTCTCTCCCCCCCCTCCCCTTCTCTTTCTGCTGTGGGAAGACCCACCTGTTGTGTAACAGTTTCCCCTGAGATTGAAACATTCCATCCTGCAGGGAAGCTTTTTAAGCAGGAATATAAACAACTCAAAAGGCTTAAGGAAGTCCCCAAAACCAACACGATTCACTCTGCCCCTCCCTGCCATAATAATAAGTAATAATTTCTAGAAACAATAAAAGCTGAGGACCCCTCTCAGAAGTGCAGAGAAGACTCGCAGACAAGCAAAGCTGCAAGGAAGACCCTGAGACCAGACCAGCTGACAGGAAGAAGCAGAAACCAGCTGAGCAGCCTGGAAGAGGGTTAGACCAGTGAGACACCTGGAAAGGACACTCTCCAACCTGTTGAGCTGCCTGCAGGCTGTTCAGCATGCTCCAGGTTCCCCACTTTGTGAGCTGTCACCCATGCTGGGGTGGGCTTTGGTGATACAGCTGGCTTTGAGTCATTTCTGCTCCTGTAATAACCCCTCATCTATATTCCTGAAAATAACCCCAATAAACTCCCCAAGTTGGACTTTGGTGGTATCTGTACTTTGGTCTGTTATGGGTTCTTTTTCTGGGGTGAGTAGGTGTGTGTGTGTGTGTGTGTGTGTGTGTGTGTGTGTGTGTGTGTTTTGCATCTCCCTAGGAAAAGTTTTGTCACACAACACCATCTTAAATGTGAATGGCACTAGCCTCATGGAGGACCAGAGTCCTAGATTAAATAAAAAAGTGAAAGTGGGCCGAACACCATCATTCATCACCCACTCTGTTTCCTGACTTCAGAAGCAATGTCACCCCCCTCACACTCCTACTAACAACTAGTATACTAATCCCCCACCTCAACCGGTCCCTGGTGTTCCAGTGACTGCCCTGTAAGATCTATGCCTTGGAGCAATGCTTCCCTGTCCCCCAAGAGGAAGTCTGCAAGAGGTGGAAGTGTTTCAAGAACCAGGGGGCTGCAACGTGTCTCCTCAGCAGGAAGCAACAGGTGAAAAGCCTGAACCTAAGAATCAGAGGGCTGCTCCTAGCAAGAGAGACACACGTCACCTGAGCCTGTGAAAATGAAGCCCCGGGGAACCCTCTCAAACAGAACTGATCCCGGGGAAGAGCAGATGAGCAACATCCTGAAAATGGAAGAAGCAGAAGCCAATGTAGAGGATTTAGCCACTCCAGATCACAGAATGCCCCAGCTCCAGACACTGAAAGAAAACCAATGAAGAACAGCCAAAACAGCAGAGGAGCTTGGGATAAGGAGAGATGCAAAGTGCAGAACCCAAATGATGGGTTCTAGGGGCAAAGAAGGTGGGAAAGAACATGCTTGAGGGCTGGAGGACAGAGTGAGCTTCCCCAGCCTGGTGCAGCCCAGAAGGAACAAGTAAGAAAAGTACTGGAAGCAGTCTCTGGAGATTCTGATGCTGGGCTCTGGACATCCAGAAACACTGGAGTCACTTTGGATAGTTGGACCTCAGCAAGACTAACTCTAGGTACAAAAAAAAAGAAAAAAAAAAATCCAAACAAGGATGAAGACATTGTATCCACTGAGAAATTAGGAACAAGCGGTCATGGGGGACAGTGAAAATATGTAATGGAGACATTTGAGAAGGGAAACTGGGCTTAGAGATGAATTCCAGTGTGATTTTCACCTCCAGTGTGAAGGGGAAGTGTCAACAGTGCTGACCGCTTGAAGCTTGGAGCTTTTCTGGTCCTACTTTCTTCAAACGCCAACGGAGACCATGATGGGGGTCCCCAGGGATTCAGAGCAATAACAATTTAAAAAGTTCAGAGTGGGCAGGCAGAAGTGTGGCCCTCTGTCCTGTACAATAAAGCTCTGACGTTTCAAAAAACAAAAACAAACAAACAAACAAAACAAAAAACAACTATGCCTTTAAAGGGGAAAAAGACGGCCCCAGCCACTAACCTGGAAGTACGGTCTAGGAAACAAGATGAGTGCTGGAGGCTGAGCAGCTGCCACAGCAGAAGGAGAAGAATCTGGGCAGAGCAGGCTCAGGTACAAGTTAGGAAAGGTTTTAGGAGCAGATTGTGGTGGTTTGTAACTATAATCTAAGCACTTAGGCCTGAGGCAGGAGAATTGCTACTACAAAGTCAGCTTGGACTACAGACCCTAATGAGTTGGGAAGGGAAGGAAAGAGAGAGGGAAGGAGGGAGGGAGAGAGAGAGAGAGATTGAGATTAACTTCTTAAGTAATCTTCCAGGCCAATAGTTCTCAACCTTCCTAATGCTTCGACCCTTTAATGCAGCTCCTCATGTTGTGTTGACCCCCAACCATAGAATTATTTTTGTTGCCACTTCATAACTTTGATTTTGCTACTGCAAGATGAATCACAATCTAAATATTTCTGGAGATAGAGGTTTGCCAAATGGGTTGAGACAAACAGGTTGAGAACCACTGTTTTAGGCAATTTTATGCATATATATGAACTCTAAATTTTCCACAAGAATATTTTATTCTACAAATATTGCTCTGACTGCTTTTTGCATTCATATAACAGGGCCAACTTCTATTAATAAATCAAAACTGCTAAGGGTGGGCTTCATGTTTTTGGTTTTCCTATCACTGGAGATTGAATCCACACTCAAGCACTCCCTGACTGAGCCATATCGCAGCACTACCAGGAGTATTTTAACATCCATATTCTCTGTCATTCTTGTGCATGCTATGAGTTCAATCAAATAATGAAACATGTCATTTTCGTTTGTTTGTTTTTTTGAGACAGTGTTTCTCTGTGTAGTTTTGGAGCCTGTCCTGGCTCTCGCTCTATAGACCAGGCTGGCCTCATACTCACAGAGATCCGCCTGCCCCAGCCTCCTGAGTGCTGGGATTAAAGGCGTGTGCCACCACCACCACCAAGCTGAATCCCATCATCTTAAATGGAGTCTCGGAGTTAGAAAATGACTCAGTGGTTGAGTGCTCACTGCTCTTATAGAGGATCCAGTATTTCATTCCTAGCACCCAGGCAAGTGGCTCACAAGCCCCTGTAACCCCAGTTCCCCAGCTCCAGGAGATCTGACACTCTCTTTTGTCCTTTACTGGCACCCATACTGGTGTGTCATACACTCTCACACAGACACACGCATGATGAAAAAGGAGACAGGGTCTTGTGATGAAGCTTAGGCTGGCCTCTATCACTTGGCAATTCCCCTGCCTCTGTTTCCCAAGTGGGAGGACTGCCAGTAGGAAGCACCATACCCAGGGTCAAATGTTTTGTTCAGTTAATTTTTTGTTTCAAAAGAAAATCTAATATACAACAGTACAAGATCGTTCTAGAAAGTATACACAACTGTTTATTTCCCAAAAAGTAAATATGTAAAAAAGAATAGCAAAATAAAGACTATACATTTAAACCAAAAGTATATAATAATGTGTATGATATAAGTGTATGCATGTATATGATGTATGTGTATATTTGTGTATGTGTATATATGTATGTGTGTGCTCTGTGTATGTGAATGTGTGTATGAATATACGTGTGTATCTTTTTGAAGTGTATGCATATGTGTGTGGTATGTGTATGTATATGTGGTGTTATTATGTATGTGGTGTGCATGTGTGTGTTGTGTATATGTGTGTGTATGTGTGGATATATGTATAAGTATGTATGTGGTGTGTATATGTGTATGTACATGTATGTATATGTGTGTAGTGTGTGTATGGATGTGGTGTATGTATATGTGTGTGGTGTGTGTATAATGTGTAGTGTGTGTGGTATGTGTATAATGTGTAGTGTGTGTATATGTGTGTGTTGTATGTATATGTGTGTGGTGTGTGTATAATGTGTAGTGTGTATATGTGTGTGGTGTATGTATATGTGTGTGGTGTGTGTATAATGTGTAGTGTGTATATGTGTGTGGTGTATGTATATGTGTGTGGGGGGGTAAATTTAACATCTTTCTCCAGTGTTGCTATCACAAACCACCACCAATTGTATAATAGTCTTTCTCCACTGATGTGACATTTCACATTTGTCATGAAATAAATAATAAACGACACTTCAGCTGAGTATGGTGGCCCAAGCCTGGGCTACATGCTTAAAACTCAGTCAAAAAAAAAAAAAAAAGCTACTGGAAACTTTAAGAAGAGAATACAGTTTGGAGGAAAATGGCTCTGGTCGTGTTCAGCATTGGAATCGGGGGTAGCAGGCCTGTGAGAGGCAGCTGGACCGACCGCAAGGGGCCACCTGGGGTGTCTGCACTAAAGGAGGTGAGACCTAAGCCAAGGCTTAGCATTCTGAAGACAGGGCTCTTACACTGACTCTGAGTTAGTCCCGGATCCCACAGCACAGTCTCCTTGCTTCCTTGGTCACCAGTGAAGCTGGGAAAAGTCACTGAGCCTTGGAGGAAAGTAGCAGTGAAACTCAGGATCAGCCATGTTCGCTTCAGGAGCTGCGCTTTCAGACTCAGTTTACCTGCACTTGATGGTGTGTGTGTGTGTGTGTGTGTGTGTGTGTGTGTGTGTGTGTGTGTGTGTTTTGTTAGTGATGGTTTTTTGTTTTATTTTGTTTTTGTTTTTTGGTTTTTTTTTTTGGTTTGGTTGAGAATTCTTTGGTTTTTGTTGGTTTTATTTTGGGGGTGGTTTTCATTTTCTTTTGGTGCTTGTGGAGTAAGACTTGGCCTTGTGGATCCCTGGCCTCCAACTCAATGTTGCAGAAGCTGGCCTGTAAATGATCCCCTGCCTGCACTGCTGGAGTTCTGGGGTTCCTAGAAGGCAGCACAGCACACAGCACAATCTTTCTGTTCCTTTCTTTGTTTGAGGCAGGATCTCACTATGTAGCAAAAGCTGTCCCAAATTCATCATCCTTCCGATCCAGTCTCCCCAGGGCTGGGATTACAGGTAGGTATGACTATTAACAGCTATAAATTACCATTTTGATATATGGGTCCCAACCCTTTCCTACTCCAGTATTGTCTTTGTATGTGGGTGAGCTACTCATTACTACAAATAAACCTATGATAAGGCCATTTCAGAAATTATTAGGGATGGGCTTAAATCCAACAAATGCCTTATTGTTTAAACTGTGTTAATCTTGGTTTTAAAAAACAAAAACAAAACCCATAAAATTTACCATTTCAGCCTTTTTTTTTTTTTTTTTTTTTTTTTTGGTACATTGACTGTTTACTGAATGTCAATTTTGAACAATTGGTTTTTTCCAGCCAGGCATGATAGTACATGCCTATAATTTCAGCACTCAGGAAACTAAGACAAGAAGATCCTCTTGAATTCAGACTGGACTACAGAGCAAGGCCCTTTCTCAACAAAAATAGAGTAACAAAACTTACCTAAAAAAAAGCCAGGTGTGGTAGCCTACATGTGTGATCCAAGTACTCTGGAGGCTGAAGCAAGAGGATCACAATTAAAGGCGAGGATAGTGAATTCTAGGCTAGCCAAGGTTACATACTAAGACCCATATAAAAAAAAATAAAATGTAATAATAACAGCAAAATTTTGTTTTTCTTAAGGATAATAATGGCAGTTACAGAAACTAGAAAAATAGATGTGGGCTTACATCTGTAAGCCTGTGTTTGGAAGACAGAAGCATGAGAATCACCATGAGTTTGAACCCTGCCTTCAAAAACCAAAAGGAGAGAGAGAGAGAGAGAGAGAGAGAGAGAGAGAGAGAGAGAGAATATAAAAATGTATAGCTGGGCATGGAGACATCAGCCTATAATCCCAGCACATAGAGACAAAGGCAGAAGGAAGGGTCAGTAATTCAAGACCTGTCCACCCTACGTGAGACCACCTTAAAAAAAAGAAAGAAAGAGTAAAAGGAAAAACACAAAAGAGAGAAAAATAGATTTAAGACATTCGCTAAGTTCTGGCTATGGGTACTGTAAGAAAACAGTGGGAAAAAAGGACAAAAGAAGAGCAGGGGAGTGTCACTGTTTATAGTGTTATAAATATCCAATTGTTATTATTTATTATATATCAGGTGTTGTGCTAAGTACTGCACACATATTATTTAGTCCACTGAATGGGGACAGTGAGGTAAGGTCTCACATAGACCATGGTGGCCCTAACCTGGATATACAGACAAGGATGACCTCAAACTCCTGACCCTGTGTCTCCACTTCCCCAGTGCCAGAATTAAAGACCACACTCAGCCTCCACTAGATATTTTTAATAACTTTGTGAAAACACTAAGCATCTTCATATATGAAAGACAACATGGTTGCTTGAAGTTAGGTGGTGGAGATCATCCTCAGCTACATTGTGGGTTTGAGGTCAGCCTGAACTATATGAGACCCAGTCTCAAAACAAAACAAAACAAAACCCCCCAAAAACCAACCAAACAAAGTTAAGTAAATGGGACTCAAACCCAAGTAGTCAGAGCTTGAAATCAAACCACTGTACCCATTGTCTGAAGGGGGTGAATGTGTAAAATTCTTTTTAGATAGAACATGAACAAACCTTAATTTTCTAATACAATTTGTGGGTTTATTTTTTAATATTTAATTTAACGCTGTATACATGTGTGTCTATTTGTGAGGGCATGTGCACACGTGAGCACGGTTATCTGAGGAGGCCAGAAGAGGGGCTGGAGCTGGAGTTACAAGGCGATGAGCTGCCTGACATGAATGATAGGAAAACTCCATGTTTGTCCACTGCAAGAGCAGCCCATGCTCTTAACCAGTGAGCTGTCTCTCCAGCCTCGCCTCTGTGCATTTTTTTCTTTTTGAGTGTGTGATTAAAGACCACAGAGCTTGAAATTTATCATTTAAAATTATTTTTTGAGAGTACAGTTCAGCAGCATTAAATGTATTCACGTTCTTGGGGCCAGAGAGATGCCTCAGTAGTTGAAAGCACTGGCTGCTCTTGCAGAGGACCCAAGTTCTCCTCCCAGCACCCACATGGGGCTTACAAAGTTCAGTAAGTTCAATTCCAGAAGATCTAATGACCTCTTCTCACCTGAAGGCACCAGGCATGTACTCAGTGCATATACGTGCATGAGGGCAAAACAGTTACCAACCTGACAACATTTAAATTTTTTTCATTCATATCACTGTATAATTATCACCATTTTAAAAAACTTTGCTTAGGGTGCATTCTACACTGAAAAAATTAATTAAAATTTTTGATTTTATGTCATCAAATTTATTGTTATTTCATTTTATGAATTTTAATTTTTTCTAACATACTTAGAAATACCTTCCCCACTCTGATATTTAATTTTCAAAAATTTCCTGGGGGGTTTGGCTGATGGCTCAGTTGGTAAAATGCCTGTAAAGCAGGCAAGAGGCCCAGAGTTGGATCCCCAGGATCCATGCAAAAGCACAGTCAAAACAGGGCTCTGAGAGTAGAGACAGGCAGGTCTCTGAAGTGCAAGGACCAGCCAGCCTATCCGAATGGATGAAGTTCAGATTCAGTAGGACACCTTGTCTGCAAAAAAGGGTGGAAAGTGATGAATGAAAGATACCTGGCTGCGACCTCCGGCCTCTGCACACGCACACACACACACACACACACACACACACACGCACGCACGCACACACACACACACACACACACACACACGCACGCACGCACACACGCACACTAGCTCTAACAAACACTTAGAGCACACACATGGCACAACACACAATTTTTAAAAATTCTCCTCTTGTTTCTTTGTGTATATTTATGATTTTATATTTTCCTACTCCATTCTTTTCTTTCAATTTTAAATAGTTTAGTTTAGTGTGAGTGTGTGTGTGTGTGTGTGTGTGTGTGTGTGTGTGTGTGTGACAGACAGACAGACAGATATTGGGGGTGTAGGACATGACATGGGTGGAAAACAGAAGACAACTCTGTGGATTTGGTTCTCTCCTTCCACCCGTACTTGGTTTTCAGGACTGAACTCAGGTTACCAGCTTTTGCTTGGTAAGTCTCTTTACCTACTCAGTGAATTTGCCGGCCCCTCTATTTCATTCTTTCTAATTCTTCAAGAATTTATCCCAGTGAATAGTGTAAGATAAAGGTGCCGTTTTACTATTGTTATTTGTGGTGCTGGGCTTCAAACACAGAACCCCGTGCATACTAGACTTACGTCCTACCATCGCTACCTGACCCTTTCTTTCCTATTTTCTTTTTCTCTTTCTTGTCTCCTTTTTTTTTTTTTTTCAAAATAGAATCTCGTGTGGCTTGGGCTGGGCTCAAACTCACCGCAAAGCTAAGGATGACCTTGAACTCCTTAGCCTCCTGGTTCTGCTTTAACAGTGCTAGAACCACAGGTGTGTGTCACACATCTGGCTTCTCCTGTTATTTCTTTAAAGCCAACAATAATTAGAATCAGACATTTTAAATCCATATAGGCCAAAAGAAGCTGGGAAATTTCAGGGGGGGGAGGGGGAATGACAGAGCAAAAGGATTGATCTCACCAGAAATGAAACCATAGTCTGCATTCAGATAAACAATGTGGCCCTGGGTACAAGAGAGACTGAGGGAAAACAGAACAAAGAAGGATAGAGCTAGGGAGGGGAAATAATAAAAGAGGGCAGGGGGTGTGACTCGGTGGGAGAGCACTTGCCTAGCATGCACAAGGCTCTGGATTGGATTCCTAGCTCCTGGGGGTCGTGGGGGAGGACACAAGATAATCAGTTTCTCCTTAGTTAAGTGTAAAGGCGTTAGTGAGGGTTGTCAGCTTTCTCAGGGTCAGTGTTCCTGTCATGAATACAGTTCTTTTTCATCAGCCCGGGTCACCTGTTAGAGACCCCACCACGTTCTCGTCCCTTAAGTACCAGTAGTAAATGTGAGTTTTGGAGTTTGTTTCCTTAATTATTCCTAATATACCAGACTTCCCTGGCTCTCCTCACGGAACAGGAGAGCTATGGTGATCGAGTCCGATTTCATCAGATAGACAGTCATGTGTTGCTGATCACAGGGGCAACTTCTGACCAATGCGCTGTGACTGTATGAACACCACAGAGCTGACTACAGATGGTGGGACCAGCTGCACATCCAGGAGTCAGGGTAGAGGCTGTAGCTCCTAGCAATCCGAACAGCTTGTCCTAGATTGCATACTTTAAGTGATTGTAACAATAATATTAGTATATCCAAACATCTAAGCCCAGAAAAGTAAAAATATTGTATAAAATAACTTGCACTGTGTATAAAATATTGAGCAAAAATATTGTAGAAAAGATACAAAATGGAAGCAGATTGTGGCAGTTTCTGCCTTTAATGTGAGTACTGAGAGGCAGACAAGAAGACCAAGTTTGAGGCCACGTCGACTACATAGTAAGTTTGAGGATCACTCAGCTGTCTCAAAACAAACAAACACAAATATAAAATGCTGTAATTGTATAGGACTCTCACCAAGACCAGAACATGCATGTCTGAGAGTGCCCTGGGGTAATCAATGAGCAAGTAACAGGCAAAGAATGTGGAGGCCCCTGATACACATTACTGTGCACTCTCTACACAGAGTACAATTGGACTAAATGTCATTTTTTAAACAATTTCTTTCTTAAATAATAAAGTAATTTCTATAATATACTGGTTTTATTACAATTCTTATTAACTTTTTTTTACTTTTTACTTCTTTTTTTTCCTATGTAACCCAGGCTGCCCCCAGACTCCCAGACTCCCCTGGAGCCTCACCTCTCACGTGCTAGGATCACCGGCCTGGACTGCCAGAACTGCCCTTTGTCTTTTCTTTTTTCTTTTTCTTGTTTTTTTCTTTTTTTTTTTTTAAGCTTTTTTAACCTTTAAAATAAAATCTAGCTTAGAAAACATTATACAGATATTTAAAAATATTTTCTTTATGTGCTTAACCTGTGAGGTCATTTTTGGTTGTTGCTTGGTTGTTTTGTTTCATTTTAGGATAGTCTCATATAGGCCACTCAGCTTTGTAGCTGAAGATGACCTTGAATTTCTGCTCCTCCTGCCTCAGCCTCTGCCTCCTGAGTGCCAGGATTCCAGGCATGCACCAGAAAGTTGGGGTTCACAACTACTACCTGCTCATGCTAGGCAAGCACTCTACCTACACCCTCAGCCTCTCTATTTTAATTTATTTACTTTAAAAGAAAATTGGAACTGGAGAGATGGCTCAGTGGTTAAGAGCACTGACTGCTTTTCCAGAGGACTCAGGCAGGTTCAATTCCAAGCACCCACACGGCTCACAACTATCTGTAATTCCAGTTCCAGGGGACTCGACACCCATGGCAAAACACCAATGCACATAATAACAAAAAACAAAACACTTTAAACATTTTTTTTTTTTTTTTGTTATTTTTCGAAGCCAAGTTCCAAACACATGGATGCACTAGCCTACACGGGCTCAAGTTCATCATTATCTGAGCCAGGTGTGGTACATCTGTAATAGGATGAGTTCGTGGGAGGCTGAAGAAGGAAGATCACTTCAAGCTGTAGGTCAGCTACTCTGTAAGTTCAAGGCCAGCCTAAGATCCACTGAATTTTTAGTATGCTTGCCTATCACACACAAAGCTCTGGCTTCTATCCATGCACCGAAAAGTATAATTGATATGACATCTTTTGCCTCTACCTCTTATCCAGTCTTCCTGGAAGGTGGTCAGGGGCAGTGACATGCCTAGAACTGTTGTCTCCTATGATGACAATAATGATTTCTGAAGGACAAACTTGAGACTCTTTTACAGTTATCTCTTACATATCTCCAAGTAGGAGTATACCCTAAAATGATAATAGAAAGTATACACTAGAAACCTTACTGTAATAAATGCACAAGCCAGTAACAGTCATGTACTGTTATCAAGTATTGTACATAACTGTATGGCAGGACTTGTGCCTGCACACTTGGCTTGTTTATTCCAGTAGCACCACAAACATGAATAATGCACAGGGCCATGATATTAGAACAGCTACAGCATCAACATGCAGTACTTTATCTGCTCCGTTCTTGTCCTCTGGGACCACTGTCAGCAGTAACATACCCCAATGATTTGGCTCCAACCTAATACTGGCTAAAGAGTAAAGAGCAGATTTTCATGCGCTAGTAGAATTCTTTTGTGTGTACACATGTGTCCTGTGTGTGTGCGTCCTGTGTGCATGCTCATGTGGAGGCCAGAGGTCATCACTGGCATCTTTTATTACCGTCCATCTCAATGAGCCCGGAGCTCACTATGTTAGCTAGAATGGATGTCACTGTGACCCAAGAATCTACTTTTCTCTGTCCACTCACCAGCTCTGGTATTGAAAATGTGCACTGCCAAAGCTGGCTTTTAAAACAGGTTCTGGTTATCCAAACTCAGGTCCTCATGCCTGTGTACAAGCATTCGGCCCACCGAGCATCACCCTCCCTGCCAATCCTAGATGTTGGTAGATTTCTATTTAGTTGTTCCAGAGCCTGAGTTTAAGGCCTCCCTTTAACTGAAAGGCCAGGGTGGGTGCAGTAACATAGTCAGAGATCCATTGAGCTCAGGGGTTCAAAACCAGCAAGACTTCATCTAGGAGGTGGGGGTGGGGAGCAAAAGTCTTTTTTAAATTATTTTTTATTTTTGGCCTGGACCTCATACAGATCCACCTGCCTCTGCCCCGTGAGTACGAGGATTAAAGGTATGCACCACTATGCCCAGTGGAGTATTATTTAATAATGACCACTTTTGTTTGTATGTTTGCCCAGGCTGACCTCAAACTCTCTCTGGAGGCAAGGCTGGCCTTGAACTCCGAATCTGCCAGCCTCCACCTACCAAGTGCTCAGATTACAGGTGTGCTCCACCATGCCAAGCTCAAACTTCAGAACCAGATTGCATAGTCATTTGCTGCCTGAATCTTATTTATAACATCCCATCAGGGGAACATCCAGTGCTTGATTCACACTCAAGATGGAGACCTGATTCCTGAGACTAGATAGTCCTTACACATAAAGCTCCTCCCTGTGTTGACACGTTTTTCTGCCCACTCTGATTAGATGGTAGGTGGGTCCTTTGAAAGGCAGAAGTGACCAGTGCACCTCTAACAGAGTCAATGAAACAGCCTAGAGATCAGCTCAAGCAGGTGGGTTTATGATGGGGGTCATAGAGTTTAGTGGGCTGGGAGAGTTAAGGGGTTTGTCTGGTCAGTCCAGAATGGGGTAGCTAAAAAACTAAAAACACAATACACTGGTTTAGGAACTGTGGGGAGGCTTAAAAAGGCTGAAGGAGACATCAGGGGAAATTTTTTTAAAGGAAAGAAAGGAGAAGAAAGAAAAGCAAAGGGAAAAAAGTATGTGTGTGCTCACTTCACTAACACAGAGGAAGATGTGGGCTACCTTTTAATTATTATAAACATTTAAAGCTTCACTGCAAAGAGAAACATAGTTGGATCCTAATTAAAAAGGGTCATCACTTATATTAGACCTGTGCTACCGAGGAAATTGTCCTAAATCTTAACATACTCTTTCCAATGAGTTTTCAGACCCAGAAATCAAAGGGACTTTATATACCCTATCTCATCCTCACACAAAAACACTGGAAAACAGTTGGGTTTTGTTTTTTGTTTTTTTCTTTAAGGTTAAAAACAAAGAAAAGAAAAGAAAAAGAAAAAAATGACACCTACTGCCTTTATCGTGATGGATTTTGACATTCTAGCCCCTGGAATAACACCCTCTTTGCTCTGTATAGAGTCTACAGACACACCTTGGATTTGGTTTATTTCCTTGATGGGGAAGTATTCATTTCCAGGATACCTACCCGCTCCCACCCTCCCCAAATCTACCTTTCCAAGGCAAGGGAAGGTGCATCCTCGTCAGGCTCCAGCTTGTGCCCTCCTAGTACCTCTGGCCAGCAGCCTGTGGGCCCGCGCTCCCTGGACATCCATGAATGTTTGATGCTACATCTCTACCCCAGCCGAGCTTCCCGCCTGCACTGTGTCAACGGCACTTGGGGTGTGTGTGGGGGGGTGACTTTTGGAACAGAAAGCTCCACCCATCCTGCTCCCTACCGCCTTCAACCAAACCAGCTAAAACACCCCACCTCAGGCTGCCCAAGTAATTCTCATCACATGATCTACGGTACTGTAATTTTTTTTTTAAACAAGAAAACAAGCAACCAAAAAAAAAAAAAAAAAAAAAAATTCAAACTGCACGCGCCGGCCAATGGGGAATCAGGGGAAGGTGGGCGGGGGAAGAGCGGCGGGCTGGGCGGGGACCCGCGGACCTGGGGACCGAAAGATTCGTAAAACGCAGCGAGCGCACGGTTTAGGGTTTTTTCTTCCAAAACTGAGTTAAGAGCGAGGCTCCGCCTGCAGCTGCAGCCTTTCAGATCCACCTTAAATCTTCAGTGGACTCGGTGCAGGGATCAGTGGGCGCAGCCAATGCCAATCAAGTTTACAACCACCAGCTCGGGACCGGGTGGGGGGGGTGGGGGTAAGAAGTGTGGGGGGGAGAGGTCTTCAACTTCTTCCTACACACGCACACATGACACACGCATACTGGCAAATACACGTACACACGCACATGCACACGCACACAAAGGGAAGGAGGGGGCGAAAGACCGGCGCTCGGCGGCCAGGGAGCAGGGTTTGCAAACGCTTCTGTCGAAGCACACTGGCCACGGCCTGGACGCTCCGGGACGCGGGAAGCGCGGCCAGATCCGAGCGCCATGATGGTGGCTGCGGTTCGCAGCCCGTGTTCTGGAGGGGGAGTTGCAAATGATGCAATCCCCCGGCCGGCGCCCGAACCGCGCTCCCGTCCCCCGGCTTTTCTCTTTACGTTCCTTTTAGAGGTGCGTCGAAGTTTCGCGCCCAAAACATGAATAAGGATTTTGTTTTTATCTTGTTTTTTTATTGTTAGGATTTTCTATTTTCTAGTTCCTGCCTCTGCTCTGAGTCCCAAAGCATGACAAGTCCGGGACTTGGATGGAGGCCCGAGGGACTTGAGACTTCAGTTTACGTGGAAATAAGTGCACTTTCGGTTCTCCGAGATCTGTCTGTGGCCGGCCCCACCCTTTTCCAACCCCACGCGAGTAAAATCAGGGAGGCGACCCCATAGGTTTCTAAGCAGCCTCCTGGGCTCCTCTCCCCCGCAGTGTCGTTTGCAAGATTTTTTGCCTTATTTTTTTAGCCAGGAAGGAGGGGGTGGCAGGCATAGGGTGTGGCTCAGGTGAAAGATGGCAAATGAAAAAGAATCCGCACTTTGAAAAACAGGTCGGGGATCCCAAATGAACTTCTAAACAAAACACCTTTTAGTCCAAAGCGCTAGAAGAGCAATCGTGTCTTCTGGCGGGGCGATGGGGGTGCAATGGCGAAGGCAGAGTTGCCTGGCGCCTAGGAAAGGTCGTTCGGTGCGGCCAGGGCGGTGGGCACACAGTGGCCTGAAAGGCCGACTACCTGCTCCCTCCCACTTATGAATGTCCATGGCCCCCAACCTAACCTATCATGCCCCCCCACACACACAAATCCACACTTCCCCCAGTTCTTCTCTGCAGCTCTGGACAGCCAAGGACGCAATGGTGGGGGACACTTTGCAACGCAGGGGCGATCCCCGAAAGTGGCAGTGGTTTTCCACAGTTTTGTGCGCTTCGGTGACCGTCCCTTAGCCGCCGGCGAGCCGGGAAGGCTTTCGAAATGCGCGGGGCTGCGGATCATTGGAGCCCTGCGGTAGGGGTGGGAGCGGGTGCTGCCCTGAAGGGTCCACGAACTCGGGGAAATTGGTCCCTTCGGACAAGTCCCCCTGAGCTCTGGGGGCAGCCGGGTGTCCTCTGGAGAGGATCGCAGGCCTTCCATAGCGATTTTCCTCGTCCGGGGGATCGATGGTGAGGGAGGAAGGTTACTGAAAAGTAGCCCTGCCCGGCTGCGCGGACAGAGGCGCGGCCGCTTTCTGCGGCCTGCGGGCGCCCGGGGCGCGGGAACTGCGCGCAGCGACCCTAGCAGTGCGGGACTTGCAAGAAGCCGACTACATTAGAGACTTTTGGTCCAGAGGCGCCAGCCAGCAGGACTACGGAGTTGCCACAGCGACCAGGCGGGATCGGGGCTGCGGGACAGTTCGGGAGACTACCGCGCAGTAGTGGGGTAGCGGGTAGCTGACGCCGCCGCCGGCCGCAAACCCGCAAAGGGACGTTCGCGGCGGGCGCAGGAGTCCAAGTCCTGGGAGAAGGACCATTTGAACCACCAGATTGTATGTGAAGGCTTGACACAGAGGTTGGGAGGATGGAGAACACAGTGACTCGGGCGGGGGGGGGGGGGGGGGTGCGTTCCTGTGGACTTGCCTGACGCAGAGAGCATCTACATCTTCCCGGCCCAGCATTCCTAAAATGCAGTCCCTTAAAATACACATTTGAAAAAGAAAGAAAGAAAAAGAGAAAAGGCTTTACGGAAGGAAAATGAGGTCCGGGCAGCAATAGAGAGGTGTGTTTTCCTATTTTGAATTGATTTCTGACTCTTGGTCCTCCTGCAAGTCACCCTTTATATGTTTTAAACAGAACCACAAAAACACCTTTAGTCTTTAATTAAAATAATACCTACTTGAAGGACTTGGCCCAGCGACCAAAAGACCTGCTTTCCCATCATCTGGCACAGGAAGAAACTCTTGCCTTATTTTTAAAAAAGGAAGAAAAAGAAGAAAAAAAATCGACTCAGATGCTAGAATTACCTTTGTAATCACTTTTGGGTGTGGTGATGTAAATGGTAGTATTTCAGTGAATGGTTTAACCCGAATTTAGATTTTTCAGAATTTACCCATAAATTCGCTTATAATTTACTTTTACACTTTAACCACATTTTAAAAAATTGGAGTGTTTCAAGAATTATTTTTTATAAACCTGGCTTTAAAATGCCCAGTCTTTATATTTTTAAGTAAAAAATATACACCTTTGCTGAGCAGATAATGAGGACACAGGACTCTCAGTTTTAATATTTGAACTATTTTTTGGATGTGTGAACTATAATATGAATACTCAGAAATTGAGGAATTTGTGTATGACCAATTTCATTTAACCAACTAGTGTAGACTAAACATCAGTTTCTTAAGGATTTGTATGTTTGAATATTGTTGGCAAGATTGGTAGGTTGGGGGGTCTGGACATTGATTTTCATCACTCACACACTTCCAAAGTGTAAATAGAGAATCTAGAGAACTCATTCTATCACTTTCATTTTCAATACTGCACGTGTGACCAGACTACACTTACATGAGGGACCCCCCCTTTGGTTCTCACACACTCATATCCTAGAAAACATAAATATTTTAACTAAATGGGGACTGCTGACAGTCTTACATGAAAATGTGGCTTTTCCTCTTTCCATTTAAGCTGTGTCTGCCCAGAGAGGACAAAGACAAAAAAGGCCACTGCTTAGTACATTCGGACCCCCACACACCAAAAAAAAAAAAAAAAGTCCTGTGACTGAAATGTAGGCCTAAATGTTCTAGATGTTTGTCACCCCTCATTGTATTTGTGTGACTATCAGTGGCATGCCAGGCCAAATACCTCAAGCTCAGTAAAGCACATGACAGTTGCACTCAGTGAATAGCTACGGAAGTTATCTTTATTGATTGCTGGATGTGTAACAATAATTGGCATCTTTTTCACACATTACAAAAATTATACTTGGCTCAGTATGCAACCTCTTAAGCATAGCCATATTATTTAACAAAGGGGGGGGGGGCTAGTCTACCCAATACAGCATTTACAAATGCACAAAACATGCCACTTTGGCTTGTATATTGTCTAGATTAAAAAAAAAATCTCTTTTTAACATAAATAAGTTAGTAGAATTTTCAGTGTCTTTACAGAGTTATATACACAGGCACACTTCAAAGGTTTTCTCATACACAGGCAATGAAGAAACACTGTTTAAAGATGTGGTATCCATTTCACTTATTCTACAAGTGTGCTTTTTCTAAAAGCACATTCCTCTTTTTTTTCCTTTAAAACAGCACTTCCCTTGGGGCAAATTAACAAGTAGGATGAGAAAATATGAATTAAAAATGATTTCATTATTTGTGTAAAGTTACAGATTTCTAAAAAATATCCAGGGATTTAGGATTCTTTTCACTGTCTACACAGCTCAAGTGAAAAGAAAACAAAGACGTTTTCTCAACAAATCTGATGTGAAATGGTCAATTCTAAAAATTCAGAATTTCCTGTCATGCACCCCAGATTTTTGCCCAGTATTACCTGGAGTGATTACAGCTAAATAATTAACTGGTAAATTCTAATTTTAAGGGAGAGGGGGAAAAAAAAGTAGTTTTTTTTTTTTTTTTTAAGCCATTTGTTGCTGCTACATAACAGAATCTTCAGAACTCCCAAATGAGAATAAGTTTCATAAATAGCAACTATATGTAGCAATTATTCAAATTTTGATTATTTTAAAACAAAGGATCAGTTCTTACTGAAAGGGACACTACATCTTTAAAGAAAGCAATTTAAACCCTTCCCCCCCAGGTTGCTTCTCTTCATGCAAGTCAAATATTTTTCTCCTTGCTACAAATTGAAGCAAAGTTCTTCACACCCCCACTGACGCTGATTCCTCAGCCCCACCCTCCCCTCCCCTCCCTAATGTTTATGTGCTACATAGTAAAAGATAAAAACTATATACACAGGTAGTACAATGAAGCAAATAAGGAAAAACCTAATTGCGCAATGCTACATCCAATGCTTTTAGAGGCAGACGGTTGAAGGGTGCCTACAGTTTTTAGTGTTATGATGTTGTTGCTTTCTCAGTGCTTATACAGGATGTCCATCCCATGGAGTCAGCCATATGCATTTAAATTGTTTCATGTATATCTTCCTTGCTTCATAAAGCAGTGATGTATCTAATAAACAAGGAAATATTCTTAATTCTGCAAAAGAAACAAAAGAATTAGGGAGCAAACATTAGAGTAACATTGCCCAAGTACAGGAATTATTTTGTTACTATCTTAGTTGACAAATACTTCAGTGATGGGGCATAAACACAGGCACTCAAGGCCTGATGACTGCAATCATCTCTAATGCTGTCTTCACTGGATTTTTGTTCTGCTCTGTGTGGTGTCAAGAGTCAGGGTTCCTATCAAGTGGGCAATTTTGTGCAGCCCTCCCATGCCCCAGGGGACATTTGGAAATGTGTAGGGACATTCTGACTGTCACAACTTCGGGAAGAGGATTGCTACTGGCATCTGGTGGGAGAGGCCAGAGATAATGCCAAACATTCTAGAATGTACAGCACAGCCTCCCACAACCAAGAATAATTCGGCCCAAAATGTCAACAGTACAGAGGTTGAGAAACTCACTCTAAAGAATCTGGGTCAAAGACAGTGAGAAAGAAAAGAAATTCAGGAACCATAACACTTCGGAGTAACAATTTCTTGAACTTGAAAAATACCTGAAAATGAAATTTCGAAAGACCCCCAGAGGTGGGGAGGTCTACGAATAGTTTTAAAATTGCAATTTATTTATGCAGAATATCTGCAGGAATGCTTTTGACCTTAGGACTACTTAGTCGGCTCTAAGCTGCTACTAGCAATGCCTCTTGATTAGAATGGGCCAGGTAAAAATCTAGGAGGCTCATCTGAAGAGCTAGGCCACAAGTCACACAAGCCAACTAAAGCTACAGGTATGATGGCTATTTAGAAAGAACTTCCATCCAATGTTTCCACTTTATCAAGGGTATCCAATGGAAAGCGGTTCTAATGTTCTATTTTCTATCAGCTCTGAAAAAAACGCTATAGGAGAAAGTATGTTATATACAAACACAACAAATCAGAACCCTACTTTATCTCTATATTCCTTAATTTATTTTTAAATTTCTATAAATGAGGACCTGAAAAGTTAACAATAAACAGTTAAGATCTCTTCATATGCTGGGTTATGAGTGGGCTTTGAAAATAGAGACCACAGTCTTTGTTTATAAGGAGTTTAGAAACTATTAATATATGTAGCCGGGTCATTATGAATAGTCAATCTATGTAAATTTGGGGCTGGGCTACTCTAATTAGGTAATCAGGGTGATGAGATTTCGATACATGGAAAAATCCACACTTGTGCTGGCCCTACTGGTCCTAACATCTACCATCCATTTCCCCCACAAACATCCAAACCATCCTGTTTCAGCACAATTAGCATACACAGCTGATGTGTTGGGGGGATTGCTTCCTCTGGCTGTTCATTTAACTTCTGCTTTGTAACCCCGGGGTTAAAAATCAGAAATTCTGTGGGAGCAATAGTACTTCTGAACTTTCCATTCTAGGCTTTATGTGTATATATATGAAGTTCCCTTCTCTCTCTCCAACACCAGCATACAGGAAAGTGACAGCTTATAAAAATGATTTCAAAATGCAGGGCCTGGCAGCCCTATTTACACTCCTAAACAAGCGTGAACTATGAGTACCTCACGTTTCTCCTAAAAATTTAAATGTAATTGTGTATTTGCCACTTTTCCGTTAGTCAAAATAGGTTCTATTAGCTCAAAATGCACCTTTGGGAAATGAATTTTCATGAAGTGAGACTGTCCTTGTTTAGATGGGGAAGAAGATTGTCACTCCTGGCCTAAGTTTTGGTGGGAATCCTAAGAGGATGATCTCCCTATTCTTTGAGGCCTTGGTGAAAAGTACTTGTCTGGGAAAACATCTTAGGACACAAATACTTCGTATTACTGTCCCCCACCAAGTGACTGCAGCCTTCCCCACTGGTAATTTTTTGACCCAGGAAAATAATTCCCCCTGGCAGGCAACTAATCTGCCAGCAGTCGTGGGGTCTGCAGACCCCCCAGGGAGCGCAGCCCAGCTGCGGTGTCAGCTTGTGCTCTTCCTCATTAACCCACCGGAGCGGTTTACGTCTGGTGTCTTCGAAGGCCCGGCTTCTTGGGCGTCTGCTCCACAGAGCCGGCGTTCAGGGAACCGTCTGAAACATTTTCTTCTGTTCTGTTGGTCCTTTTGTTTTGCGAAGAAGAATCTAGGAGGGGGCAAGGGGAAATTTTTAAAAGCACACACACAAACCATCTTTATTAGCGAGAACAATGGCTGACAGAGGTTGGCCCAAGAGTTAAAGGATGAAAAACCCACCACCTCCACCCACGACCCCTGGACCCGTCATCCCCGGCAGCCTCTAAGGACAAAAAATGAGGTTGTTTCCACGAACAGAAGGCGTATTCTACACCCCACATCTTTCTCTCTCGCCCTAGCCAAGGAGGAGGCAGTTGGTAAACATTCCAACTTTTGTCACATACCTACAGCTGGCTATCGGGGAGGAACTGCGATGTGTTAGGCTGGGGAAGTTATCAGATCTTACTATCTCCGGCTTCTGACTTCAAAATCATAAACAGGCCAAGCAGTCGGCTAAGGGGCATTTCAAACCTAAGCTTCGCACAAGCTCGATACCCCAGAGCTAAAGCAGAACATACTGGAAAAGCCAACAGAAGAGGGTCTAGCAGAGAGGCGCTACAGAGACAGACAGACATTTTACGTTTTCAAAGGGTCATTACCGTCTGCGGCAGGTCGCTTCCTCATCCCTGGGCACTGCTCCGCTAACCCCGCTGGATTGTCTGACGGGTTAGGCATTTGGTCCGCCAAATGCCGGTCCTCAGAGTTTGCCTGAGACCCAATTAAAGGCACCGCCTGGCGGCTCCCGTTGATATCCTGGCTCTCCTGCGCCGGCACCTTGCAGGCGCCCTTGGGGGGCCGCGGGGGTCTGTAGTAGAACTCCGGCAAGCTGCCCTTCTCCACCTCCTGCCACTCGTATCTGCCCTCCAGGGGCTTGTGATTCTGAAAGTCGAAATTCCACTTGCGCTGACTCGCTTCTTCCATATCTCGGCAGTGCTTCTCCAAGTCCCGGGTTAGCTCTTCGTGATTGACCGGGCCGAAGAGGTTTCTGCAGGCGGAGGGCTTGGGGTGCTCCGCTTGTCTAGCGTCCATCCTCTCCAGGCTCGGGCTCCCGTTTGATACTCGTACGTTTGACATCTTCCTCCCCGGGCGGGTGTGGACCACCGCCTCGGCTCGCGCTCTCCGAAAAAAAATGAGAAATAATAAAACGAAATAAGCAACAAAACCGAACAAAAGCGAAACGCCCCGGTCGCAGCGCGAACCCCTCTTTGAAGTTCTGCGACTGCACCCGGGGAGTCAAGTGGAGCAGCGTCGGGCGAGCGACCGCTCGAGCCGCAGGAGCGCGCAGGTCTGGGGGAGAGAGCGCAGGGACGGCCCGGCCGCGCAGCTCGAGGCTCAGTGATCAAGTGTACTGGAGGGCGGGGAAGGGAGGGGAGGAGGCAAGAGGAGGTGGCGAACAGTCCGAGTGTCGGCTGGGGCGAGCCCGTGGAGTCGCGCGAACGCAGCCCCTCTCCAAACCTTGCCGCCGCGCGAGTCCCGGAGCCGCGAGTGAGTAGGGACAAGGGATGAAGGGGAGAAAAACACCCCGAAAGCAGGAGCCCCCCCGCCTTTTTTAGTTGCCCAATATGGCGGTGGAAGGGAGGCTGACGAAGAAGAAGATGATTGACACTGCAAGTCTATTTAAACAGAGGAGGAGCTCCATTGGTCGGGGCGCCGGTTGCCGCTCCGCCCAGGCTGGCGAGCGCGCTCTTAAGGTGGTCCCGGGCGCGGCGCCGCCGCCTCTCCGCGTTCCCGGGCGCGCCGCCTCCCCGTAGCGCTGCCAGGACATTGGCTGGTCGCGTGACTGCTCAGAGGTGTACGACTGCCAACAAACCTGCTCTGGCTGGCCCCAGAGAAATTAAAAATAAGACAAACAAACTAGCCAAACGGCTGGAGAGCTGGGGAGGGGCCTGCGCGGCGGCCAGGCAGGGACCTGGAGATCTAGGTCCGGGAGCTGCAAAGCTGCGCTGGCAGGCGCGCCACCGCTCCCGACTGCGACCTCCAGGTCTTTGCCCACAAAAACACAGGGCCTGGGCCAGTGGGCTCCAAGGTCGCTGGGGTTCATTACGGGTCCCGGTGGCTAGTTCAGCACGCTTGCATTCGCTGAGGTGGGAATGCGGGAGGGCGTGCGGGAGACCGGAGAAACTTTGGCTCAGCGCCTGACCTCCCCCCCCACTTTGGCAGGGTGCCTTAGCTGGGGTGCAAGAATCGGCCGCTTAGTCTGACCCCAGAAGTCTCTGCTATGCTAGGACAAGCCTGGGGCTTCAGGAAGAAGCCAGAACTGATGGCTCCTAAGTTATCAGGGTGTTTCTGAATCTAAGCATTCCCTCCACCGGGATCTCGTGATTGAAAAAACCCGGTGCTCTCTTAAGCCTCTTCATCTGCTTTATAGTCATCCCAGACACTAAATTTTGAAAAAGCCAGGTTACACCCCAGGATCTGATTTTTTTTTGTTTTCCAAGCCCAGCGAAGGCCATAGCCATAGGCTGCATGTGGGAACTCGCCTCTCTACGTTTCAATTCTTTCCCGGGCTGAAGCCGCTTCCTCCACCTGAGTCCAGACGCCAACTACAACAGCTCCTTCCTTCCTCCCCTCTTCTCTCCCACCAGCCTGTAGCTCCCGATCCACTCAGCAATATTCAAATGCAAGCAAATACTTCTAGAGAGCTACAGGATTTTAAAGGCTGAGAATACTTCCCTTAAGGATCCGATTCTCAATTAGCAAGTGATTTATAATACCACCATCACGGTATTACTAACTCTAGTAATATTGTTTGCGTATTTCTTTGCTCCTGGCGGCAACAGTGATGGAGGTTAAAACAGAATAGGCGGGCCTTTCATAGCTCAAACAGAGTTTAGTGGGACTTTAAGCTTTATCCACTGGTATTCCCAAAACAGTCTTGTTTTGTGCTGAACCCAATAAATTTTATTAGGAATTAAATTTGTTTTAGTATCACACAGTAGCATAGTTTTCTTATGCACCTATGCTGTAGGTGAGATTGAGTGACTTGTTTTCTTAGTCACATCTTGTCTGCCAGGGTGTGTGTGTGTGTGTGTGTGTGTGTGTGTGTGTGTGTCTGTCTGTCTGTCTGTCTGCCTCTCCTCCTAAATTCAGAATGTTTTTGTTTTGTTTTTCATTTGTTTGTTTTTTGTGGAGCTGAGGATCGAACCCAGGCCTTGCGCTTGCTAGGCAAGCACTCTACCACTGAGCTAAATCCCCAACCTTCTAAATTCAGAATGTAACAGTCCAGAAGGCCTTAGGACCCTGTGGTTTAGCCTCTTTTTTACCAATGAGGAAACTGAGACTCAGGTTTCCTGTCTGGGGACTTCCATTCAGTCGGTGGCAAAGCCAGGACTAGATGCAGTGCTCCTCATTCTCAGGCTGGTTCATTTTCTGTCCTTTCCTTCCCGGTGGTTACAGGGTTCCGGGTTTTGTCTGGATTTGCCTGGACTGCAGTCTGCAGGCCCTTCTCTCTTACAGAGGATCCAAAATGGCTCTTTCTAGGCCTGGGCTGCCTGCAGATGTTTCTTTGATGTCACTATCATTTAATGCAGCTGTCGCCAGCCTGTCACAATCTACTAGTTCGATTGAAAGACAGATTCCATAAAGATGGATGATACCCAGAGAGTAGGGAATAGGGCACATCCTGGGGTGGACTTCAAAGCCAGGCCTTCTGAATTAACACACATGAAAGACTTCAGTTGGGATCAAGGTGGGAAGTTGCATCTTCTGCTGTGTTTTGTTTGAGATGGGTTTATGCTGTGTTGATCAGGCTGGCCTTGAACTCCTGGCCTCTGCTTCAGCTTCCCAAGGAGCTAGGATTGGGCTGGGCTTGCTTGTGCCAGGGTGCAAGGCAAGAGGACCAGGAATTTAAGGTCATTCTTGACTACATAAGGTCAGACTGTGATACTGGAGACCCTATCTCAAAAAACAAAAACCCAGTAGCTGGGACTACTGTGCCCAGGTTGTTATTTTGTTTCGTATTTTAGATTTGGGCTGAGAGATGGCTCAGCAGGTAAAGGCATTTGCCAAAATGCCTGACAAGCTGAGTTCAGTTTTCCAAATCCATATGGTAGATAGAGTTGACTCCTACAAGGTATACTATGACCTCTGACCTACACACTAAATGTAATTCCCCAATTATTCCCCCCTCCCCAATTTAACATTCCTACTTAATATACTGAACTGGGGAAGAGGCATAATAAAATTAGGGTAAGTCCACAACATATGTTTATCCTTGGAACCAACACCATAAAAATTTTAAATGCTAGAGATCCCAGCACTGTGGACATAAAGGTAAAATCTCGACTACACAGTGTTCAAGGCCATCCTGAGCTATGTGAGACCGTGTCTCAAACGTAAACTAGAATAAAATATGATTACTAGTCTGCATGAAGCTCCTCTCTGCCTATCTGTGTGTGAACTATAGCTCTTATGTAAAATGGAGAAATTACAACTCACTACAGAAGATTTTTTTTTAAATGCATCACAGATTTAATATCTGAATGAAAGCAGAAACTTAATACTTCTGTCCCTGCATGGCAGGAAGGAATCAAATCTTTCAGCATTCTGTAGAAGCACCATTTTGTCGATGTGTTAATCTCACGTAAAGCAGTCCTGGCCACTCCACCTTAAGAAGTCTGGCTGCCAGCAGAAAGGCTGAGCTTAGCCGACCTCACTACGGATCTAGAGTGTTTTGTTTACAATCTAGGCACCCAAGATCGTAAGGCGAATGCTAAGAAAGCAAGAGTCTGCTGTAGTAGCGGCGAAGCGTGAAAAAGAAAAAAAAAAACTATGGAGTCGTGAAGGAAGAGGCGGAGAGCAGAGCGCAGCCCCTTGTAGAAAGTTAGGGACCTGCGGAAAAGTAAACCAGGGAGAAAATTTTCACACGGGTGGAATAAACCCACGGCACATTGCTCTTCAGTGGGGCTTGCTTCTCGAAGACCCCCTAGTCCTTCGCGAAGCTTCGTCATCTTTTCCACTCTGGGTGCTTTCTTAGCGCTGAGAAATGTCACTCCCCTTCACCTCCACCCCCCACTCCCTGTTTGAGACTTTCATGAGTTTAGAGGAAGAGGCTAAGATCAAAACGATTTAAAACACCTGTGTGGAAGGTTCAAGTCCCAAAAGGTTGGGCAAGCAGCCCGGCTCCCAGGTGCAATCCTCACAGAGCAATTGTGAGTCTCCACTGTGTCTGAGATGTCCTGCTGTCCTGCTACCGCCAAGGCGTACAACAGGACAGCTTTCCCTCAACATCACCCGTCCTTCATCTGCCTTCTTAGAGCTGGGAAAGTTGTGCCAGGTTTCTGACACTTTTAATTCATCTTAATATTTACTGAGCTTCTTCGGTTAACGTGCTGTTTCTTTCTTGTTCCGTTGCTTTCTTTGTCGTCTCCCTACCCCCCCATCCCCCCCACCCCCTCCACCACCACCCCTACTCCCTCCTGGAACTTAGCTTACTTAGGCAGCCTGGGCAGGCCTCCTTTCCTGCCTGGGCCTCTACTCCTCCCCTGTGAGTGCTTTGCTATGATTATGGAGGTGTACCACCCTACCCAACTGGGGTTATAATCATTGTTGTTCTTGTTTGTTTCTTTGTGTGTGGTGGGGGGTTGTTTTGGTTTTCTTTGGTTGGGTTTTTGTTTGTGTGTGTGTTTGTTTTTGAAAGTGTTTCATTGTGTAATCCAAGCTGGCCTGAAGCTTGCTGGCAGTCTCCCTGCTTCAGCCTCTGGGTTACAGGCATGCACCACCACACAGCTTCCCTGCTTGGCTTTTTCACACATTTATTGGCATCTCCTGTTACCAGGCGTCATCCTGGCACTTGGGATACAGAACTGAAGAGTTTGAAATTAGGATGAAGCTTACATTCTAATAAGAGAAGGTGGGCAGAGGATAACCACAGTGAGCAAAATGCAGGGTATGTAGAGATATCACACTATGGAAAAGCAGCCATGAGCAAAGGGAAAGGGAGGGGACAATGAGGACACGGTGGCCCCAGGAAGTGGCCTTCCCGAGAGGCTTGAGGACTTGAGGAAACAGGCGTGTCAGGTATCTGAGAAAAGTGTGTGTCCAGAAGCTCTGGTGGGACCTTGCAGGGTGCATTCATTTAAGGACACCTGTGTTTGCAGGACAGGCAAAGCAAGGGGAGAGTGTCCACAGGAGCACTGGCTCTCACGGGGCCACCTGGGCCTCAGAATACAGCTGTTCACAGCCAGTAACAAAGGAAGACACCAGGACATCAGGAGGGTTTAAGTAGCAGAATGATGTGACCTTACCCTATGTGAAGAAACTCCCAGGGCATCTGTTTCAGCAGCGTGGGGAATAAAGAGATGATTAAGTCATAGTTCTTGACTGCGGAGAACACATACCATAGACAGGCAGACCACCACATACACGAAGAACTAGAGATGGGAATGAAAACACAGATGAACAGGACGAAGTGAAGAGCTACCGTGTGCATGAATATTAGGGTCTTGAAGGATAAGGAAAATGTGGGCTAGCAAGATGACTCACCTAGGAAAGAGTGCTTGCCTCCAATCTCAGGAACTCACATGATGGGAGGAGAGAACCAATTCCTACCAGTTGTTCTCTGCCCTCCATGGCACATGTATGCCACATAAATAAATAAATAAATAAATAAATAAATAAATAAATAAATAAATAAATGTCAAATATGTAAATGTCATTACAAAAAATTTAAAGAAGAGATGTCAGCTCGGTGTGTGCAACATGCCTATAACCCCACTGGCCTGTAGAGGTGGGGGGATCAAGGGTTCGAGGTCAGCCTTAACTACCTAAAGGGTCTGAGGCCAGGCCAGCCTGAGTTACTTGAAACTCTGTTTTCTCAGAAGGAAGAAGTTGGTGTACATATATGATCACAGCAGCTGGGAGGTGGAGTTAAGAGGATCAGTTCAAGAGCAGCCTTGATTATATGAAGAGAGCTGGAGGCCAGTCTGGATTATATCAGACCTCAACCTCTAAAGATTAAGAAAGAAAGAAAACGCTGATAAAATTATAAGCATACATCAGGAGGGAAGGGGGATGAGATCAGTCACGGGCCAGAGAAGGCAAGCAAAAACAAACTGTCTTCTGTATCCAGTGGTGGGTACTGCTGGGACTTTTGCTGAAGAGAATGATGTGAGTGCTGTCCAAACTTGTCCCCTGAATGAAAGCGATCCTGGGCCTGGGCCTGGGCCTGTGTTAGGGTTCTGAGCTTTGGATTTATCAGACAAAAGTGATCTCCAAAAGTTGAAACTGAGTGTCATCTAAGAAACAGTGTCTAAGGCTGGAGCTAACTGAAAAGCTGGGCGGACAGTCCTGACGTAGATTGACTCCAAAGGGAACTGGGAGGCAGTGCCGAGGACAGTAGGAGGCAGAAGGGCCATGAGGCAGGGTTGGAAGCAGCCTGGCATGATCTCCTGAACCTCAAAGGCATGGCTGCACTTGCTTTCTGGTGCCTCCAGCCTTGGCTGTGCACAGGGAAGTAGCTGCTAAGGGCCTCAACTGGCTTGGACAATGAGATCTTTGTCTTAGGAAGTGGAGTCTGCTGCAACATGAAGGCTGGGTGTGACGCCGGGAGAGGCTGCACCGGGAGGTAATTTGGGAGGCTGCTGCATACAGATCGCGGTGAGTTAAAGACTAATAAGGTAATGTGGACTTGGGATGAGAAGTGCCCTTCTAAAACACTATCTTCAGCCCATGTGTGATGGAGATGCTGATAACGTCTGTCTGCCAAGTGTCAGAAGAGAAGAAAAAGAACACTCGATGATGGCCAGAGAACAGAGGCCAGGGTGCTGTAGACCTGACTCCCAGTAGCAAGTTTCAAAGACAATGTCCTATGTTAATATAACCATTACCCATCTTTTGCTCCAAGCTACTGTGTCATGGGTTTCTCTCTTGGAACCTGACATTCATGATTAGCACAGTACTCTCCAGAACGGAAGCAGCTTCCTCTGGCTTTGTCACAGCTGAGCCTGCGATGACCACAATCCTGCAGACACCAGATCCATCTTATGCACATGGAACTCTGAGCTAGAGGACTAAGTGTTCCAAAGGTTCTCAGACTAGAGTACCCCTCTTCTGGAGGTGACTGCAGTGTTCATTTTAGGAGGTGCAATGACTTGATAGCTTTGCACACTGCACCCCTTCAAAGGCCTCTTTGGCTTAATGAATAGGTCATAAAAAGAAGGTTCTGGAGCTGGGAGATGGCTCGTCCAGTAGAAGGGCTTGTCTGGCAATGTTGATAGCCTGAGTTCAATATCTAGAACCCACACAGAGGCTGAAAGACAGAGCCAACTCCACAGAGCTGTACCTCTGACTCCACAGATGCATCCTGGCCCATGTGCCTACATACACATTATACATGCACACACAAATGCTTTTTCAGATCCTCAGAGAAAGAAATGTGGAATCTTTGGATGTCAGAAAAGGTTAGCTGCATGTGGTGGCTCCTGCTTGTAAACCTAACGGGGGGAGGACACGAGGCAGTAGGAATGCCCACAAGTTTGAGCCCTGCCTGGGCTACATATTGAGTGAGACCCTGCCTCAAAAGCAAAACAAAAGGACTAGAGAGTTATCTCACTGGTTGAGAGTGCTTGTTGCTCTAGCAGAGTACTGAGGTTTGGTTTCTAGAACCCTACTTGGCAGCTCACAACCACCTGTAACTCTAGCTTCAAGCGATCCTACACCTTCTTCTGACCCCTGTGGGCACCATACATGAGTGTGGTGCACATACATACATGAAGGCAAAGCAGTCATACACATAAAATTGAATAAGTACAAAAATGTTTTTAACAGGTGGTGGTGGCACACGCCTTTAATCCCAGCACTCAAGAGGCAGAGGCAGGTAGATCTCTGTGAGTTCAAGGCCAGCCTGATCTACAAAGTGAGTTGGGACAGCCAGAGGTATTACAAAGAGAAAACTTATCTTGAAAAACCAAAAAGTTAAAAAAAAATTAGTAATGAAATAATTTAAATATGGTAAGGTCAGGGTTTTAAAAGTTGGCCATTAGCTTGAGGAGACAACAGTTTTCAGAAGAATGTAGTATACAAAGGCAAGCTGGGAGGCACTGCAGGTGTGCTATGGCTAGGAGTGAATGCAGAATCCCAGAGCATGAACGTAATTCACTTTTCACATCTGTAAGTGAAACGTGGAATTTAGAATAATGAACATCCTTGTTACTGACCCACCTTTTAAAACTTCTTCAGATTGAGAAAGCATGGAGAAAATTTCCCATGACTCTAACCTCAACTTTCAGTTTATTCAAAGTTACACTGAAATTAAAAAAAAAAAAAAAAAAAAAGCAAAAAAGCAACACCCAAACCTGGAAACTCCCCACTCTCTGTTTCTGATCAGTCTCTCTTAATAATCATTCACATGATTATTTGTTCATGTCTTCCTTCATTAAATTTTTAATGAGCCCTTAGCAGATGCCAGACTCTCTGGGGACACAGCAGAGAACAAAAGTAACCCAAGTCCCTGCTGTCATGGAATGGTGCTTACACTCAAGTATGGAAGGCACACAATACACAAATAAATAAGCGTAATACGTCATGTTGTTGTGAGTGCCAAAAAAGACAAAAAGACAAGTTGGGGGAAGGAGGGGAGAGAGAGAGAGAGAGAGAGAGAGAGAGAGAGAGAGAGAGAGAGAGAGGAATAACGGCCCATGCTGCTCCAACAGGAAAGGACTCTTCAATAAAATGCCATCTGAGTAGAGACATGAATGGGGGAGGGCATAGACTATGGAAGTTCCTGTGTTCCAGGAGGAGGAAATAGCAAATCTAAAGTCTCAGAGGTTCAGAATGTCCATGGATGGATGGTTGAGGGACAAGGGAGCTAATAATCCAGACTTGTAGTGATGGGGGCTGGGTGGTAGACAATGAGATCAAATAGGAAAGTAGAGGCTTGGATGATGTACAATTCATTGATTCCTACTGAGTCGGTTGTCTTTGAGCAGAGTTTTGATCTGACTTTGGCCAACTTCAATTCCTTTGACTATTGAGTGGGAAGTACTTCAAAGAGGTAAGAGAGACGTAGGGAGACCAGCTGGAGGACCCTACGGCACCCTAGGCACCAAAGTTCAGCTCAGAGCAGTAGCTGTGGGTGTGAAGAGACGTGGAAAGCTGATGGGATTTGCTAAAGCTTTGGAAACTATCTGTGTATGAGAGAGAGACCATAATGAAGAAGGTTTTGGCCAAAACCACGAAAGAAGCTGTTTGCTGAGCTGGGTTTGACTAAAGGAAGAACAAATTTTCCTTTAAACATAATAGGTTTGAGCCAAGCATAGTAGCATACACTTAGAATCCTAGCACTGGGGAGACAGAGGTAGGAGGATTGCTTCAAGTTAGAAATTTTTTTTAATGTTAAATTTGAGATGTCTATGACACCCAGATGGAAGTTTGAATAGGCATTTGGTTGAATTCAGGGGAGAAAGATCTATACTGGAAATATGAATTTGAAAATTTTGAGCACATAGGTGAGATTAGCACCATGGGACTAGCTGTGAAGGCAAGAGGGCCAGTAGTTCAAGATCATTTTCCATCCTCAGCTACATAGCAAGTTCAAGGCCAGCCTAGGCAAAGGAGTGTTTTGTTAGGTTTTTAAAGAGCTACAGGATGAAGTTAGACAGAGGGGTGAAAAAAAACCTAAGCAGTAAGCACTAGGCCAGTACAACTTTTAGAAGTGATTCAGAGACCATATAAAAGTGTTTCTAGGTGGGGGAGAGCATTTGACCAAATGCAACTCACAGGTCAAGTCAAAGGAAGGGTGAGAACTCACACTTGTGTTCTACTGACCTTGATAAGAATGTTGGAGCAGAGTGTAGTGGTGCATGATTTAATCCAAGCACGCTGGAGGCAGAGGCAGGAGGATCTCTGTGAGTCCCAGGACAGCCAGCCAGAGCTACACAGACCCTGCATCAAAATGAACTAACTACTTAGATAGAAAGAAAGAAACGTGTTGAGAGAGTGGAAGATGTAGACATGGAAGGCTGAGAAGAAAGCTGTGGATATGCCCATGTGGAAAACAAAAATAAAAACAAAAACAAAACAAAACCAACAAAAACAACATGATAGCTGAAGCAGATGATAGGCCTGATGTTGTGAAAGCAGTTTGGGAGCAGGCCAGAGAGAAGGCAGCAGTGAGGTATGGCTGCTAGGGGAGCTAAAGTTTTAAAACGATGTCACATAGGGCTGAAGGGCAGCTTGGGGGAGGACAGTGTGTCTAGTGTGCACAGAGCTCTGGGTTCTGTTCCCAGCATTGAAAAAAAAAGTGTCCCTATACTGACTGCCTCTCTTCGGTTCCATTGATTGGTTTTGCTACCTTTGGTTTCTCTTATTTTCTTTCTTTCTTTTTTATTTATTTACTTATTATTTGTTTGTTTATTGAGACAGTGATTCTCTGTATAGCCCTGGCTGTCATGGAACTTACTCTGTAGATCAGGCTGGCCTCAAACTCACAGAGATCCACCTGCCTCTGTCTCCCTGAGTGCTGGGATTAAAGGCACTAATTTCTTTTATTAAATTTAATTTTTTAAAGACAAGACTATATAGACTAGGCTGGCCTCATGATGTACAGTTGAGAATGGTCTTCAATTCCTAATTCTCCTGCTTCTACTTCCAAAGGCTGAGATATATGACCATACCTAGCTTATTTTCTTAAATTTCATAATTGCTGTGCCAACAAATATCTTTAAACATTTTAGAAAGCTGAGTGTGGTGGCTAATGCCTATGACCTATAGAAGGCTAAGGCAGGGGGATTGCCATGAGTTAGAAATTAGTCTGGACTAGCTTAGGTGTTGTGTATTTTGGGTTTCTATTGCTGTGAAGAGACACCATGACCATGACAACTCTTATAAAGAAAACCATTTAATTGGGGCGGCTCACTTATTGTTCAGAGGTTCAGTCCATCATCATCATGTTGGACATGGTGCTGGAGAAGGAGCTGAGTTTTCTACATCTTGATCTGCAGCCAACAGGAGTCTGTCCACACTAGGTGTAGCTTGAGCATAGAAGACCTTAAAGCCCACTCAACAGTGACAGTTCCTCCTACAAGGCCACACCTACTCCAAGGCCACACCTCCTAATAATGCCACTCCCTATGAGCTTATGTGGACCAATTACATTCAAACTATCACAGGTGTCAAAGACCCTGTTTAAAAAAAAAAGAATTGAAAATAATTTTTTTTTTTTTTTTTTTTTTTTTTTTTTTGAGACAGGGTCCTATGTAGCCCTGGTTGACCTGGAACTCCCTGTGTAGGTGAGGCTGCCCTTTAACTCCTGATTCTCCTGCTTCTACCTCCCCAAATACTAGGATTGAAGGTATGTGAAGAAGGCTTCAAGCAGCTGTTTTTCTTAGCCAATCACAGCAGGATACTATCTTCTGAACCCACAAAAATAAAGTGTAAGTCATTATTATAGATTCTTACCTTGTGAAAAGGGCAGCAAGGTGGGTGTTTATGTTTGTTTTTGGTTGTTGTCCCCAGTTATGTCTCACTATGTAGCCACAGATGGCCTAGAACTTGAAATGGAGCCTAGGCCGATCTGAAAAACTGGGTCTTCCTCCTGAGTGCCAGCATGCCTGGCTGTACTGATTTTTCACAAAAGGTCTTTACTAATGCTATGCTCACTGTTTCTGATCTTTCTATTTCAGTGGGTTGGATATCTCCAAGGCCAAATGCAATGTACAACTTTCTGCCTCTCCCTTAACTCAGAATTAGATTTTTTTCTGACCTAGAATGTAACTCAGTTACTTCAGACTAACTTTCTTTGCATTTCTTTTCTGAAAAGACAGAAATATCCAAAAGAGTCAGGCCTTCTGTGGCCAAAGGAGGACAGAAGACAGTCAGCAATAAGCCAGAATTTCCTACTCTGCCCTGAGCAGAACACCCTGGAAGCAGGAATATGATCAACTACAGCTCTGCTTAAACAGCATGGCATCGCTAGGCCAGAACCATCACCATCAGCTCCAATTCTGCAAATATTCCAAACCACACTGTATTTGTAATCTACTTTCCTAACATACCTACAAGCATTTTAATCCTCAGGTCTAGAGAGATAGCTCAGTTGTTAAGAGCACTTCCTGTTCTTGCAGAGGACCTGGGTTCAATTCCCAACACCCACATAACCCACAACCATCCATAACTTCAGTTTCAAGGAATCCAATACCCTCTTCTTACCTCAGCAGGCATTAGTAATACACGTGATGCACAGACATACATGTGAGCAAAACACTTATGCACATAAAATAAATAAGTCGAAAAAATTTTAAATAAAGTTTTAATCCTTAGAATTTTTGTTTATTATTATTATTAGTAGTATTTATTATTAGTAGTAGTATATTAGTAGTAGTAGTATTTTGGTTTGGTTTTTTGAGATGGGGTTTCTCTGTATAACCCTGACTGTCCTGGAACTTGCTCTGTAGACCAGGCTGGGCTCAAACTCAAAGATCCTTCTGCCTCTGTCTCCTGAGTGCTGGGTTAAAGGTGTTCACCCTTTAGGCCCAGCTTAATCCTTAAAAATTTAATTGACCTCCAAACCTGCCAACATTCTACCTGCTAAACTCTTTCCCACAGTACAACATAATATGAATTTAACATTTAATTTATGGTAGGGTGATGGGGGATATCTTTCTGTACACTATTAATTATCTGTATAGTCAGTATAATCCTTAAGAAGTACCTGGGCATGGTGGGACATGACTAACTCAGGCACTTGGGAGGTAGAGTCAGGAGAATCAAATCAAACTTTAAGGTCAAACTCAGCTACACAGCAAGTTCCAGGTCTGGGATACATGCTCCCCCCCCCCCAAAAAAAAGAAAAATTAAAGTTAAAAGGTGAGCTGGGTGTACCCCTCACATATTTGTGCACACATCTATATATGTAAATATTCATTCACCACACACACACACACACACACAAACATACAAAACCATCATCCATCTATCTATCTATCTGTCTATCAATCTATCATCTATTTATTTAATGTGTATGAGTGTTTTGCCTGCATGTATGTCTGGCCTTCAGATCCCCTAAAACTGGAAATGTGGATGGTTGTGAGCTGCCATCTTTCCAGCCTCCTATAATGGCCATTAGTACAGACTTTGCCCTCAAAAAGGAAAATGATTACTAAGTAAGTCAATCCTATATTCCCAAAAATTAGAACTGAGGGGAATGGAGAATTCACTCAGCAGTTAAGAGTGCTTATTCTTCTTGCAGAGAACTGAAGTTCAATTCCCAGCACCTGCAAAGCAGCTCACAACCATCAGTAACTACAGTCCAGGGGATCTGATGTCCTCTTCTGGCCTCCATGGGCACCTGACACAAACATTGTGCACAGATATACATGCAGGCGAAACACTCATACACAAAAAAAAAATTAACAAAATAAATATATAAAAATAATTAGAACTGGAAGGTTCTTCTCTAAAATCAGAGATAATAGAGAGAAGAGGCCAGACAGACAGTGAAGTTGTACAAGGACCTGCAGTCACAGTGTCCTGGAATGTTTAAACATGGTCATCTATGACAAGGTGTCTGATCCCTCAAACTTCTAAGAAATCTTCTATTCTTGTTTTTCTGTGACCCTTATAGCTGGGATGGTGGTGGCACACACCTTTAATCCCAGCACTAGGGAGGCAGAGGCAGATGGATCTCTGTGAGTCTGAGGCCAGCCTGGTCTACATAGTGAATTCCAGGACAACCAGAGTTACACAGAGAAACCCTGTCTCAAAAAACTCAAAACATTAAAATAATAATAAAAAAAACACATAACCCTTGTAAATGTCCCTTAGACCAGTTTTTCATGTTCTAAAAACTTGGCAGTATGACTAACATTCCTGTGGCACACATGAACACACATTACACATGTTACTTGTGGTGACAAGTAGGACAGACCCTTTCATCTAAAAACCTAATTCAACCATATCTCATAGACCTAGTCAGAGATAGGTCCAAATTATGCTATGGACACTCTCCATGTGGTCAGAAGCAAGTCAGACTTAATACTCCGTATCCAAGACAAGCACACAGTTAACCCAGCCCAACTGACACAGAACAGTAACAGTTTGATTTGATCATGCTTTTGATGTATTTCATTCTTTCCTTATGTATCTGTTGATAACCTACAAGTCAGGCATTATGCTGGGAGCTGCAATCACAGACACAAAGAAACTCCACAGACAAATAAGACTAGGTATCAGTGGGGAAGGCTCAGACATACCATAGAAAACCCAAAACAATGGGGCCAGTGAGGTGGCTAGCTGGCAAAGACTCTTACTACCAAGTTTGATGACCTGAGTTCAGTCCCTGGGACCCATATGGTAAAAGGATAGAAACAGCTCCTCAGAGTTGTACTCTGACCTCTAATGGGTATGGTGATTCGACCAAATGTAACTTAAAAAAAAAAGACGAAACAAATTACAGAAAATCTAATCTGTAATAAACACAGTTCTCATTACTTAATGGTAGATTCTCTTTGGCATTCAGATTTTTCTGACAGAAATCCTCTACCCACATGCAGTTTATCAGTCATGATGAGGTTTGCATCAGTATACTGTTTAACCAAGCAAAAACACAAGGACAGAATTAAATCACAGCTCCTCAGTGCCTTGATGGCTGGTACGTGCAATGACCTAACTACATGGTCAGGATTCATAATGACCAAGTTCAATGGAACCATTGTTTAACACAAGGGCACATTTGACAGGATTTTCGTGTGATACGATGTTTTAGACTTGAGTTATATATCCCTTGATGACTTCTTTTCTTCTGTTGTTTTCTTTTGTTTGAGACAGTGTGTCAATATATGGCACAGGCTGGCCTGGGAGTCACTACAGGTATGCAAAGCTGGCCTCAAACTCCAGACCCTTCTGCTTCAGACAGCTGGGTTTGCAGGCGTGCCTTAAGTGATTACCAACAGAAGTAAACAGATGAAAAAGGGGGTTGGGGATTTAGCTCTGTGGTAGAGCACTTGCTTAGCAAGCGCAGGGCCCTGGGTTCGATCCTCAGCTCAAAAAAACAAAACAAAACAAACATGAAAAAATGTTAAAAAGAAAAGTAAACACGTTTAAAACAGAGGAAGAAAGGGAGGAGACACTGAGTAAAGAGAAAGGGAGGTAAATTAAACAAGTCTTGACTCATCACAGGGGCTGCAGGGATGTTCAGTGGCTAAGAGCACTTGCTACTCTTGTACAGGACCTGGGTTCATTTCCTAGCACCCACATGGTAGCTCACAATCGTCTGTAACTTCAGTTCTGGGGGATTTCTGCTGGCCTCCAAGGGTACCAGGCACACATGCATAAATGCATGCATGCCCAAACAGACATGCAGTACATGTAGGCAGAAAGTCATATACATAAAATAAAAATTAATGTCCTAATATATATAGTATATACGATTCTTGAGTGTTTGGATCCAGATTTATCTTAAGTCCGTGTTTACCATGGATATAGTCATAACTACTCATTCTGAGAGCTCTGCTGGACTCTGATAGGGTGTGTAGATGTGGGTCAAACCACCAGCTCTTGGGGTGGGAGTATGTCTCAGTGGTAGAGCATGTACACAAAGTCCTGGGTTCAGCTGGCACAGCAATCCCAGTACTGGAGAAACTGGGGCAGGAGGATCACAAGTTCTAGGCCAGTCAGGCTGCACAGTGTCTGCCATGATAGCTTGAGGCACAGAGTGCAGCCCCACCAAAAAAAAAAAAAAAGACAAGACAGCATTGGGTTCCCCAGCACCAAAACAATAAAATCCTGTACTCATTTCACAACACTGAGTTATGTGGTAAAGCTGCAAAGTGTAAATGAAGGTGTGAAACCACTTTCTCCTGTGTATGTTGGGGTACAGACTGATCAAGAAAGCAATATCTAGCCAGACATTGTAGCACTCCCATGTGACTCCAGCTACTGTTCAGGCTGAGGCAGGATTTCAAGTTCAAGGCCTGCCTGGTCAACACTGGGAGAGCTTGTCTTAAAAACAAGACAAAGCATGGGCATGATTCTCACGTATGTAATCCCAGCACTAGGAAGGTCAAGGCAGGAAGGTCACTGAGAATTTGAACCAGCCTGGGCTACACAATGAGTTCAGGTCTAGCCTGGCCTGTATAGTAAGACTTCAGGACAAAATAAGGCCAGGGAAGTACTTGCTTCACACACACACACACACACACTTTATTTTTTTTTTGAGCTGAGGATCGAACCCAGGGCCTTACGCTTGCTAGGCGAGCGCTCTACCACTGAGCTAAATCCCCAACCCAGACACACCCAATTTTTTTAAAGCAAACTTTTGGATTTGGTTTTAAATTTTGATAAAACTGCATTTGTTTGCTTTAGTGTGAAACCTGTACTAGAGATTGAGCCTAGGACCTTGTACATTCTAGGCAAATACTCTACTACTGAGCTATATCCCCAGTCACAGTTTTGCTTTTTATTTTGACTCAGTGTTTCACAAAGTTGCCCAGGCTGGCCCTGAACTCTTTCTGTAGCTCAGGCAAGCTTTGAACTGCAATCCTCCTGTCTCATGCTCCTATCTATTTTTGGGGCTGTAGGCCTATGACACTAGGTCTGGATGAAACTGCATTGTTTTTGTTTTCTTGAGAAATAACATCTATCATTCTGTAGCCCAGACTGGCTCGGACAGGCATCCATCACTATACTTGGCCTGAAACTGCTGTCAATCACAACAAATGCCTTTAAGGGCATGTATGTTCAAGTAAGCAGCACGTTCCAGGATTAAAGGCTAAGGTGGCATGTCTAACAGAAACAGGGACACAAGCAATTTGGGTTCCCTAATGGCCACACTTTTACAAGTAAAAGTAAAATAGAAACCAATGAAATAGGGGGCTGGAGAGATGGCTCAGAGGATAAGAGCACTGACTACTCTTCCAGAGGTCCTGAGTTCAATTCCCAGCAACCACATGGTGGTTCACAACCATCTGTAATGAGATCTGGTGCCCTCTTCTGGCCTGCAGTCATATATGCTGTATACATAATAAATAAATAAAAATTTTTAAAAAAGAAAAAAAAAGAAACCATTGAAATGTTACTTCAGCATGCAGTGAATATACAATCTATCAAGACTTGGTGGCTATTGCTTAGACAAGGTCTCAGTATGTAGCCCAACTGGCTTCAAATTTACAGCCCTCCTCCTGCTTCAGGTCCCAGAATTACAGATGACTCCTCACTCCCAGGTTCTTGACTTTTATATTTCCTTTTTCATACTGATTTCTTGAAATCTAGTATATTTTATGCTTACAGTCCATCTTCATTTGGGTCAGCACAGTTCAGTGCTCCATAGCCAGAGTGCTGGTCAATAACAGAGGGTATTTTCCTATCACAGTAGGCAGAAAACCTTAAAAGGCTATGCTAGTACTTCCAAATGCCAGCTGAGATTTCCTTGTGTACTTTTTACCACCACACTATTTTTAAGGTTCCTAGGTAAAGTTTAAATGGACTATTCCTAACTCTAAACTTGTTATTTTTAAAAGCAGTTATTTATGACAGGGTCTCACAAATAAAAAGCCCAGCCTGGCCTTGAACTCCTGATCTGCCTGCCTCTGCCTCCAAACTGCTGGGACAATAGGTGTGCACCACTATGATCAGCTTACAATGTTACTTTAAAGAATGCTATTTTTCTGTGTATCTACTTGTAGCTCAATATAGAGGTTCAACATATGAGGGAATTCTGAGTAATACAATACAAATGAACATCTATTAGTCATATGGGAAAGAAACTGTCCTTATAAGAGAGACTTCAAGAGGAACGCTGGAAAGCTACCCACACTCCTTATCCCTTGCGTATTTAGAAAGCCTAAGTAGGCTGGCTCCTGTCTCAGCCTCCTGAGTGCTAGGATTAGAGGCATACGTCACATGCCCAGTGGCCTCTTTCCTTCTTTTTGGAACATTTCCTATTGAGAACATGTGTAGGGGTGTGACAACTACCTTGGGATAATGACAAAAGATTCTTTAACGCAGTGAAGATAACAGAAGGGCATTCTTCTTATCAGAGATGTAAATTTATGAAGCCAACCATGCAGACACGGGGCAAAGGGAGGCAAGGGCAGAGCTCCCTATCAGAAGGTAGAGTGCGTCAGCAAGGTCCTCAACAGGCTTTGCCTAATAGTAACAAACCAACCCGGCCCTTCTTCCTGCCTTTCCCCCATCAGTCCTTCTTATTTTGGACTGGGTTTCTCTGTATAGTTCTAGCTGTCCTGGAACTTGATATGTAGACCAGGCTGGCCTCAAACTCAGAGATTTTCCTGCCTCTGCCTCTGGGATGCTAAGATTAAAGGCATGTACCACCACACCCAATCCATATCATTTCTTAAGGTATGACAAGTGTGTTGGATGACCCCCCCCCCCAGTACTTAACAAGTACTTACTTAGTATAGAGCTGAAAGTGACAGCAAAGATTAAAAAAAAAAAAAAAAAAAAAAGTTCCCCACCCCCCACCAGAAATGTCAAAACTGTGTGTTTCTCTCAATATGTGGGTAAATGACAGCAGAATTTTTGGTACTAAATAGTGTCACGATAATCATAGGCAAATATGCTGTACTGGCTGGTTTTGTGTGTCAATTTGACACAAGCTAGAGTCATCAGAGGAAGGAACCTCAGTTAAGGAAATGCTTCCATGAGATCCAGCTGTAAGTATTTTCTCAATTAGTGATCCCTGGGGGAGGGCCCAGCCCATGGTGGGTGATACCATCTCTGAGTTGTTAGTCCTGGATTCTATAAGAAAGCAGGCTGAGCAAGCCATGGGGAGCAAGTCAGAATGGAGCACCCCTCCATGGCCTCTGCATCAGCTCTTGCCTCCAGGTTCCAGCCCTGTGATGGACTGTGATGTAGAAGTGTAAGCCAAATAAACCTTTTCCTCCCCAACTTGCTTTTTGGTCATGGTGTTTCTTTGAAGCAATAGAAAATCTAACAAAGGCACATGCCCAGAAAATTGGTTGAAGAAATGGTACTCGGAAGTTTTTTAGTTGCTGATTGTGAAAACTTTTAAGTATATTTTCTGAGTTACATAGGAGGCTAAATGGGTGACCATTACTCTAGTTCACTTCCTTTTCTTCTCTCTTTTTTGGTTGTTCAAGACAGGGTTTCTCTGTGTAGTCCTGGCTCTTACTCTGTAGACCAGGCTGGCCTCAAACTTAGAGATCTGCCTGCCTCTGCCTCTGGAGTGCTGGGATTAAATGAGTGAGCCACTATTTACAAGAGAGACATTTTGTTTGACCACTTACCAGTCCTACGCTAATTTTTTTATCATATGTAGATGAGTTAGAAACTCAAAGGACCCATTTCTTTTTAAATCCAAATATTTTACCCTTGGTGTTCCAGTGTGCAGACACCACAGGCCACATGTAGAGGTTTCAGTGGGGACCAAACTCAGGTGATCAGGGCTTAGTGGCAAATGCCTTTACTCACTGAGCCATCTTGCTAGCCCAGGACTCATTCTAGCCACCTTTAGTTTTTCAGTTGTGTGTGTGTGTGTGTGTGTGTGTGTGTGTGTGTGTGTGTGTGATGTTGTTTTCCATTGCTGCGTTTTTTGTTTGTTTGAGACAATGTTTTGTTGAGCTCCTTAGGGTAGCTTCAAACACTTGAACCTACTCCTCAGCCTCAGGTACTGGCAGATGCAATACCATGCCAGGCTTTATCTACTCTTTTCTTGAGAAAGTTTTTAGTTTGTGTGTTTCCCTGCATGCATTTATATGCATCACATGGAGTGCCCACAGAGGCCAGAAAATGGTACTGGATCCCCTGGAGCTGGAAGTACAAGGGGTTGTGAGCTGCCAAGTGGGTACTAGGGACCTGACGGCAGTCCTCTGGGAGAGCAGCAAGTGCTCTTAACCACGGAGCATCTCTCCTGCCCTGAGTGTATGAACTCTTCATCCAACGCTCACACAGAATTTCCATTAGAGACATATCATGATGGTCAAAAGTCTTTCAGGGCGGCTCTGGTGGTGGTACACTTCTATAGTCCCAGGACTTGGGAGAATGAGGCAGGAGGGTTCCAAGTTTGAAGCCATCCTACATTACACAGCAAGACCCTCTCTTACTTAAAACAAAAACAAAAACATCCCCAAAACTAAAACAACAAAAATCCAAACAATAAATTACCATTACAATCTGTTCTTTCATGATCGCTGCCAGTCTTGACAAAGTAAGCCCTCTTTTTGAGTTAATCATAAACATGAACAAGAAATTCATACACCTTTTCTATATTTTTTCCTTTATGAAGAAAATGTCAATTCAACATAGGCTTAGAAAACTGGTTATCATCTTACCTCAAGTAAAGCTATTGTTCCTGTAGATAATTGAGAATGTTGAAGTAAGTTCCCACCTGTATCTGTTTTTAAGACAGGGTCTCATGTAGCCTAAACTGGCCTAGAACTCAAGTGTGTAGGTGGGGATGACCTTGAATTTCTGGTCCTTCCTCTACAGCTGGAAGACAAAGGGATGTGCCACCAGGCCCATTTCATTCAGCTCTGGATGAGACCTGTGGCTTTTGTGCAAGGAGCCTACCAGCTACAGACCCAGGCAATCTATATTATGCCCCCACCCCTTTTTTCCTGCCATGTACCACCATACCCAGATGGTACAGAAAAATTGTTTACTATACTTAATCTATCATATTTAACATGAAGAAAATCAAAGGCTAGCTTTTGATGTGATGGCTTCTCTCTGAGACTGGTTTTGGGGAGCATGAAAAGCCTTGAAAATCTGGCCCTGTTTGTTCACATACATACATTTTCCTCTTTTTTACTGATTGAAATATCACCTTTCTAGTAGGAAATGTTACAAATTTAAAGTCTTCAAATTCACCAGTCAAAAAATAACTAGGGTCTAATAAAGTTGTCAAAAACATCAAATGTTTTTAAACCTAGAAAAATATCCAGGCTTAGCTGACTTACCCCTTATTTATGGTTTTTAAGCAAACTGGAATATTTCAATAGAAATTCTTTCACAAAACTTTTTTTTAAAATCACTTTGCCTCTACTTGCAAATGGATAATCATATCTAAATCAAATGTGCTTATCAGATCGTACTTTGTAAGCATTGTCGAAGCGAATTTTGAATGGACATTCAAACTCTTAAAAACTGGCATTCAGGCTTCTGCTTTATCTGGCAACCGCTTCTAGTGTAGGCTCTTTCTAGTTTCGAGATTTGCATGGCTGCCTTTCTGAGTTTGCTTCAAGAACCAGTCTTAAACCATGCAGGAATCGCTCGAACTCGGCGGCCTCGGGGTCAGCCTGATTTGCATCTTTGCCGTCGCAAAGTCCATCCTTTAATTAGGTGGCAGCGCGGGCGGGCGGGAGGGCGGCCTGCGCGCTCAGGCTCCGCCGCTCACTTCAGGGTGCAGTGCCCCGCATCTGGGCCATTTGCGCTCATGCCCCCGACACGACACCGACTTCTGGGCGTTGTTGTTTTCATTTCAGTCCTCCGCGCTCTCAAGCGCACACAGCACCGTCCTACACCTCCGCTCCTCGCTCCCTGGTGCCGGGACAGGCAGGCGCCACTTCCCCGGACAGCCAGCGAGCGAGCGAGCCAGCCACGTCACCCGCGCAGGCGCAGGAGCAGGCTCAAGCCGGCGGGAAGGGGCCTGCGCTCGGCCCGCGGTAAACAAGCACTGCGCATGCACCGCGGGCCAAGGTTTTGGTCTTTTGTTTTGCATAGTAGAAAAAAAAAGGGTGGGGGTGGGGACGCCAAACAAACCCTTGCATTCTAAGACGACAAACTATCTGGCTTTTGTACTTTAACTCCGCGGCCATGGAAGAACTGTCGGCCCCGAGCCGCCTCTGCCAGCACTGAGGCTGAAAGGAAGAAAAGACAATTTTTTTTTTCCCCCCCAAAAGGAGAGGTGATGGGCGGGCCCTACAACGCCACATTAAAACCTCCTCAGCGCTGGCCTTTCCCCAAACAACGCGAGATCCTGTGCCAGGACGTGACTCCACTCACCCCGCCCCCTCTCCGTGTATGTGCGCATGCGTATGGCGTTTTGGCGCGCAAACGACTTTCAAAACTTCCTGCTTGGTCACAGGTGGCTGAATTCGGCCCCTGAGGAATGTCTGTCAGCACTCAAGCCCACAGCATCACGTTCTTAGGGGTTTTCGTTCGAAATTCCATTGAATGCGAACTCGTCCCCTCTCTTCTGTTCGTATGTGGGCCATGAGCTCCTGAGAGGTCTCAGCGAGGAAAGAGCCGAGTGGGAGTGGGCGAGCCCGTCACGGTCTTAAAGTAAAATGTTGAGTTTTAGCTGTGTAGAATGATAACTGCGAGCAGCATGGAAGGAGAAAGCTGAGGGACGAAAGGGTTTTGATTTTTCTTGAAGACCCTGAGAGGCTGTGAATGTGGACCGAGGTAATATAGTGGGATAAAGATGGGAGATTTTAAAGATGGACGAAATCCATGAAGACAGTACCACATGCTTGAGAGATGAGGCTAGAATTAACTATAGGGAGTAGAGGAAGCCTAGCCCCCAAATCTATGCATATTTATAAACAAGAAGGCAGAAATGCCATTTGGTCTGTGGCAGCAAAGAGTGGAATGGGAGTGTCTGACTGAACGGACAGGGACATCTCTACAAGGGTTATGAGCAAGAGCTGAGGTTGGGTCTGGGATGTTGGAAGTGTGGAGGGGGTCTCACTGATCGGGCCTCTGTTCTCTCTCAGGGCACATGGAACACCTGCACAAACACTGGATTTTTGCCCTACAACATCTCAAAGGTACCATCCAACACCTGAAGTATCCTCTTTCCAGGAGAATCCCCTCACCTTTCAGCCAGAATGAAATTTAGCTTACAGGTTATTCAGATGTGTCACTGGCTCATTACTAGACGATGTACTCCTAGTCTGTAGCTTCTTGGTTCTGTAAACCTTGGTTGGAATCCACCTTAATATCAGGAGCAGTGCTGTAGAACACAATCAGTATTCAGCCATTGCTCATTATCCTCCAGGGACTGTTTCCAGGAACTTGTGCGAATACTGAAATCCATGATGCTCAAGGGTCCTGTGTAATAAGGTGTACTATTTGCATATAACCTGTGTACATCTTCCTGTAAACAGTCTCTAGATTACTTGTGATATGTAAGTCAATGTAAATACTATGTAAATAGTTCCAGTACTATTTTGTGTAGGGAGTAATGGCAAGAAAAGCATTCAGTACAGATGCAAATTTTCTTCTCAATATTTTTTTGCATTTGGCTGAATCTGAGGATGTGAAACCCATTTATGTTGGGTCTGACTTTCTCCCTTTCTGTGTGAAAGAGTCACCTCCCTGTATTGATCACGACTGGCCTAAATGGCTCAAAATCTAGGCTCAGGCAGTCCTCTGGCCTCAGCTTCCCTAATCACTGACACTGCAGGTGTTTGCTGGGAACTGTTCTGAATATATTTTAATTCATTGTGTGCTCTATACAGTAAATCTAGGAAGACTGTTGGGGCCCCTAGTGAGGCCCAACAGAAGAGTGGCTGACAGATGAGCAATAGAGCTTCCTTCATTTAAGAAAACAAAAATGGAATGCCTTAGGATTAAAGCTGGCAATGATGGAGAAAGATCTAGTTATTAACATATAGAGGAAAATGCTTGGGAACCAGGTATAGCGTCATACACCTACTACTTAAGGAGGCTGAGGCAGGAGGATTGCTTGAACCTAGTTGGGAAACAGCCTGGGAGGTGGATGGAGAGAGGAAGGAATGAGGGAAGAAAGGGCCAGACATGTAGACCCTACCAGGAAGTTATCCCTAGAGCACTGTATTTTGACAGACTATATTCTGTCCTGTAGGCTGTATGTGCTGAATTCGCAAGAAAAAGTTATGAATACAATAGAATAGGATTTCTGGGTTGAAGTCTAGATATTTGGCTAGGGATTGGGGTCATCCACCAGCTAAGTGTAATATCATAGAAACCGTTTAGAATTGGGGATCCAAAACCTGACGCTAGACTCTTAGATCTGCCAGTCATGCCACGTGACAGCTCAGAGGCTCACTTGCCCTATTTATAAAGCAAGGATTACAATAAAAGACGGATAAGGATAAGAGTGTCTTTTAAAAAACTTATTTGATTCTACCCGTGTGAGTGTTCGCCTGCACTATATGTTTGTTTACCATTTGTGTTCTTCATGCCCTCAGAGGCCAGAAGAGGACATCTGATCCCCTGAGACTGGAGTTGCAGATGGTTGTGAGACTCCTTGTGGATGCTAGGAATTGAAACTGAGTCCTTTGGAAGAGCAGCCAGTGCTCTTAACTAGTGAGACATTTTTCCATCTCTCCAAACTTTTCTTAAAGAATTAGTATAATGGCAAAATGTGTTAACTTAACATATCATATAGGATCAGTAAGGGAGAGTTTTTTTCTTATGCAACATTTATGCTTGCCTCCTACCCACTGAATTGTGGGTGCTGCACAGAGCATAAGTCTGTATTGGAAAGCCTTAAGACAGGTCCTTTATCTTGCTTGCACATTAAAATTACCTGGGGAGCTTTGAAAGATTCTAATGCCTGGCTTTACCCCATATCAATTAAATCAGAATGTCTGGGAGTGGTGCTCCCAGACACCAGTAGTTTTTCTTTTTTAAGACTTTTAGATTTATTCAATGTGTGTGTGTGCACACGTGTCTGAGAGAGTATATGCATGCCACAGCTTGTGTATAGAGGCCAGAGAACAACTTGCAGAAGTTGGCTTTCCCAACATCATATAGGTCCCAGGTTTCAAACTCTCGTCCTCAGGTTTGACAGCAAACTTGTACCAGCTGAGCCATTTCAGTGGCTCAACATCAGTACCTTTTAGTTTATCTTTATAATTGTTGGTAAGTGTCAGTATTTGGTGTAGGTGGACGCTTTTGCCACAGTGTGCATGTGTAGGTGAGAGGGGCAACTCTGAGTCCCTTCTCTCCTGTTCTCTAGTTTCCAGGGATGGAATTCAGCTTGTTAGGCTTGCTTTGTGGTGTGCATGTGCACTGCCATGCCTAGCCTCCATTAGTATTTTTCTTTTTTAAAGCTCTTTTTTAAAATTTTTTATTTTTATTATTAAAGGTTGAGAATCACTGCTTAAAGAGATCTCTCTAGAAAATGAAAAGAAACTGAGACCCATGGCTTAAGACCTGCTTGTATGCATAGTTAGACATTCGAAGAGGAGTTGGGCACAGTGAGGTAGATTGTGGAGAGAAGGCACTTAAATACGCATGCTAACGTGGGAGCAGTTAGTGTTGTCATGACTATGGATGCCAGGAACACACGGATTTGCTGTATGGGGGACTTTGAACCTCCCAAGCTGGCCCTTTGATCTAGCACAGGCAACACAAAAGATGGCTTGGCTTCCCTGCCACCTGGAGCTGCTCTGCTCCATTGATTGGGGAAGGCATGATTAAAGTGTTTGCGCCTGGGTGGTCTCTCCTGTGAGGACAGGTGGGAATGCCTTCTTAGCAGGCATTGATAATGAGGCCTTTCCATAAGCCTATCAGAGGGATGAGGTGGATCTGACCACACCAATGGTTTTGTTGTTACTGACAGATGAGAAAAGTAAGCTTTAAGCCTATCTTTATAGCCTTCCTCAGTTGAAACCAAGATCACTTGGGATGGGGAATGTCTGGGAGAGAAATTTCTCTCTCTTTTTTTGGGGTGGTGGTGGTGGTGGTAGTGGTGGTGGTCTTAACCCCTGAATCATCTCTGCAACCAGGACACTATCATGGAGTAGGTCCTGTTGTTACAGAATCAGGCATACATGTGAAAGATAGTTCTTGTATGACAGACAGGCATGCAGAAGAGATTGGTGTCTGGTTCAGGTAGTTCTTTTTTAAACTTTAATTAGTTTATTATTGGTATGTGTGAATGTGATGGGGGGGGGGGCTTGTGCATGCCAAAGCATGAGTGTGGGGGTCAGGGGACAACTTTCTGGAGTCAGTTTTCTCTGTCACCTGTATGTAGGTTCCAGAGATCAAACTCGGGTTGCCAGGCTTCTCCGGCACCTTACTCACTGAGCATCTCACCACCCTCAGAAGATTTTTATGAGTTTGAGTTAGCTGGTTCATGACTGATTTTTCATCTGCTGGAGATCACCAGTGTTCCAGAGGGAAAACAAGAAAAAGACAGGCCCAGCTGGAAAAAAAAAATGTGGTAGGAGGTTTGGGTTTGTAGCCTAGAGGGAGGACACATGCATAGTGTTGGGGTTAGGAGGCAAGAGTCCAGAGCCTGCAGAGGTCAGGAGACCTTGGAAGTAGCTGAAGAACAGGTTCTGGAGAAGTACGTAGTGGAATGGAGAGAAAGAGAGGAGATGGGGTAAAGGAAGCAGATCAAAAGTCACAAAACCTCAGAGGGGGCTGGGATGATGGTGCATGACTAGCATTCATGAAGCTATTGGTTTAGTCCCCATAATTGGTGGTGCATACTGTCATTCCAGGATGCATAGTGAACCCTTAAAACTAGCCCGGGCTACATGAGACCCTGTCTCAAAAACCAAATCCAAACAAAGACAGAATATTTTAATTAGTAGTGTCTTTTAAGTAAAATTATCCAGGAAAATAATGGGACTACCCAAGTTTTAATTCAGGGATAAAAGGATCAATATATTCAAGATGTTTTTAAAGGAACAGAGAAAAATAAAAATTAATTTGCCTTAGGGTAATACCCAAATTCACATTTAGTTAATATGTGAGAAGTATCTAAATGGCTTTTGAATTTTTTAATCTTGTGGGGGCTGGAGAGATGACTTTGACAGTAAGAGCCCTAGAGGACCTGGGTTGGATTCCCAGCACCCACATGGTGGTTCACAACCGTTTGTAACTTAAGTTCCAGAGGATCTGAAACCTTCTTCTGGCTTCCTTGGGTAGTAGGTGTGTACACATGGTGCACAGACCCACATGCAGATATAATATTTACAAAATAAAACGAATTTTAAAATCTAATTTTCTTTTTAATCTTGAAGGTATAAAGATTGATTGGATGAGGATTCTCCCTACTATAGTCTTTGAACAAGATGCAATATATTATAAACATGGTAGCTCTAATTCTAGCACTTGGGAGGTAGAGCAGGAGGATCAGCTGTTCAAGGTCACCTAAAGTGACATGGGCAAGCTCTAAGCCAGCCTGGGCCATATGAGACCCTGTCTCAAAAAACAACAACAATGACAACAACCCCTATAACCAAACAATTGAAATACAATGAATTCATCCACAGAAGTAATATGTGTGAAAATTAAAGTAGTATATGGTAAAAAGGAAGCTGTGTCTAGGGGTGTAGCTTGCTATGAAATGAATGCTTGCCATGCCCGTGGCGGCCCTAGTGCGGTCCTCAGCACCACAGATTAAAGAAGACAGACGTGAGTAACTGAACTTGGAGGGTCCTGTCTGGGGTCTTCACCTGCTCCATGACGGGACACCTGACCAAAACACTCTAAGAAAGGAGGTTGGTGTTATTTCGGCTCAAGGTCTGAGGGGATAGAGCTTAGCATGGGTGTGAGCTGCAAGGCATCTCCATTCAGGAAGCAGAGAGATGAGTATCGGTGCTCAGCTTTCTCCGTCTCTCTCTTTATTCATTTCAAGACCCCAGCCATGGGCTGAAGAACTCAGGGTAGGTCTTCCCTCCTCAGCTAAACCACTGGGAACACCTTCACAGATAAACTCAAAAGATGGGCCTCACTAATGCTGCGTGCTCATTCGTGTGAGCATGCGTTCCTGTGTGTGTGTGTGTGTGTGTGTGTGTGTGTGTGTGTGTTGGGGGAGGGGTGATGCACATATTGGATGTCCACCTTATTCTTTGAGATAGAATCTCTCACTGAACTTTGAGCACACTAGTTTAGCTGGGCTGGCTGGCCAGTGAGGTCCAGGGACCCTACCTCCCCAGCACTGGGATTACAGGTTCTTGCTTCTGTGTCCCGTTTTCACATGAGTGCTAGGGATCTGAACTTTGGTCCTCATGTTGTAGGGCTATATCATTTTACCCACTGAGTCATCTCCGCAGTCCCTTAGGTGTTTCTTAGACCAATCACGCTGCCAAATTTACCATGATAGGTGGGAAGTGGCTGAGTTATGGAACCAAGGAGAAGAGATTTTCTTTGCTAACCTGGCAGTGTTCCCGGTAGTGGGGCAGGGACACCAACCCAGTCACAAAACCTTCAGCCCACACCTGTCCTTCCTGCAAGATGTGCTGGTACAATGGTGGCTTGGAGCTAGTGAGTGTGACCAACTAATGAGTGGGTCTCTAGGCCCAAGCCACGAGACAGAGCCCATGCCTGATACTGCCTGAAAAAAAAGTCAGTGATACGATATTCTGCTATACTCATAGATCAGTGCCTGGCCCAAACATCATCGGAGAGGCTTCCTCCAGCAGCTGATAGGAGCAGATACAGAGACCCACACCCAGATAAGCTCGGGGAACCCTGCAGAAGGGGAGGAAGGATTGTAGGAGTCAGGGTTCGAGGACATCAGAAGAACATGTCCCATAGATGGGGGCTCCCAGAGACTAAAGTGACACCCACAGACCTACATGGGTCTGCATGCTGTCCTTTGCATATGTGGCTGTTTAGCTTGGGGGTGATTGTGGGACTTGTAACAGTGGGAGAGTGGGGTGTTTCTGACTCTTCCCTGCTACTGGTACCCTTTTCTTCTACTGGGTTGCCTAGTCCAGCTTTGATATGAGGGTTTGTGCCTAGTCTTTTTGCATCTTGTTATGCCGTTCAGTTGATATTACTGGAAAGCCTGGTCTTTTCTAAAGGGCAACAGAGGAGCAGTGGATCTGAGGTGGGGGAGAAGTAGAGGGAGGGGAGGCTGTGGTTGGTCCAGATGTATTGTATGAGAAAAGAATTTTAAAAAGAAAAAGAAAACAAACAAAAAAATTTGAGAGACTAGTCTGTTTTTAGAGTAGACAAGACAGAAACTGTCAAGCCTCAACCATGGAGGCATAAGGCAGAGAACTTAAAAAAGGGAAACATTTTAATGACTTTAGTAAAAAGTAGTGGTTTTCTTTCAGTTAATGTTTGAAGCAATTGGGAATATGCTTTTTATTTTAAAATTGATTGCACTTACTGTGCCTGTGTGTATCTTTGTATACACATACACACTAGGGTTTGTGTGTGTGTGTGTTTGTGTGTGTGTGTGTGTTTGTGTGGTGTGGGTGTGTTTGTGTGGTGTGTTTGTGTGTGTGTGTGTGGTCAGAGGACAACTTACAGAAGTCTTTTCTCTTCTACCACATGGGCCCTGGGGCTCGATCTCAGGCAGTCAAGCTTGGTGGCAAGTATCTTTACAAGCCATCCTGCTCCTTTCTCTTAAAACGATTAGTTACCCAGTTATTCGAGCCATTCACTTAGCTTGTTTGGTTCTCAAGAGGTTTATAAGTTCAAAGACTATAACTCTTGGAGGTTTTGAGGTTTCAGTGGGTGATTATAGTGTTTTGTTTTGTTTTTAATGATAAAGCCGTGTTATGGTAGCCCAGGCTGGCCTTGACTATAAGATCTTTCTGCTTCCCATGTGCTGAGATAACAGACCCCAGGCACCATTGACGACGGTGGGTTTTGTTTGTTTGATTTGGGACAGAATCTTGTAGCCAGGCTGGTCTTGGACTGGTGGTCTTCCTGCTGTCTGAATGCTGGTATAGGTTGGTACCCACCACTCCTGGTTTGGTTGTTCTTGGTGCTACTATAAGTACTGACCAGCCTCCTGACTGGCCAAACACATCTAGAGCCTAGTTCAGTGGCACATGACTGTAATTCCAACAATTTAGAAGACTGAGGCAGGAGGTGATGAGTTTGAGGACAACCCAACCCAACCCAAACTAAACAAGTAGACAATACAGCTCCAGCTTATTGATGCAGTTTTAAATGTGGCAAATGTTAAAATGAAGAGCTGAATTTCTAACTGCGGATAGGGGCACTGGGACACAAGGGCAGAAGGACCATGAATGGAGGCCAGCCTGAACTACATAGCAAAAGTATTCTGAGTCTTATGTGGAAAAGAATTAATGTGGTCCTCTTCATAAAAGTAGAAAATACAGGACTAGGGAATGACGTGGTTAGTAAAAGTGCTTGAGGATTGAGTTTGGATCTCTAGCACCCAGGTCAAAAGTTGGAGCTGGCTGGCTGGCCAGCCTAGCCAAATCAGTGAGTTCTAGGTTTAGTGAGAAAGAGACCCTGTCTCAGAAAATAATGAGGAGAGTGATTGAGGAGAGATTCAAGGTTAATCACTGGTCTCCACACAGATGTGTATGTGTGCACACATGCTTACACACACACACACACACACACACAGAGAGAGAGAGAGAGAGAGAGAGAGAGACAGACAGAGAGACAGAGAGAAATACATCTTTAGCTGTGGATAATAAGCCAGGAAGGAGCTAATCTCTCTCTCTCTCTCTCTCTCTCTCTCTCTCTCTCTCTCTCTCTCATTTTATATTGGTTTTTCGAGACAGGGTTTCTCTGTGGAGCTTTGTGCCTTTCCTGGAACTCACTTTGGAGACCAGGCTGGCCTCGAACTCATAGAGATCCACCTGCCTCTGCCTCCTGAGTGCTGGGATTAAAGTCGTGCATCAGCATGGCCCAGCTGTCTCTTATTTCAAAGTTTGCATTTTCACATCTTGCAAATCAGCATTTCTTCTCCCAAACAATAATATTTGGAGTGCTTTAGTATTTCTCAGTGAGAAATACTAAATTATGTCAGCCTATGAAACAAGAATATAGCTACAGATTTACATTTATTTTAAAAAAAATTCTTTTTTAATTTTACATGTACGACTGCCCAAATTTATGTATGTGCACCATGTCTCTCTGGTGCCTGTGGAGGCCAGAAGAAGGTGCCAGAATCCACTGGAATTGGAGTTACAGGCCTTTGTGAGCCACCTTGTAGGTGCTAGGAACTAAACCTAGGTCCCCTGGAAAAGTATCTCCCCTGATATTTATTCCGAGGGGGCGGGGGGGGGGGAGATAGAGAGAACACTATGGCTGCGGCACGTTTGGAGGTCATGGGACAACTATCTGATACTTTTTCTGCACATTGGTCCTGGGAATGAACTTGAGTTGTCAGGAAGGGACTGTACACCCTGAGCTATCTTGCTAGCCAGAGTATAGCTACTTTAAATTCCTTATTTGGGGTAATCCAAATACCTTCCAATTATTACCTGAATTTATGTTTAAAAATAATTTAGTGATCTGTATTCAAATTATCTTTTTATTTTTCCTGTAAAATGCAAAGCATTTGCAAGCTGGCTCTTGTGGTCCACATACAGTTGTGTTCCTTACATGTCTCTGCAGTAGACTATTAGGAGTCTCTTGATTGGCTTCTAAAAGGTGGATATGTGATCTCGAAGAGAAATGCCTTTTTTTGTGAGCTTCTGCTGCCCTGTGGAAACAGTCCTCAGATACTCTACACAGCTGGCATCTTCAGTTCAGTCCAAATAGATTTTTAAGGAAAGAAGTAAGGGAAGATGGGAGGGCTTCCTGTCTTAGTGTAAATGTGGGTTCCTAGAATTCTGGCAGTATGTAGGGCCATAGCAATCCAGTCAGGAAGAAGTCCAAAGGTAGATTTGGTTCTGCAAATGCTAACTGAAAGCTCTCTTCAGCAATTCAGTTCTTTCCCCTTTCTCTAGTTGGCAGGGTCCCAAGGTGACGGGTTTTGAAAGCAATAGTCCCCTTCAGCAGTTACCTAGCACCATGGCAACCAGGACGTCAGCAAAGCAGGATAGACCCACACAAAATAGCTGCAGCCAGGCTTCTCTCTTGCCTCTCTAGTTCAGCTCTGCCTGAGGCCCACTGGTGGAGCCAAAACCATCTAGGCTTGTACACCCCAACATTCCTGTGTGTTGACGTGGATTTTCCCATAAGTAGAGATGTAGGAATATATATATATAAAACTATATCTTGAAATTCCCCCCACCAAAACAAAACAAAACACCCAAAGAGTATTTTTAAGGGATAAGAGGCAGGGGTGAGTTGCAGGGTAGGGGCTAGAAAGCTGATGTAGATTTAGTGAAATTAAATTATTTGTTCTCCTAAGTAAAGTAAGTTGACATTAGAGGAAGTTAGAGCCCCAAATACATGGTGTGATTTATATTTAAATATACGACTTCAGGGAAAAGCTTTAAATATGTTTTTGTTTACCTGCAATGGACAAATGGCTTTAAGGAGTGCGGAAGGGAGGGTAATGCTGTCCGTGGTGCTGAACACGCCATCGCCCAGATGTGTTTCAAGGGGGCCCCAAGATAGATTAAGGAGCACGTAGCTCCATCGGATGCTGGTAATAGAAATAGAATGAGGAATTGGAGAGGAAGCATAATTTCCTTCCTTTGTGAAGCAACTCTGAAAGCTCAGGATAAAATTACCTGATGGGGAGAAAAAGCAGCGAGGAGGGCTGGAGGTCTGAGGCTGGTCTTGCCCTTTCCATATGGAGATTTTCTGATCAGAGCCAATCAGGTCAGAGATTTCTGCGGCTTTGCTCCTGAAAAGAGAAGTGGGGGAAGGGAGGGAGACGATGGCCACATTTCCCCCTTAGCCACATGATCCATTTCCCATGTGACACATTCCAGAGCCTAGGAAAGGAGAAGGAGGGGCCCCTGAGTGGGGCTGGGGGTGGGAAGATGGGTTAGCAGTCAGCCCAGCACAGCACCGTCATCTGGTCTCCTACCGGGAAGCAGGCTGTGAGCTGGGGGAAGGACAGATATGAATGTGTTCCCAAGGTTCCTGGTGGTTCGTGGCACCCTCCAAAGTCCTGCCCGAGAGCTGTTCCTGACCACGGAGACCCACGGAGACTGTCCCTGAAATCTAGTCCCGATGAAGGTATGTGCTCGAGATTGCTCCATCACTGCCGAGATCTGCCTCAGAGGATACAATACCTTCCCATTCTCTTGTTTTTTCCAGGCAGTTTGGAGATTTTGTCCGGGTTTAAATGCTTGTCAGTGGCATTAGATTTGTTACAGGTCCAGAAAAGATGCTTAGGTAATTTTGTAAAATAAATACTTCTCCAGAGTAAGCTCCTATTGATGAAAAAAAAAAATTGGTTGAAAATTGTATATATGTAGTGATTGATAATAAAACCATAAACTCATTGATGAAAGGATTTCTTCCTGCTTAATCTCGGAAGGGGTGGGAGACTCATTACTCAGAAGAGCTAGATTTCATTGTCACTATTAGAAAATCCCATCTCATCCCTTTGAGCCTCTGATCTGTGCCGGTGTTCTAAGAGGTTACTGGCAGTAGCTTAGGGAGCCTGAGCGGGCAGTCCTGCTATTCCTTTGTGCGGTTAGCTCATATTCCTGATATCCCTGATACCAGGAGCACCAGTGATTGTCCCCAAGCTCTGCTTTAGGGCACTGAACTGCCACAGAATTCCACATTTTATGCAAAGCCCTAGGGAAGCTCTTCGAAGAGTCTGCCAGATTTAAAGGCTACAATCTGCCATACACTCATCTTGGTTTCTTTCAGTATTTCTCCCCGGCACAAAGAGCTGGCAAATCCACATTGAATTTCATTTAACAGATACTTGAAAAAGTTCTTGTTCTATGCAAGCCATGATTCCAAGCATAAGTAATCATTAATCTTTACAGAATACAGTTTAGAGGTAAACCCAGGCATAGAGGAGTTAGTTCTGGAGCTGTTCTCTGGTCCCCTAGGGAGCACCTGATAGAACAGGTACTGAATCTCAAGACCTTCAAGTCCTCATTCTTAACCACTGAGCTATATGCCGCTTGCCTTCTTGTGTTATCCCAGATGATGTCAACAGTCTATTTATTGGGCTACAAATTCTCTTCAGCGGACACTACTAGAAGATTGAGTCAGCTTGCCTAGCTAAAGCAGGTCTCCAGTGAAATCTATATTTAATTTTGAATTATCCCAATAGTCATGTTCTGTACCCCCAAATAACCCAGTAAGTAATTGTCTGTTCTCTCCCTCTTGTGCTGCATAGACACCTAGTAGTAAAACACGATGTTACTGTGGTAATCACTTGAGTCTAAAGGAAAAAAGATAAATCTGGAATTATGTTATGGTTGACTTTTTAAATCAAACCTAGAAATGTTCATCCATCCTTAGAACCTAGTAGCAAGCCCAGCCTAAGCATATTGCCTTCATCTAATTCTAAAAAGAAAATTAGTATATCAAGACAAGTGATGGCTCATGCCTGCAATCCTAGCACTTGGGAAGAAAGAGTACCACAAATCTGAAGCCTGCCTGGGCTACAGAGTCAGACTCTGTCTCAAAAAAAGAAGAAAACCTTTAAAATATGGACATTAACTATGATGCCTGACTGGGTTCGTTGTTTTAAAATAATATGCTTTTAAAACAAGGAGATCTCTCCTTGCAAACTATTTTAGGTTTATAAGGGTAAAAGAAATTTTCTAAGACTTTTATGTTAGGTATTTCTGGGTTGAGGTGGCACAATGTATAAAGTGGTAGCAGGTGTGAGGATCTGACTTCAGATAGTTAGCACTGAAGTTGAAAAAAAAAGTTGAATCTGGCTATGTGTACCTGTAATCTCAGCATTGGGAGGCAGAGGCAGGAGGGTCTCTTGGGCTTGTCACCCTTGACCTGTGGCCTGCATGGGCACACACAGACACACACACACACAGACACACACACACACACACACACACACACACACACACACACACACACACACCCACACACACAAGGATTTTCTCACCATGAGTGGTAGTGGTGGACAATGCCTGTAATTGCAGGTGAGGAGTGAGAGGTTAAGTGAGAGGGTCACCAAGAGTTAAAGGGTAGCCTGGGCTACAGAGCGAGCCTCTGTCTTATAAAAGAGGCATAACAAGTGACAGATTTCCCCCCCTTGATCTGTGTGGGTTTCTTTCTGATCTTTGATAATAGAAAATGCCTGATCTAAATCCTCCACACTGGAAAATTGAAAGAGGTGCTGGACCTAAAACATAAAGTGGTAAGATAGGCAGCAAGTTCGGGTTCTCAATGTTGTTTTTTTTTTTTTTTTCCAAAACATTGTGTTCCCCTCCAGTAGTTCATTGCAAAGCACTTTGAAGAGTAGTTGTGAAATAGACATTTCTCTGGGACAGGTAACCTGAAAAGTGGCCTACTGAATGGTAATCTTTCAGTACACATATGTGAATGTACAATGGGAAGACTCAAGACTCTTAACAGCATTCTACTGGAGCTAATTTTGGGGCCTGTGTCTATTTTAATTGATTATTTAGTTAGTTTGTTTCTGAGATGGGATTTCATGTAGCCTAGGTTGGCTTCAAACTTGCCATGTAGCTGGCATTGGCTTTGAACTGATCCTTTTTGCCTCCCTTTCCGGGTCCTGGGATTACAGGCATGAACCACCATGCCCAGCTCTGAGTCTTCTTTTATTTGCATGTTTATAGCGAAGCAGCAAATATGCAGTAAGAATTTGGCAGCTGTCAAAACTATGCTTGAAGTGTATGTATGTTAGCTAGGCCCATCATGAACCATAAATTCTTCCCTGGGCATCACTGGTCCTCCTCATACTTCATTTGTACTTGAGATGAAATCCTCATAGTATGTTGGAGAGTTGGATAGGGACAACCCCAGCAGTCTAACACTTCTTCCTGTCATTAAACAGCTCACCTCAGGTTGAGAGGGAGCATCTCCAGTGGTTCTCCCCCATGTATTCTATTATTTAGTCATGTATCCAGGCCCAAAGAAATCTCAGAACTGAATAGACACTTTCCTAGGGACTCTTGAGATCCTGAGTGTCAGCTCGAGTTTGAGCCAGTATGTGGCAGTCAGGACCTGTATGACTGATACTGTCTCAAGGCGTTTTCCCTCTGTGGCATTGGGGTCAAACCCAGGGCCTGTGTGTACTGACTGACAGGCTACAGTCCCAGCCCTGCTAGAACATTTTTGAAAACTTGTTTAGGATTTGAATTCAAGTTTGCGAGCTAACTGTGATTAAACTAGTCACCCTTGTGATCACACAATACAGCCTTTATTATTTTGCTATCTAATTAACCAGTGTCACCCGCTCAGTTTGCTGCACCGCAGAACAGCCACCTGGTGAAGAGCAGTTGCACTGCCTGCCCACTGCATAGATCCAGGGCAGCACAGCTGAGGCCCGGCCAGCTTTCTCCCCACCCCCTTGAGTCTGCAAGGAGCAGACCACTGGACTTGCTGAACAGAATATGGGACAGAGAAAGTAGTCATGGCCTGGAGGAGAGACCCTCACAGCATGGTTTTGATATGGAGGGTAGTGTGAAAGATCTATGAGGAAGTGGACAACAAACCTGAGTGCAGACTCCAAGAGAGCGATGGCTAGGTCCCATCTTGTAGTGTATTTGTGTCTCTCCCTAGGGTGCATGTATCAGAAGGGCAGGGAATAGAGCCAAGGGCCGAGTGTGGTGCTGTATCCTCCGTGAGCCATGGTGAAAGGTGGAGTGAGATGGAGTTGACTTCTCTGAGGGGGTAGGTTCAGAGCAGGAGAGTCACTGTCATGACTTTATTATCCTGTTTGTGGTGTCACTTCTCCTTGGCACAAACTTTAAAGAGGCATCGCATGTAACAGACTCTCCCAGGCACCTGGCAGCTGTCATATTTAATCTTCGGGGCAACTCTGATATACTGTATTAGCCTGGAGGAAACTACAGCTCAGAGAGATTAACTAACCCGTCTCAAGTCACAGCTAGTAGCCAGCATTAAACTAGTTCTCTTTGGTCCTAGTATATTGCCAGTAATGTTCTGTCTTCTGTTCTTTAAAAATAATGTATTTAGGTATTTGAATAATAAAAACATAGTTCTCAAAAATGGGAAAAGTAGGCACTAGAGCTCTATCACAAGTCCCAGGTTCAATTCCCAGGACCCACATGGTGGCTCGCAACTGTCTTAACTCCAGTTTCAGGGAACTTGATGCTTTTTTCTGGACTTTGAGGGTAACTAGGCATGCAGGTAATGCACAGGCATACATGCAGCTAAAACACAGTGCATATTTTTTAAGTAAATTGGGAAAATATAGAGTGCTAAGCAAGAATGTTAAAATCCTGATGTTTCTTTTTAGTCTTTTTTAATGTGTATCACTAAAAGCAGATATTTGTTGAGTTCTCGTTTTGTTCTAGATAGTATTTTTGGCTCCTTTCTTTGTTGTTGTTATTTTTTAATGTGTGTGTGTGTGTGTGTGTGTGTGTGTGTGTGTGTGTGTGTGTGTATGTGTGTATGTGTGTGTGTATGTGTGTGTGTGTGGTGTGTATGTGTGTATGTGTGTGTGTGGTGTGTGTGTACACGTGTGTGGTGGTGTGTGTGTGTGTATGTGTGTGTATGTGTGTGTGTGTGTGTGTGTGGTGTCTACAGCAAGGGTCTATGGCTAGTAGTAGTTCCAAAGGAAGAACAGGTCAGACATTTAAGTGTAATTAATGATCTTAGGGCCAATGACAAACACTTGTCACAAAGGAGGTAGACAGCATTCCTGAGAAAGACACTTACAATTGTCCTGTCTCCACACACACATGCAAACATGTACACATATGTGTACACCTAAGAAGTAAGACAAAGCAAAAACACCCAAATGTACAGCAAAAAAGAAAAAAAACAGGAAACAAGAGGGGGAAAGCAACTTTTGGAGGAGCCTCTTGCTGGATCTGTCAGGTAGCTGAAGCCAGGGGCAGGGGCCATGACTTTGAAGACGTGTCTTTCCTGTGATGTGTGCCAGTGTTGCCTGTGCTGGACAAGTGTTGGGTGTCCTCCAGAGCTGTCTCCACTTTATAGTTTCCCTTGGTGCCCCCCTCCCCCTGGCCTTTGTTTCCACAGTTAACTTTGCAGCCGTGTGTGAGGATCTCCAGTGTTTAGACCGTGTGGTGGCTCTTGCTCGAGCTGGCAGGTGTAGGGGAGGAAACCACAACACTGAGATCTATACAGGAAGACCTGTCTTCATACTCCAGACACATCAAGCGTTCATCACCCTCCTGTAGGGGTGCAGCCGTGGACATGTATGGTCCACTCTACAGCAGTGACCCTCATGGCAGCTAGGTCAGGCCAGAAGTTGACCACAGACTGACTTTGGACTTAGGGTTATCAAACTCCAGAGTGATTCTCAACTGATGAGGTCAGCACCTAACCACCCAGGGCAGCTACTTCCCCCTGTAGGCCCCACTGCACAAGCAGATCCTTCTGTGTTCTAAGCTGTCTTGTCCTCCACATTTGCATCCTTGGATGTCTCTTATCTGGGGCAGTGGCATGTTGGTACGTGCTCCCTACATTGGCTGTCCATCTTCAGGTCCTTGGGGCAGCTCTGTTCTTTTTGCTGAGTTTCTCTGAACTGTTTGGCTATCCTGCCACACCCTTTGTGAACTCCCAGTGTTTTCCTCTTTGGAATCAATTCTTATCCTGAGTCTTCTGCACTGTATTGCAATGCAGCTTCTAATCCTCTACCTTCCCTAGAAGTTGAGCAGAGCCTTTTAGTTTGGTGGACTCTCATTCCTTTCCTTCCTTCCTCCCTTCTTTCTGTTTTTAAAGAAAGATTATTTTTATTTCTGTCTGTATGTATATATTTCTGTGTGTGTATGTACCTGTGCATGCAGGTGCCCATTGTGACCAGAAGAAAGTGGTCCCCTGTAGCTAGAGTTCAGGTAATTGTGACCTGCCAGACATGGGTGCTGGGAACAGAACTAGTCTTCTGCAAGAGCGGCAGGTGTGCAGGTGTGCAGCCAACACTCTGGCTGCCGAGCCCTCTCTCCAGCCTCATCTGTCTGTCTGGTTTTGTCTTTGTTTCCGGTATTATCAGCATCCTATCTTTCCTGACTTCCTCTTCGTTGCTGTGATAAAAACCCCTGATCCAAAGTAGTTTAGCGGAAGAAAGGCTTACATTCAGCTTACAGTTTACAGTCCATCATGGAGGGAAGTCAGGGCAGCAGCTTGAGCAGGAACTCCATGAGAAAGACTGCCTCCTGGCTGGCTTGCAGACCCGTGCTTATTAGCAAGCTTTCCTATACAGGGCAGGAAGACCTACCCAAGGGATGGTGCCTCCCACGGTGGCCTGAGTCCCCACCTCTTTTAATAATCCAGAAAATACCCACAGGCCAAGTTGATGTGGGCTTTCCTTCAGCTGAAAGTCCCTCTCAGATGACTCTAGGCTGTGTCAACCTCACAGAGTGAACTAGGATGCTGTCCAAAGAGATCTTGTCAATATCCCAGTGTCCTCAGTCTTCCTTGTTTCCTTCTAGTAGTTTCACAGTTGGAGGGCTAGCATTCAAACCTTTCATCCATTTTTAGTTCTTTTTATACCTGGTAAGAAGTGGCGATTTAATTTCATCCTTTTTCTTGAAGATAATCCTGTTTTCCAGCACTGTTTATTGAAAGAAAAAACAAAACAAAACAATCAGTCCCTTCTCCAATATGTGTTCTGAGCTCCTTTGTAAAAAGCCAGTTGGGTTTAGTTGTATAGTTCACTTCTAGGAGTGTACGTGTATGGTGTTTTCTTTAAAATTTTTATTGCATTTGTTTTTTGGTTTTTGATTTTTTTTTTTTTTTTTTTTTTTTTGAGGAGGGGAGGTGCATGCCGTGGAAGTCAGAGGACAACTTGTGGAAGTCAGTTTTCTCCTTCTACTCTGGATTCCAGGGATGGAGCTCAAGTTGTCAGGCTTGGCAGCAAATGCCTTTACTGTGGAACCGTCTGAGCAGGCTCCCTGACAACCCTTGGTGTATGTATGTGTGTGTGTGTGAGAATGCCAGTACCATGCTGGCTTGATTACAGCTTGGCTTTGGCTATATGGGGCTTTTGTGATTTGATATAAATTGTTTTTTTCCTAATTCTATAATGAATGTCATTTGTGTTTTGGTAGAGGTTGTGTTGAATCTATAGATCACAATAGACTCAATATGATTTCAGGTGTTTGTTTGTGCTGTCACTTGTTGAGACTGTTTTGTGGCCTATCAGATGTCTGACCTGGGAGTGGTCCCTGTGTTGGTTGGAAGAAGGCATGTGCAATTGTTGAGTGGGATGTTCTCTAGATGTCTGTGAGGCCCATTGGGCTGTGGTACCGTCAAACTTTGTTCTTCCCTTTTTGACTTTACATCTGGAGGACCTGTTCATCCCAGGAAATGGGCTACTAAAATCACCATTGGTTGCTATGTTGGACACATACTCTTTCTCAGTTTGTGTGTGTGTGTAACAATAACAATGTTACATATAACAATTTTTATTTCTTATTTTTGGGTGAGGGGGTGTATGTATATATGCATGTATGTATAAACACGTGTGCATGTGCACACACACAAATTAATTGATTAATTCATTAATTAATTAATTTTTGAGACAGGGTCTCACTCTGTAGCCCTGCCTGGCCTGGAACTCACTATGTAGACCAGGCTGGCCTCTGACTTACAAAGATCCATCTGCCTCTGCTTCCCAAGTGCTGAGAGCCCATTTTAAATGTGTAACTTTGAAAAGTTTTTTGCATAAGATATTAGGTCAATCCCCAGTTCTATAAAGGAAAACTAATCAGTTAATTCTCCATGTGAGAGTTTCCACGAGGATTACTCTGTGTCAGTTTCTGTGGCCCTCTTTTGACCATGGGCAAATCACGAACCTGACTATTTCCCTCCCCTTCCCCAGACTCTTGAGTCTGCTAAGAAAACACTGTATAACTGCTGTATCACCAGCCAGTTCTTCTTTTTTGTTGTTGTTGTTCCCTAAAAGTTCTGTTCAACAATTTGTATTTATTATTTTTGGGGGGAGGAGGGTGCTCGTGTTTCATGGCCCATGTGTAAAGGCCAGAGGACAACTTCTTTTTTGGGTGCATGGTTCAAGACAGGGTTTTACTGTGTAGCTCTGGCTGTCCTGAAACTTGCTCTGTAGACCAGGTTGGTCTCGAACTCACAGAGATCTGCCTGCCTCTGCCTCCTGAGTGCTAGGATTAAAGGCATGTGCCACCACCTCCTGGCCAGAGGACAACTTAAGTTGGTTCTCTCCTCCCCTCTTTACTTGAGTTAGAGCAGTGGACTCAAGTATCCAAGATTTCAAGGCAAACACTTTTACTTGCTGAGCCATCTACAAACCTGTTCCCCAATGCTCAAACATTCTTAATGCTTATTAGTGTGGACTGGGGGCTGGATGTTGAAAGGTTAGCTATCTGTCCCTGTCTTCAAACTCTGGCATGTTTTAGTTTGTCATTGTAGTTCAAACAAGCCCGTATATTTGTGGATGCTCTGCTGACACACTAGATGGCTTCCTAAGTCTGGGTTTACTCAAGGCCATGGTTTTGTGTGTTGACACTGTTTTAGCTCTAGAGGGCAATCCAAGGGCAGCCTCAAGTTCACAGTTGTTCATCATGAGACACCTGAAAAAGGGTAGTCCTTCTCTGATATCTGAGGCCAAGCCTATGGTCCTTATAGGTCCATCATCCTATGATGTCCTCAGCCCTAGCCTATGGTCCCACACTGTGGAGCTGGGCTGAGCTCTGGCCAGAATCATTGTTAAGGTGCTATCCTCAGACTCCTGTAATCACTGATGCTGCAACACTGCCCAGCCCGCCAAGACCAGTGTATCATAGGATAGGCCTGCATTCATTTTCACTAAAACTATGGACTTTGGTACTTGAATAGGTCCTAGAGATAAGGACCCATATATAATGTGTTCTTTAAAAAGGAGTTACATTTTAATAAAGTTTTATGTCCTTAAATTAAAAAGATATTATTGTGTGTATGTGCATGATGTATGTACGCGTGGGGGTGTGCATGCCATAGTATGCATGTGGAAGTCAGAGGACAATTTTGGGAGCTGCTTGTCTCTCCATGTGGGTTCTAGGATTCTACCTCAGCTTCTTAGGCTGATGGCAAATGCTCCATTGAGAATCACTGGCCCTTCTTATGTCTTTTGAGACAGAGTCTGAAACTAGCTGGCATTAGATTTGCTATGTAGTCCAGGCTGGCCTTCAACTCTCAGTAGTCCTCCTGTCTCCTAGTGCTGATATTACAGGCATGTGTCACTATGCCTGTGGAGACCTTGACTTTCAAAGAGTGTTGCTATAGTTTTGAGAGAGACTGGAGGATACAAGCTTTCCTGGCTACCTAAAATCATGTTAAACATGCAGACTTTTCTAATATTTTAGAATGCATGTGGTGGTTAGTTTTGATTGTCACGGGTGATTTCGAAAAAACCCCACAACCTTAAGTGATGTCAACTCAAGTCTTTAAAACCATATCACACATCATGTACTATAGTGATCACACTAATGTAGTTTGGACTTGTTAAGGATAATGGCTTTTGTGAAGGGTCTAGGGTAGCTAATTATCATTTAGAACTTGTGTTACTCTCATTGGTTTTTCCATTTCCTCCCTGCAGGTATGTTGGTGGCTACCTCAAGGGATTCTATAAAGCATTTATTACAGTGTCTCCACCCCAGTGTCTTAGCTCAGGGCCAGACAGCAAGCATCCAGAAGCTTCTGTAAGTTCAGAGGCATGCTGTGAACCTGTTTTCTTGGAAACATGCTAGTAGTTGTTCAGTAACTGGCTCTGTAAAGAAGATAAAGAATTATCATGTTTGTCTATTTCTGTGGTGTGAATATGTCTTAGTTTGGGTTTCCATTACTGTGAAGAGATACCATGGCAACTCTTATAAAGGAAAAACATTTACTTGGGGGTGGGTTACATTTTCAGAGGTTCAGTCCATTATCATCATGCCAGGGAGCATGGCAGTATGTAGGCAGACATAGTGCTGGCTACATCTTGATATGAAGGCAACAGGAAGTGGACTGAGTCACTGGTTTGGCTCAGGCATATATGAGACCTCAAAGGCTGCCCCCATGGTATCACACACTTCTTCCAACACCACCACATCTGCTCCAACAAGGCCACACTTCTTAAATGTGCCACTCCCTTTGGGGGACATTTTCTTTCAAATCACCACATTCCACTCCCTGGCCCCCAAAGGCTTATAGCCATATCATAATGCAAAATGCATTCAGTCCAACTTCAAAAGTCCCCATAGTCTATCATAGTCTCAACAATGTTTAAAAGTCCAAAGTTCAAACTCTCTTTTGAGATTTGTGCAATCTCTTAACTGTAATCCCTTATAAAATTAAAATAAAAAAGTAGATCACGCACTTCCAACATATAATGGCACAGGATATGCATTACCATTCCAAAATGTAGGGAAGGGAGCATAGTGAGGAAATACTGGACCAAAACAAGACTTAAAACCAGCTGGGCAAACTCTAAATTTTACATCTCCATGTCTGATGTCAAAGTACTCTTCCCATCTCCAACTCCACTCAGCTTTGTTGACTGCAACACACTTCTTTCTCTTGGCCTGGTTCTACTCCTTATTAGCAGCTCTCGTCAGTGGGTATCCCACAACTCTGGCATCTCTAACATCTTGGGGTCTCCAAGGCAATCCAGGCTTCAACTTCACAGCTTCACACAATGGCCTTTCTAGGCCTGCATTCAGGGACCCCCTGATATATGCCTGGCCTCAGCAGCTTTATCCCATAACTCCTTCCTTCTATCCTTAACTCTAAATCCAGAACCATGGCCAAAGCTGCTAAATTCTGCTGCTTGCTGGGGCTGGAACATGGCCTCATTATTCAATTACATCTTCATCAACTTTCAGTTTTTGATGGTTACTTTCATTGCCTAAGCTTGGCTGTCCTGGAACTTGCTCTGTAGACCAGGTTGACCTCAAACTCAGAGATCCACCAGCCTCTACCTTCCAAGTGCTGGGTTGAAGGCATGTGCCAACACTGCCCAAGTGGTGGCTGTGATTTTTAAACAGCTCACCATGTTGCATGTCTTTTTAAATATATAACATTTTTATATATTCTTTGAGAATTTCATACATGCAAACAATGTATTTAGATCATACTTGACCCCAGCTCCCCTGTCCAACTCCTATCAATCTCCCCCTTCACCCCTGCCTTTCAAAATCATGTTTTTTGTGTGTTTTGATTGAGATGGGGTCTTACTGTGTAGCCCTGGCTGGCTTGGAACTCAATAAATAGACCAGACCACCTCCAGATTTGCAGAGTTTGAAGTACAGAGTAGAAGCACTCTGCCTCTAGAGTGCTGGGATTAAAGGGGTGTACCACCATGCCTGATCTGTTTTTGTTTTTGTTTTTAATAACTCACTGAGTCCAATTTGTGTTGCCCATATATGATAGCTGTAGGGCCATCCAATGGAGCATAGGCGTATCTCCGAAGAAAACTGACTGCCTCCCCTAGCAGCCATCAGCCGTCAGTAGCTCCCAGCTAGGGATGGATGCATCACAGATTCCAGAGTTCAAGATGAGAAGATGTTATCTGTGGCTAGGCAAGAGGCTCTGGGGAATAAGTTGATATTTCTGCTTTTGGATGAGGTATCCAGAAAGGCCCCCAAGTACAGATTGTGTGACTCTCTGGATTCACATCAAGCCCCTTGTTGTCTCCGTGCGTGAAACTTACCCAGGTGGAGCTCACCCAGGTGGAGTGAAGCGTCTGAGGTGGCCATCATTTCCAACTGTGTGGCCGAGGGGAAAGCTTCAGGCTCTTCTCACTTGTGAAACCGGCTAGTAGTCATCTGCCTCCAAGGGTTACACATAGACCATCTTTGACCATAGAAAGTATTAACTGGGCGGAGATTAATGTTGTCATGGCCCCACTGTAGTCGAATGGCCACTGCTATCTAAGTGACCTTAGGTGCTGCAGTCTGTATTACCATTCTATAGGAAACATTCTAAACTAAATTAAGTAAAAAACTAGCATTTTGAAAATCCCAAGATAAGATTGGATTTTTTTTTTTTTTTTTTTGGTTTTGGAAACAGAATCTCACTATGTCATTCAGGTTGTCTTCAAAGACATCTCCCTGCTTCAGCCTCCCACGTGTTGGGTTACAGGCATTCACTATCACTCCCAGATTAAATTTTTAAATAAATCTCAAATATAAGAGTGGTAGCTGGGTGGTTCGTACCTTTAATCCCAGCACTTGGGGGGCATGAGCAAGGTGGATCTCTGTGAGTTTGAGGCCAGCCTGGTCTCCAGAGCAACTTCCAGGACAGCTAGGACTAGCTATTACACAGAGAAACCCTGCCTCAGAAAACAAACAAACAAACAAACACACACACAACAACAACACAGAATGGTTTTTCTTATGCAGTGAGAATGCTAATGAATATTTGCAATAAAGCTGTGGCTATTTCAGGAGGAAAAAAGTCAATTGTTAGGGGTTTTGTATGTGTGTATGACATGTATGTGTGTGCTATACATGCATGTGTGTGTGCAGAGGCCAGAGGTTCATATTGGGTGTCTTTCTCTGGTCTACCTTACTTCTTGAGACAGGGTCTCTCACTGAAGCAGAGCTTGCAGATTTGGTTAGTCTGTAGATGTAACCGTCTTGTTAAATAAGAAACACAGAGCCAGTTGCAGAATTAAAAACCAAGAGGCCAGAGCTATAGCTGAGAGCCTTACCCTTCACTGCTTCTGCTGTCTTTCCTCTCCGCCAGAGACCTACTTCTGTGTGTCCTGTCTTCTTTATAGACTTTTTTGTTCTGTTTTCTCATTGGTTGCAAACCCAGCCACATGACCTCCTCATCACTGCCTGTCTGTATAGACCTCCAGGTCTTTCTATGGTTGGTATTGAGATTAAAGGCATGTGTCTGTCATGCTGGCTGTGTCCTTGAATACACAGAGATCTACCTAGCTCTGCCTCCCAAGTGCTGGGATTAAAGGCATGCAACCACCACCGCTCAGCTTCTGCTCTGGATTGCTCTGACCTCAAGGCAGCTTTACTAACATACAAATAAAATCACATTTCAATACAAATAAAATATCACTATATTTCCCCTTTCCTATTTTAATAAAAAGGAAAAAGGAAAAAAGTTATAACTAATATAAGAAAAACTATATACAAAAGAACAATAACTATATATACCATATAATACAAACAATAAATACCTAAACAATGTCTAGTCCATTTGCATTTGACAAATTCAGAGAAAATAATTCCATTATCTATCCTATTTTGGTAAGTCCAAAATGTACCTGATTCATTTTCTATCCTAACTTATATTACTAACGGAACTGTCTTATAATGTCTTTCAAATGTATACATTTACAGCTCTTAGTGAGTTTTTCTGAAATCCTTAACAAAGATAATTATAACTATAACTAACTGATCTTCAACTCCCTCAGAGACGCAAGAAGGAAATAATACTACCTAATAAAAAATAAAAACAGGAAGTGCATGCAATCAGCTTCCAAAAAAAAAAATGTGAGTTGACAGAAACAGCCAGCTGCCTGGACAGTCACCTGAGGTTTCTCCACAGTATTGGGGCATCATCTTCAGCCTATAGGCTTAGTGTATCCGACAGACTCATTTGTGAACTAGGATGTATACAAGGTCAACAGTTTGACCTCTCATTTGGTGAGAGCAGTCCATGTACCAGAAACACCTGAATTCCATTAGTGTCATGTCATGATTTTTATTCTGGAAATTTGATTTTTTTTTTTTTTTTTTAAATTCAGCTGTCCATTTTTCTTGGCAGTGTATATGTGGCTTCATCTCGGCATCCCGTTCTTCTCCACATCCCTCTATTAAATGCCAGTCTACTATTGAGAGGGGTGAGCTTAGTTATTCTTCAAGAATAACTGTTTTTCATCTACTGTTCCATTGCACATCAGAAGCCATTGGCCCACTCCCTGTTCAGCTACCTTCGAAGAAAAGGGCACGGTACCTTTTCCGGATTGCAAAGGCCACTCATTTCAGGGATGGCACCATATTGTCCTGGCTTCAGAATATGCCTTTTGTTAAAGCCACAACCACACTTGTTTTGGCAAGAATCGGTAGTTCTTTGTTTCATGTCCTGTCTGTCCTGTTTGTCAGCAGTTGATTCGAGGATACTTTGTTGTCCAGTGGCTAACTTTTGCCACAATCAAAGTTAACTCCATATGCAGTTTCTTCAATGCCCATATTTTCTCTGAAGTAGATTGGTGCTGCCAGGAACCAACATGTCTCATAGTCATAACAAAAAAGAAAAATTCCTAAGTTATTAAAACATTTTAAATGCCATATTCTGTAGATCTCTGAAGGTTTTGAAGTTGACCTGTCTATCTAAAATATCTCTGTTCAATCTTGAAAACACACCTAATATGATTACAAGTTCAATTGTAATGTCTACCTACTAACTTTCCTTTCTATATATCCTAATAGTTGGTAATAATAACATTCAAGGATCAGCAAATTGCATTACATTGTTAAATGAATGGTATAAGTACAATATCTTGAGCAAGATTAGAAATATTTGTATGGCATATTCTAACAATCTCTCTCTCTCTCTCTCTCTCTCTCTCTCTATATATATATATATATATATATATATATATATATATAAAATTTGTATACAATATAAAAAAATCAAATCCAATGTAAAGTATTTAAAACTAGTAATTGTCTTTTTTTTTTCTTTTAAACAAGCACCTTAAATCTAATCTCCTTTGGCTAGCCCTTTTCCTAACCCTTAACAACAACTTGTTACCAACCCTCCTAAACAATGAAAACTATCCCAGACCCAAAACCCATAAAAAGACCAAAAAACCACCCACCCCACACCACCCCTTTGGGAATGTGGGCGTCGTATTCTTAAAATTGCTTCCTGCTAGGTATGGGCGAAGGTATCTTTATTCTGAAAAGAAAAATTTTGGGTTAATTGTCAAATTCTAGGAAAGGTAACTATATTCTTTGTTATCCATAATGTCAAAGTTCAGGGTTTATCTCAAGTCCTTATTCAAGTAGTCTTTGAAACTGGATCATTTCAGCTAGCCATTTCAGAATTGCTCTAAGCACTTTGTAGTCCAAAGCTGATCCATAGATGATGTTTGTCAGCTTAGTGATATTATTTTCCACATGGAATTGTCATTATGGGGCCCCATCTTCTTCCTGGAGATTTCAGTTGATGTTAGGCCTGGCCATGATTTCCTGCAGAAAACTGAAAAGAGACTCAAACACAAAGACATGTATAGGTAGCTAATCGAAGCCTTTTCTCTAGAATTAATTAGTACTCTATATGACCATTATTATCTTAACAAAGTATATATCTTGTAAATTTTGATATAAAATTCATACTTTAAGAAAAGTTTAAAGAATCAGAATAGAATCAAAGAATTGAGATTAGTAATAGAATAGTCCCTTAATTAATTTGGTTTTTCTCCTGTCCCATGTCAGAAGATGGCTCTTTCTTCTGGTATGGTACAGAGAGTTTTCATTTTCCTTCTAACAATGTGCTTGAGTTTAAAGGAGGAGAGAGCCATTCTCCAACTCCAAAGTCAGCTTTAAATTTTAATTGAACTGGGACTATAAGAAGACCAATAGTATTAATTTTTTAGAGAAGAGCAGAAACAAACATTTAGGAAGATTTATGAAATTTTGTAGATGATATACCAATAGGCCGTTTTACTCTTTTTCCTGGGACAGATGATTTGTCCTTTTTCTTCAGTTGTCTCATTTGTCCAGTGTTCTTCAGATTCCTTAGCCTTGATCCTCCTAAAAGACAAAAGCAAAAACCCTTCCCCAAGACTAATTTTGGGGCGGTTCCCTTTTGGCAAGTTATATCTGATTAAATGAAAAGGCATGTATTAATGCTATAAGTGAGTTTAAACTGGATGGTCATGTTGGTTGATGAACTATCACCTCCTCTAATTAAGAGGTCTCTCTTGTTCAAATGGAATCTTTATCAGTTTTGATGGTACCCACAGCTCATCTTCTCCTGCAGAAACAAAAGCAAAACCTCGTCCCCAACGTAACACATACCTTGGTTTCCATTCTGAGGTCAGCACATCCTTGAAGTATATAGGCTGATTTAATTCTGTAGTTTTTTTCTATTATACAATGTCTCTCTGCAGCTGTTGTTCCTTTCTCATTAACATTGAGAAAATTCAAAGTTAATAGAGCATTGTGCAGTCTATTTCTGGGGGTTTTTGTTACCCTTTTCTGTTTATTTATCATGTCCATTAGAGTTCTGTTGGATCTTTCTTTTTTTTTTTTTTTTTCCCAGAGCTGAGGACCGAACCCAGGGCCTTGCACTTGCTAGGCAAGTGCTGTACCACTGAGCTAAATCCTCAACCCCCACCCCCATTGGATCTTTCTATAACTCCTTGGCCTGTAGGATTATGTGGTATACCTGTAATATGCTTTCTATTATAATAAGCAAAAAACTGTTTCATTTTAATAGAGACATATGCTGGAGCATTGTCAGTTTTAATTTGTGCAGGTATACCCATGATGGCCATAACTTCTAGCAAATGAGTGATTACAGAATCAGCTTTTCAGAACTCAAAGCAGTCGCCCATTGAAATCCTGAATAAGTATCGATAGTATGGTGTACATATTTCAATTTTCCAAATTCCACAAAGTGAAACACATCCATCTGCCAGATTTCATTCCTCTGAATACCCTTTGGGTTACATCCTGCTGATAATGGTGTCTGATTGTAGAAGGAACAAGTAGGACATTTCCTTACAATTTCCTTGGCTTGTTGCCAGGTTATGGAAAAATCCTTTTTTAAACCTTTACTATTGAAATGATGTTTCTTATGAAATTCTGAGGCCTCCAGCACATTTCCTATCAATAATTTATCAATCTCATCATTACCTTGTGCTAGAGGGCCTGGCAGACCAGTATGGGATCGGATGTGAGTTATATATAAAGGATGACTCCTTTCCCTGATTGTATCTTGTAATTGAGTAAATAGTGAAGTTAATTCTGAAGCATCAGGGATAAATTCTGCAGTCTCAATATGTAAGACCACTCTTTCAGCATACTGAGAGTCAGTAACTATGTTGAGAGGTTCTGAAAAATCCATTAACACCGACAGAATAGCATACAATTCCGATTTTTGAACTGAATTATAAGGACTTTGAACCACTTTACTTAAATTTTCTGATTTGTAACCTGCCTTTCCTTGTTTGTTGGCATCTGTATAAAATGTCTGAACTCCAGATATGGGTTTTTCACATACAATTCGAGGCAAGATCCAATCAGCTCTCTTTATAAGATCAATTCTATTGCTTTTGGGATATTTGCTGTTAATTTCTCCCAAAAAATTACTGCAAGCTCTTTGCCAAGGTTCACTTTCTGTCCATAATTTTTCAATGTCCTCTTTAGTTAAAGGTACAACAATTTCTGCTGGGTCTATCCCTGCTAATTGACGAAGTCTCAATTTTCCTTTCAAAATTAAGTCAGATTTTTTCCACATAAGTTTTTAATTTTGTATTTGGTTTATTTGGTAAAAATATCCGTTCCAATATAATATCTTCTCTGCATTAATATTCCTGTAGGAGAATGCCTAGAAGGCAAAATAACCAAAATGCAATCCAGCTTTGGATCAATACAATCCATGTGTCCTTCATGTGCTTTCTTTTCTACCAAGGCCAATTCTTTCTCATCTTCAGGTGATAATTCTCTTGGACTATTTAAGTCCTTGTCACCTTCTAAGGTTTTGAACAAATTATTCAGTTCATCATTTTTTACCCCAACAATAGTTTGTAGATGAGAAATGTCTCCAAATAATCTTTGAAAGTCATTAAGAGCCTGTAGTTGATCTCTCTTAATTTGCACCTTTTGAGGTCTAATTTTTTGTAGCTCTATTTTATATCCTAAATAATTAATAGAATCTCCTCTTTGTATCTTTTCAGGAGCAATTTGTAATCCCCAGCAAGGCAATATTTTCTTTATTTCTTCAAACATTCTCTCTAAAGTATTTGCATTTGAGTCAGCTAGTAAAATATCATCCATATAATGATAAATTATAGATTTAGGAAATTTTTTACATATCACTTCCAAGGGCTGTTGTACAAAATATTGGCACAGGTTTGGACTATTCAACATTCCCTATGGGAAGACTCTACATTGAAATCTTTTAACCGGTTGAGAATTATTATAAGTAGGCACCGTGAAAGCAAATCTTTCTCTGTCTTTTTCTTGTAAGGGTATTGAAAAGAAACAGTCTTTTAAATCGATAACTATGAGAGGCCATCCTTTATGTAACAGAGTGGGCAAAGGAATTCCAGATTGTAGAGAGCCCATTGGCTGAATTACTTTGTTAATTGCTCTAAGGTCTGTTACTATTCTCCATTTACAAGATTTCTTTTTAATAACAAGTACAGGAGAATTCCAAGGGCTGGTAGATTCTTCAATATGCTGAGCATTTAATTGTTCTTCTACCAGCTCTTCTAAAGCCTGGAGTTTCTCTGTTGTTAAAGGCCATTGATGAACCCATACAGGCTTGCCTGTTAACCATTTTAAAGGTAGAGCTGTTGGTGTCTTTGGAAGATCATCAGTTTTTGTGCCCTGTTCTTGTATAATATGGATGGCTGGTGACCACTCATTAGAATAATACCTTCTAATATTTCTCTCAGAAACATGTGCTAGTTTATGATTTATTTCTGAGGTTGGAGGGATGTTAATCTGAGTATTCCATTGTTGTAACAGGTCTTGACCCCACAGGTTCATAGCTATGTTAGCCACATATGTTTTTAATCTGCCTCTCTGTCCTTCTGGGCCTATACATTTGAGCCATATCGCACTGTTTCACTTGAGATAATTCCTAACAGTTCCAATTCCTAACAGTTGAACATTTACCTCCTGAAGAGGCCAAGATGCATGCCAAAATTCTGGTGCAATTATGGTCACATCAGCACCTGTGTCTACCAGACCAGACAACAAAACACCATTTGTTTTTATTGTTAATTTTGGTCTTTGTTCATTTATAGAAGTTTGCCAAAAAATTTTCTTTATGGTTTCTCCTGAATTTTCTGTTCTCTCTGTCTCAGTTGTTCCATTACTCTGAGTAGCCTGGTTTATTCCAATAGGCATTTAGTTATTTAACTGCTCTGAGTAGGGGTCTCCTCTACGATTGCAGGAAAGGTCTGAACTGGATTCACTGTAGGGGCCTGCCTGAGGCCCCTCTGGGAGTTTCCCAAAGACTGAGGCAAAGTATTACCTTGTTTGTCCCTTCTTGATCTACATTCATTGGTCCGGTGTCTTCCCTTACCACACCTCCTACATACTCCAGAAGGAAGGGACATTCTGTTGCCATTGTTCCTTGAAGAAACATTGTTTCTAAAAGTGCCCTGTTTACAGTCCCTTTTCAAATGTCCTTGTTTTCCACATCCAAAACATCTGACATTCTTCAAACCTCTTGAAATTGCGTCTCCTACCCATATATTATCATGATCATGAGTCTCAACATTAACCGTGTCTCTAATCCAATCTTCCAAGGGTGCAGATCTTGCCTTTAACGGCCTGATTATTCTTTTGCATGCTGCATTTGCGTTCTCAAAAGCCAAAGATTCAATTATTATCTAGCTAGCTTCTGAATTTGGGACCATTCTCTTTACTGCTGAAATCAGTCTTCGTAGGAAATCTGTGAAAGATTCTTTTGGGCCCTGTATAACCTTTATAAATGACTCAGTTTTCTTTCCTGGTTCCTCAACTCTGTCCCATGCATTCAAGTCTGCCATTTGACATAGAATTAGAGTTTGGATATCATATAAACATTGTGTTTCTACTGCAGCATATTGGCCTTCTCCAACAAGCTGGTTCTGGAAGACTTGTATACCTTTATCCTTACATTGTTTTGCTATGTTTTTAGCTTCCTCTTTGAACCACACTTGCCACTGGAGCTGTTGTCCAGGTTCCAGAACAGCCTGCACCAGCTCCCGCCAGTCCTGTGGTATTATCCTATTATAAGTTGACCAGGAATTTAACATTTGCTTTACATCTGGGGAATGCATGCCATAAGATATTGCTTCCTTAAACCTTCATAAATCTAACATTTCAACTGGAGTCCAAATATTTTGTGTATTCACTTGACCAGGTTGCTGTTGTATGGTTACCGGATAAATTAAGGGTGATTGTGTGAAAACAGGCTTTCTTTCTGTAGCCTTATAATCCAATCCTGAAACGACTTCACTGTTAATTTCTTCTGTCTGAATCTGAATTTCTCTATAATTCATCTTAACAGGTTTTTCCTAAATTTTTATCCTGGCACTTAAATTGACTATCTTTTTAATAGTAAAATAAGGATAAGAAGAATAATAATGTACATAATTCGATCAACATTAATCTTCTCATATAGTTGTTCCATTGTCAGACTGCCTAAAATTTCAAACAAAGCCCAATGTTCTTCCAATGTACACATTTTAATGTGGAAAAAAATCTCTTTTAAATAGTTTCCTTTAAAATATCTGGTATAATTGACTTACCAATTCTGCGTAGAACAGTAGAAATCCGAGGGAATTTCAACACAGCTTCCTACCGTCCGAGGTGGGAATCCAGAGAGAAAGAGAGAGCAAGAAAGCATAGCCACATTCTGGCTAAAAGCTTGAATCCAACCGCTTCAATGTTCCCGCTTGAGCCAAGTCGAGCCTAGGCTCTGGCTTCCTTAAGCTCCAACCGACCACGACCACGTGAGCTCGCATTTCAGCCAAAAGCAGCCTATCTGTGTGTAGCTACTGCAATTAGTGGTAGCTCCTGCAGGCCTGAGTTGTTTGTAGCACCGGCTTTTTAAGCAAGTAACTCCAGCTGTGGCGGTAACCAATTATAGCTAAGGTAGGTTGGGCCTGAGTCCTAAGCCGAGCTAGGTCGGAGCTAGGCCCAAGCCAGGCCCGAGCCAGGCCCAAGCTAGGGAAGCCGGACCCACTGCCAAGCCAAGCGGTTTTTTAATGAATTCTTGCCATGTTGGGCGCCAAATGTAGATGTAACCGTCTTGTTAAATAAGAAACACAGAGCCAGTTGCAGAGTTAAAAACTAAGAGGTCAGAGCAATAGCTGAGAGCCTTACCCTTCACTGTAATTCCTCTCCGCCAGAGACCTACTTCTGTGTGTCCTGTCTTTTTTTATAGACTTTCTGTTCTGTTTTCTCATTGGTTGTAAACCCAGCCACATGACCTCCTCGTCACTGCCTGTCTATATAGACCTCCAGGTCTTTCTATGGTTGGTATTGAGATTAAAGGCATGTGTCTGTCATGCTGGCTGTGTCCTTGAACACACAGAGATCTACCTAGCTCTGCCTCCCAAGTGCTGGGATTAAAGGCGTGCAACCACCACCGCCCAGCTTCTGCTCTGGTTTGCTCTGACCTCAAGGCAACTTTACTAACATACAAATAAAATAACATTTCAATACAAATAAAATATCACTATACTAGTCCAGCCAACCAACTTGTCCTGGGAATCCAGTCTTGGTCTCCCAAGTGCTGGTGTTATAGCCAGGCTTCTGTGCCCACCAGCTTTTATGTGGGCTCTGGAGGTCTAAGACCCTTGTTGGATATTTGTGTGGCAGGCACTTTACCCACTGAGCATTCTCCTAGCTCCCCTTACTGGAGTTTTAAAACTCCCTAGTTGTGATGTTGCATGGTATAGAAACTAACTAGCCATTGATCAGCTTAGCTGGGATCAGCCCTCCACAGGACACAGTGTTCATGGTGTGTGCACCTCTAGGTTTTTGTTTTTGTTTTGGTAGAGTCTCACTATGCAGCTCTCGCTGGCCTTACACTCATAGAGATCCCCTTGCCTCTGCTTCCCTAGTGCTGAGATTAAAAGTGTATGTCATCACAGCCAAGAATCCCTCTCTTCTTTGTGGTTCTTCCCTTCATCTCTTTAACTTCCAGTCTTTCACCCATCCATCCATCCACTCATGCATCCATCTACCCTTCCTTCCTTCCATCTATCCATTCTTCCATCCATCCATCCATCCATCCTTCCTTCCTTCCTTCCTTCCTTCCACCCGTCCATCCACCAATCCATCCATCCACCCACCCTTCTTTCCTTCCTTCCTTCCTTCCTTCCTTCCTTCCTTCCTTCCTTCCTTCTTTCCTTCCTTCCATCTACTTATCCTTCCTTCCATCCATCCATCATTCCATTCATCCATCCATCATCCATCCTTCCTTCCACCCATCCATCCTTCTATCTATCCGTCCGTCCATCTGTTCATCCTTCCGTCCTTCCATCCATCCATCCATCCATCAATCTTTCCATTCTTCCATCCACTACATATGAGTTTCAAAAAGTTAACTGTACTGTGTAACTTACACAAACATGATGAACGTGAAAGAAAGATTTATTCACTTACTATTGAAGGAGACGTTCAGATAAGGGTGCTTCTAAGAGCATTTGAAGGAATGCAGATTTAGAGGCATTAAAAAAAAATGTCAGCATTAAAACAGTGTCAACAGGTTATACACAGAACTGGTTAATGTCCTATAAGGCAGCAAGTGCCTAACCTTTGGGATTATTTGTTCAGCTAGACAGGAATATGTAAGTTAACATGTAACTTCACAATGTATCTGTCACTTCTAAAATTACTATGTATAAGAGACTCTAGGCATAGTTACTAATTAAACAGCCCTTTTATTTCAGAACCATTCCCTGAAAGGCATTTGTTTCCATACTAGCAGAATCCTTTGAGAACTTTTACTCTGGGACTCCAGAATGACAAGGAGCAGGCTTTCCCCTGCTTTGGGTTAGACCTGTCTGAGGACCTAAGCTGTCCTTCCTCTGCCTTAGTGCCTTAGACTGCCTTAAACTGGTTTTACTGCCCTCTCTTTTAGCAGTCATGTTTTTTTCTATTTCTATTGGTCACCAGTGATCTTCTGTCCACTGCCACTGAATTCTCCTTGCAGGGCAGTGGGTGGGAGGAGCTTATTTAAGTTCTCTGTCCTTATGGATCCAATTTAGTTAATATTTAACAAGCAATTATTAATGCAAAGTACTTCAGTTAGACTCTGTGGGGCATGGAGAAAAGAATAATACCTCCTCCAGAACCCATAGTTCAGTGGGGAAGATAGAGAAACGTGGAAAGCCTTCTAACGTTGTGTTTCTTAATTGTGACTGAACATTAGGGTCACCTGGGGAACTCTGAAACACCCTGATGCCTTCTACATTCCAGACTCATTAAATCAGAATCCCAGGGCTGGGGGATGGGACCAAATCAGTCTGTTTTAGAGGTTTCTGGGAGATTCTAGTGTACTGCTAAGCTAGAGTAAAACAAACCAGGAAAACTTCGTGAAGCATTAAGTGCTAAATCAACAGGGCCCCACAGCCATTCTGGACAGGCTAACCTACTATCCAGTTACGTTTCAGTGCATGAGTGCAGAAAATACAGGCTTTCTTTGTAAGCGTGGGGAAGTCTCAGTCAGTTTGATTGCAAAGCACCCACCAAACATGCTCACTGGGGGCTGGGGAGATGGCTCAGTCAGTCAAGTACTTGCAATGCAAGCTTGAGGACCTGACTTGGTCTCCTAGTACCCACTTGAAGGGCTGGGCACTGCCGAATGGTCCTGTTACCTCTGGTGCAGGACGGAGACAGGAGGATCTCAGGGTGTCCTAGCTAGCCAGTTTGAGGCCTATGTCAAAAACTACGGTGGAGGGCCTGAAGAGGTGGCTCAGTGGTTAAGAGCGTTTGTTGCTCATGCAGATACCCCAGCTTTGGTTCCCAGCATGGTTTATAACTGCCTGTAACTCGAGTTCCAGGGGATTCGGCACCTTCTGATTGTTGAAGAAACCAGGCTTGCACAAAGTGCACATGCATGCAAGTAGGAAAACGGCTCATACACATAAATCTAAAAAAAAGTTAAAATAATGTGTGGCTATTACAACATACCCATATCCACATTTGTTTTCAAATGTAACACAGAGGAGAGTGAGTGAGGAAGACACATCAATGTCCACACAGGCAAATGAGCACCACACAGACACAGAAAAATATCTTAGGAGTTGTGGCTTGAAGGAGGCTGTGTCTAAGGAAAAAGGGGGGTTGGGGATTTAGCTCAGTGGTAAGATTGTCTTGTCAGTAGCGAGCTTACATGACACCGTTTTAACAGGACGCTTTGTTCTTCTCGTCTTATCTAGACCTAAGAGGAAAAGAGTGACTATGGTTTTTGCTCACAGAATGGATAACGACCAGCCACCTGTGGTTACTGCTACCCTGCTGGTGCCCCTTCCGAACCACAGCTGCATGGAAGCAGCTGAGGCCCTGCTGCCCCATGGCCTGATGGAACTCCATGAGGAACACAGCTGGATGAGCAACAGGACAGACCTGCAGTATGGACTGAATCCGGGAGAGGTGGCCACGGCCAGCATTTTCTTTGGCGCTTTGTGGTTGTTCTCTATCTTTGGCAATTCCCTGGTGTGTCTGGTCATCCACAGGAGCCGGAGGACTCAGTCCACCACCAACTACTTTGTGGTGTCCATGGCGTGTGCTGACCTCCTCATCAGCGTGGCCAGCACACCATTTGTTGTGCTGCAGTTCACCACTGGAAGGTGGACCCTGGGCAGTGCCATGTGCAAGGTAGTGCGCTACTTCCAGTATCTCACTCCCGGCGTCCAGATCTACGTACTCCTCTCCATCTGCATAGACCGCTTCTACACCATCATCTACCCGCTGAGTTTCAAGGTGTCCAGAGAAAAAGCCAAGAAGATGATCGCAGCCTCTTGGATCCTGGATGCAGCCTTTGTGACGCCTGTCTTCTTTTTCTATGGCTCCGGCTGGGACAGCCATTGTAACTACTTCCTCCCTCCCTCCTGGGAGGGAACTGCCTATATGGTCATCCACTTCTTGGTGGGCTTTGTGATTCCCTCTGTCCTCATAATCTTATTTTACCAGAAGGTCGTAAAGTATATCTGGAGAATAGGCACTGATGGGCGGACCCTGAGGAGGACGATGAACATTGTCCCCAGGACAAAGGTGAAAACAGTCAAGATGTTTCTCCTCTTGAACGTGGTGTTTCTATTCTCCTGGCTGCCTTTCCATGTGGCTCAGCTCTGGCACCCCCATGAGCAAGACTACAAAAAGAGCTCCCTTGTCTTCACAGCGGTCACGTGGGTATCCTTTAGCTCTTCAGCCTCAAAACCCACTCTCTACTCGATTTATAATGCCAATTTTCGGAGAGGGATGAAAGAGACTTTCTGCATGTCCTCCATGAAATGTTACCGCAGCAATGCCTACACCATCACCACCAGTTCAAGGATGGCCAAAAGAAACTATGTTGGCATTTCGGAAATCCCTCCCATGAGCAGGACGATAACCAAAGACTCCATCTATGACTCATTTGACCGAGAAGCCAGGGAAAAGAAGCTTGCCTGGCCCATCAATTCAAACCCACCAAACACTTTTGTCTAATTTCTAAGAATTCTTTCACTGTTATGTGCGGGGATTAAAAGGCTTTAAATATGAGAGGGAGTGATTTCCTTAGTTTTCACTCACCTGCCTAGTTTGTAGAGTGCGTTCACTGTTGATTATGGCTTCTGGGGACTTTGTTCTAGCTAATTTTTGTTGGTCAGTAGTGCTCCCACCATTAGATGCCCATGAAAAGTTCTTTTCTGGGCTGGAGAGATGGCTCAGTGGTTAAGAGCACTGGTTGGTCTTCCAAGGACCCAAGTTCAAACCCCAGCATCTACATAGCAGCTCACAGCCACCTTTAGTTCCAGTTTCAGGGGATTGAGTAACCTCTCCTGGCCTCTCAGGACACTACACACTTGTGGTGCATAGACATTTATGAAGGCAAAACACCTGTACACATAAAATTAAAAACAAACAAAACAAAACAAAAGCTTATTTGTTCGTTTGTTTGAAACTTTCCTGAATGGGGACAATGGCTCAGAGGTTAAGGGCACTTACTATCAAGTCTGACAGCTCCAGTCCAATCCCTGGAATCCACATGGTGGAAGGAGAGGGCCAACTCCTGCAAGTTGTCTTCTGGTCTCCACACAAGTAGTGTGGCTTGCATGCACTTGCGTGTGCACACACTCACACTCAATAAATGTAAAAGAAAAATTAAAAACACTTTTTGCTCTGTCATTAGGTTAGTATACACATGCTTCTATTTTTGGGTCTGTCTTGCTTTATTTTGTTTTTCTTGTCTTTTCTCTACTGAATTTTTATAACTGTGGCCTCCTGTTTCACTGAAATCCCATAAGCGATATGTTTCTCCAGCTCAGCAACACAGTATGTATTTGCATGTTACCTCCTGAAGGGGGGGGCGGGACACTGGCCATTGACCATCCACCAGAGCCTAATGGAACTGCTGGGAGGTGTCCTGTGATGGGTTTAATCATTATTTGAGAGGGAATGGATAGAGCCATCTTCATTCCTTGCCTTTTCTTGTTTCATCCTTCCTTATTCCAAGCAGCTGGTGAAGGCTTGAAAATTCATTATTTTATTTATTGGTGGTGGTGGGGTGCACTTGGAGAGACCAGAGGACAACTTGGAGGAGTCAGTTCTCACCTTCCACTGTGTAGGTTCTGGAGCTTGAACTTAGGTCATTAGGCTTGACAATGGGCACCTCCCACTGAGCCTTCCTACTGGTCTAAGCCTTGAAATCAGTATGCTATTTCCCTTGTACCTGTGTCCCATCCACACAGTTCCTAGGACCCATATCTCCCTTCTCTAAATCATACACAGGCAAAGGAGCAAGCAACCTTGCTAGGCTTGCAAAAACAGGAATTGCTGTGCAGTTCACAAAGAGACCTTCAAATGCCTGGCCCTACTGTGACCACCAGGACACAAAGGGCAAGATTTGACTACATTTTCTCCTATAAATTCTGACAGAAGCCTTTTATTGTAATTGCAATAAAAAAAAAAAAAACAAAAAAAACTGTTACTTATGTGTCTGTGTAGGTGCCCACAGAGGCCAGAAGATGGAATTGGATCACATGGGGTTGGAATTATAGGCTGTTGTGAGCCACCCAACACAAGTGCTGGGAACCAAGTTTGGGTCCACTGCAAGAGCAATATGTACTCCTAACTGATGAGCCATCCTTCTAGCCCCATGAGGTTCATCTCTAATCAGTATCGTTCTCCAGGCCCTGCTTATTTTAATTTGACTTTATTATTGTTATCATGTGTATGTATGATGTATGTGTGCACAGGTATGCCAGTCTCACCAAGCACAGTGGCTTTCCTAGTTTGCTCTGTCCCCGTGATAAATGCCATGACCAAAAGCCACTTAAGGAGGAAAGGGGTTTATTTCATTTTACACATGAAACTGGTTCATCATGAAGGGAAGTCGAGGCAGGAGCCTGGAGTCAGAACTGAAGCAAAGCCCAGGGAAGAATGCTGCTTCCTGGCTTGCTCCCAGAGCTTGCTCAGCTCAGGAGCACCAGCCCAGGGGTGGCACTGCCCACAGTGGTCTAGACTTTCCCTTATCAATCATCAACAGATTTGCTTCCAGTCTGATGGGGGCATTTTCTCCATTCCAGTTCTTCTTGGCAGATGACTCTAGCTTGTGTCAAGTTGACAAAAAGCTGACCAGTACACTTGCTCCACTTATTTACTTAGGGGTTTGGGTTTTGTTTTTTTTTAATTTTCTATTTATTTTATTTGTGGTATTGTTTTGGTTTTGGTTTTTTGAGATTAGGTTTCTCTGTGTAGCCTTGGCTGTCCTGGAACTCGATCTCTAGACCTGGTAGCCTTGAACTCACAGAGATCCACCTGCCTTTGCCTTCTGAGTGCTGGGTTTAAAGGCTTGTGTGTCACTACCTCCTGGCCTTGTTTATGTTTTTGATACAGTCTCTTGTAGCCCAAGCTGGTCTAAAACTTTCTATAAAGACAAGGCTGTCCTTGAACTCCTGATCCTGCTGTTTCTACCTCTCAAATACTGGGTTTACCAGTTTGCAGCACCATACCCAGCTTTATTTTTTTGTCTTTTTATTTTTTTTTATTTAATCGGGGGTGAGGGTGGGTGGGTGGAATGGGGGTAGTCTCACTATGTAGCATTGGCTGTTCTGGAACTCACTATGTAGACCAAGCTAGACTCACTCATACAGATTGCCTGCCTTTGCCTCCAGAGTGCTGGGATTAAAGTCATGTGTCAGCTATGCTTTGCCACAGTAGGGCCCTCTTAAAATTGAAAAAAAAAAAAATGTAAAAAGAGGGCTGGGGATATAGCTCAATGGCAAAATGATGGTCTAACATGTAAGACATTAAAGTTATTCACCACCACTACCAACACACACACACACACACACACACACACACACACACACACACACACACACATTTAAAAATAAAAAAAATTTAAATTGAGACTATGTCTCATAAAAAGCAAATGCATAAAATAACAACTTAATTAAAATACACATTTTTTAGAGCAGAAGGGACCCTGGAAGCCTCAAGCCAATAGTAAAGTTAGAGGTAATCTACCATTCTTGACAAACTGGGTGGATGAGATGGCTCAGCATGTGCTTGTCACCAAACTGAAGATCTGGGTTCTGTCCCTGGGTGGAAAGAGCCAGCTCCTGAAAGTTGACCTCCACACACCTGCTATGGTTTCCCACACCCCCATAAATTCTATTTAAAATTTATTTTTAAATAAATGTGGCAACTACTTCTGTATCTCTCACGATTCATTTGTTGGAGAATAAACGTCCTCGCTGAGGGCCGACGGTGAAAGAATACATAGTCCTTTTGTTCTCTTAATTCATCCAAAGGGAAGGATGGAGAACCCGGACGCAGTTCTGCAAGACGCCGCTTGGTGGCGCTGTGCCTAGCGGACAGAGCCGGCTTCTCTTCACCGAGCTGGTCACCGGAATTCAGGGAAATCTTTGTCTCTTAGCAACCAACCACACAGCCAAGTTTGCTGAGCACTCAGACTCAGCTGTGGGTTAACCAATCAGTGTGCTTAAAAAACATCGGAGGAGATTCCCTAGCAAATAATACACGCTACAGGCACGAAATCACTACTCGAAATATTGTTTTAAACCCATTTTACAAATGTGATCATGCTTTAAAAGTCCCATAGATCACAAAACTGGCAGTGATACCACCAGCATTTACCAGGGCCTCTGGGTTTTCTGTTCCCTTTCTTTTTAAGTCAGAGTCTCCTGCATCCCAGACTGGCTTTGAACTAATGATCCTCCTGCCTCTACTTCCCCAGCCCTGGGATTACAGGCATGCGGCATCACACCTGGTTTTATTCATTGCTGGGCAGCAAACCCAGGACTCTGTTCATGCTGGGTAAACACTGTGCAAGCTGAGCTACATCCCAAACCTCAGAGAACGTGCAGACTTCGTAGCAGTGCGTTGTAGGATCCCCTGAGTGGACATGCATGTGCGGGGTAAAATAGTTAAATTTAATGTGGAATGAATTCACTTTAGGCCCATCTCATTGACCTCAGACCCTCTACCATCTGGGCAGCTCTGGACTTTTTCCAAATGTGAACACTTCAAGTTTTTCAAGATATCCTATCTCAGAAGCCTCTTCTAAAATACCGTTTTGGAGTCCAGTGTGATGTCTTTCTTGAATTGGGCTGTTTCTCATTTGTATTCATGGCTCTTTCACGATGTTCCACTCCAGGAAGAGGATTAAAAGTTTTCAAAAACCACTTTCCTTTCCCATGCTCGGTAGTTCTTGGTCTTTCTGGTTGAAAAGCTCACGTTCACATGGCTCTTCTCTTTTTGGTCTGCACTAGTAAAAAGATGGGGGATACGCTAATATGGTGAGGGACATTCCCAGCTTGTCTCTTGTCGGCCCTCACAGAAGCCAGCCTTCTGATGAAGGCCTGACCAGCTTTCCTCTTTGTCTTTTTGATGTTCCTTTGTCTTGCTGAGTGGCTGTGGGGCCTGGTTGCTGAGCTTCAAAAGCAGTTTCTGTCAGTCTTGGGTTTTTTTTTTTTTTTTGGAGCTGAGGACTGAACCCAGGGCCTTGTGCTTGCTAGGCAAGCGCTCTACCACTGAGCTAAATCCCCAACACCCAAATTTATTTATTTATATTTATTTATTTATTTTTGAGACAGGATTTCTCTGTGTAGCTTTGTGCCTTTCCTGGAACTCACTCTGTAGACCAGGCTGGCCTCGAACTCACAGAGATCTGCCTGCCTCTGCCTCCCGAGTGCTGGGATTAAAGGCGTGTGCCACCACTGCCCGGCTTGGGTTTTTTGTTTTTTTTGACAGGATCTTGATATACCGTCCTGGCTCGCTCAAGACTCACTATGCATTTATTTTTGTTGTTGTTTTTTGAGATGGCATCGCACATATCCCAGGTTGGCCCCAAACTTGTTATGTAGCTGAGGATGATCCTTTTCCCTTCAGCTGAAAGGAGCCAGATAGGTTTAATGAGGGTCTTTTCCTGTTTGTTGCCATAGACCTTGTATCTTCTCTCCTGTGGCCCTGGAAAGGGTGGTCTTGGTGTGGTCTTGGTGTGGTCTTGGTGTGGTCTTTGCCCTATTTGATTCTGAGCTGTCCTGGTCTTTAGACTCCATTTGATGTCACTGTCATGTCTCAGGGTCTTCCAAATCCTTGCCAGGAAGGGGTTGCTGAGGGACACAAGATTGGACTGGACTTTTCCTGTTCAGATCTTTGCAGACCCAAACTGTCTGTCAGGCACAGCTCGCTGCCCAACTCCAGCCCAGGCTAGCCCACCCCTGCAGTGTTTGGGGCCCGTGCCAAACACAGTAAGGGGATTAGTTGAGTCTGTGGGGATTTAAAGATTCAGCTGGATGTGGTGGCTCAGGCCTTTAATCCATGTACTCAATAGGCAGAGGCAGGTGGATTTCCATGAGTTCAAGGACAGCCTGATTTACATAGTAAGTTCCAGGCCAGCCAGGGCTGCAGAGTGATACACTATTTAGATAAAGAAAAGAAAAAGAAATTAAGCCTAGCTTCTGCCTCAGGGTCCTAGAGTGGGTGGAACTTCAGCGGCTTTGGAATCATAACTACAATCTGTCCTGCAACAGGATCGGAACTTCTGGGCAACTCCATGCTGTCACAGTTTCTGAGATCCTCCAGTCCCTTGTTCTTCGTGCCTACGCTGTGGGGCCTCAGATGTACCTGTTCTGAGTTGGGCTGTGCTAGCCTCCATTCGGCCATTTTCAGTGGTGCGCTGGAGACTGACTGTCCGTGGTCTGTAGCATTCACTCATTTCCATAGCACCTACCATTGCTAAGTAACTACCACACCAATGTCACTAACATAGAGTAGAAGAGTCACACTTAATTGGGCTAAAGCCATCTGTACAATGCCATTATTTGCACACTTTTCAAAAGGGCACCCCTAGTGAGTTGAGGAATTAAAAAAGGTGAGCTGATTGGGTAAATTCTGGGCAGACCTAGGCAACAGGCATGGTTCAATGAGCCGATGACAGGTGGCTTTCTTCTACAGGGTTTATTAAGGGGGAATTCGAGCTAGAGTTCAGGTCCATCAGCCACCTTAACTGTGTCTGTGCAGTGCACAAATCAGCACAACTTTACAGGACAGTCCAGACTGGGATTAATGACCACTTGTAATTAAGTAAAACGATGAATTGGAAAAACAACAAAACCCTGGTATTTAGCAGCCTGAAAATCATTGTATGTGGATAATCAGAGCATAATATCACCAGTTGGAACATCAGTGGCTTTTAAAATGAACCTAGTTAATTGAGGGCTATTATTGCCACAAGAGCCTCCAATTACACCAATTCAAAGGATAAGCATAGCACTATACAGAAAACAACCTGGGAACAGGCTAACTACATTTTGAGTTCATTAAACGTTTTTCTTTTTGATAACTTAAATCATTACATACTGTGAATATCTTTATGTTTTTCCCATTTGTTTAGTGTGTATATGGGTGTGTGATCAAAGGACAGCTTGGGAGAGAGGGATCTCCCTTCAACTGTATGTGTGAGTTCCAGGGATCAACTCGGGTTGTCAAATGTAGCCTTTACCCACTGAGCCGTCCTGCCAGCCCTGTCCTGTGCTATTTGACAAACAGGTTTTTGTACTTTGTGGTTCATCTTGTCAACTTGCTGAGATTTTACTCTGAGGGTATTTCCAGAGGAGGGAGCACTCACCCTGAATGTAAACGGCACTATCTCACTGTCTGGGGACCCAGATCCAGTATAAAAGGAAAACAAACTCATCAGAAGTCCCCACCCTGCTTCCTCACTGCAGATGCAGTGACATCCACCCTGTTTTCTCACTGCAGATGCAGTGATATCCACCATTTTCTCACTGCAGATGCAGTGACATTAACTCTGTTTCCTTACTGCAGATGCAGTGTCTGCTTCCTCACTGCAGATGCAGTGATACTAACCTTGCTTCCTCATTGTAGATATGGTGACATCAACCCTGCCTCCTCACTGCACATGCAGTGACTAGGTGCCTCATACTCATGGTTTAAGGACTGAACCTTAAACCATGGGCCCAAATAAACCCTTCATCAGGCATTTTGTCAACAAGAAAATGCAACAAGAAAAATGACAAAAAACGACCCAACTTACCACACCAGTTACCCTTTGAGAGTGACTGTGTGGACAGATGAGGAGTCTGGCTGACTAGATAATTCAAAGTGACTCAGAAAATGTAATGAGGACCTGCCTAGTCCCGTTTAAATAAAAAAGAATTAGGTATATGTGTGATTGTCTTAGTGTGTGTGTGCACCACCTATGTACAGGAGCCCAGGGGATCCCCTGGAACTACAGTTCCAGGCTGTGTGAGCCACATGTGGGTTAAGGGTGCTCTGCAGGAGCAGTAAGCCCTCTTAACCACACTTGAGTGCAGAAGCAGAAGATAGCTCCCCAGAGTCACTTCTCCCCCTTCCACACTGTGGGGACTGAACTCAGACTGTCAGACTTGGCAGCAAGTGCCTTTGCCTGATGAACCACCTCAAGGACCCCAGACCCCCTTTTCTCTTTTCTTTTCTTTTTCCCTTTTCTTTCTTTCAAAGATTTATTTATCATGTATACAGTGTTCTGCCTGCATGTATCCCTGCAGGCCAGAAGAGAGCAACAGATCTCATTACAGATGGTTGTGATCCACCAAGTGGGTGCTGGGAATTGAACTCAGGACCTCTGGAAGAGCAGTCAGTGCTCTTCACCACTGAACCATCTCTCCAGCCCCCGCCTCTTCTTTTCTTTCTTTCTTTTCTTCCTTCCTTTCTTCCCTTCTTTATTTTTTTCCTTCCTTCCTTCCTTCCTTCCTTCCTTTTTCTCCCCTCCCCTCCCTTCCCCTTTTCTTTCTTTCTTTCTTTCTTTCTTTCTTTCTTTCTTTCTTTCTTTCTTTCTTTCTTTCTTTCAACTGCTCTAGGTAGATTCAGAGTATTTCAGCATTGTGAAACAGGCAATTTGACATGATTTGATGAATATACTTTATTTTTCATAAAAAATATAATTGTACAATGCTCTTCTAAGAAAAACATCCTTCATTGCCCCCAAATACCATGTGGTTTAATTAGCTCTCATCTTTAAAAAACAAAATATGTATTTTAATATATGTAACAACATGCAGCTGATTTTTGTGAAATATATTTATTTTTGTTAATTTTACTTGCCTTTAACTAAAAGTGAAGCCCAGTTTAAATCTGTATTTTTTATAACCAGCCAAAGCAAACCCATCACAGTTCAAAGATGGTAAACTCTAGACGGTGATGCTAAGCACTGTCCACAAGGCAAATAGTGACAGGGACGGCTGCTATAAGGTTCTGATTCAGGTATCACAAAATATTTTAAATAAGATAGAAAACAAGAACTTCAGTTACAGCCTAAAAGTTGACCAGACCAGATCAATTCCATATTGCACTGGTTGCTCCAATATGTGGGAAGTGGGTTCTAAAATGATAGAGTCAGATTGGTGTGAATTCACAATTATATTTTCTCCTACATCTCCGAGATAAAAAGAAAGAGGAGACAGGCTCTGTGGAGTGAGGCACAGGCCTCTTCCTGCCCTGGATGAGGGCCCAGGGCTCTGTCCTCTCAGCCTGCTGTCCTCTGGGAAGGAAGTGCAGTTAGTCTGCAGTGCCACTGGATGGGAATGGAGATGAAGATGCTGTTGGATCAGGATCAGTGATGAGATCCCAGGCTCTGAGGGAGAAGGGCCAACACAGTTCCCAGAGCACTCACCATCAAGGGCCATTCTCTTGGCTTGAATACTCCAGAACACTAAAACGATCTAGGCACACAAATAGACTCAAAGTGCAATCAAATCTCACTCCAAAGTCCATCTCCTCTACTTGGGGCTGACCCTGCAATTACTGTCAGAACCTGCAGAATCTTCAAGCACAATACAGACATGCCACTGAGGAGCCACATTCATCATGGAATGTTTGCTTTGAAAACAACTTTTCTAGAGAATTCAAAAGGTACTGAACAAGCAACATAAAGTCATGGGCTGTTCTGCAAAGTAAAAATAATATGACTGAGTAGACCAGCTGGTAGAACACACCCATTACAGTCTGAACACTATATTTAAAAACACTTAAATTCTGAAGGGCCTGAATATCAACAATCCTTTGTCTACATTTATGGTCCTAAGAAGACATTAAATATCCTTAAATGTCCATTTTTCTTAAACACAGAGAACCCAGCAAGCTGGGCTAGTGGTCTGTCGGCAGTCATACACACCTAAGTTTGAAGCTTGAAATCAAGGGATCTTTAGGGTAAGGGGAAGCATTTGTTTAAATGCCTGCCAAGAGATCCATCTCATGTTCCACCTCACAGACAACCTGTCAGGCAAGTCTGAGCCATGGCTTGCAGGCTGCACATGCCTCAGAGTAGCTAGGAAATGTGTCCCAGCACAAAACTGTAAACGCACTTAAAACATTCAGTTCTCAGGCTTCAAGTCACAATGTCAAAGGCTGGACATGCCTGAAGACTATCACACCTCCTCCTCAACTGCCAGTCTGTGGCAAACACTTCTTTTTTGGAAGCCAAGTTCCTGCCTCATCAGCGTGAGGAACAGTTCTAATTTAGCAGCAACAGAGAACAGGGCATCTGACTGAAGCAGCAAGAGTGAAGATGTAGAGTCCTCATCCTCAGCATATCCTACTATGAGCTCTGCCCCTCAACCTTCACTCCATGCCATGTAAATGCAGCTATGATACAGAGCCACCTGCCACTCCACATACCTGCCAGGCCCCGAGCTGCAGCACAAGGTACAGCTCAGGATGCCCCACCACAGTGGAGGCACAGGCTGAAGTGGGTACGAGCACACAGTCGGCTTCTCTCCGGCTCAGAACACATTCATACGGACACTCATGTCAGGAAGAGACTGAGTATTCTGCCAACTGCAACAGCCGTTAGCGTTACCAGCAGTGTGCCCATGCTCTAGACAGGAAGGCAGACACTCAGTCTCAGCAGCTAGTTTCATTCTGTGTTCTTCAAAAAATATTCCATGCCTTAGTTGAGTACACAAGCAAATGTGTGTGAACATTCACTCCTGTCTACCATGTACATGTAGACATACAACGAAACACATGTGCACATGCTTACTGCAGGTTAAGATAATGAATGCTACTGAAAGGTTACTTTTCACCTAAAAATAAACATGGCTAATTCTTTTCCAAGCATGGATTTGGCCCAAGCCAACTTTCATAAACACAGTCTGAGGAAACAGCACAAAGAGGCTGTCTGGGGCTTTCTTGTTGCATTTCTTATGAACATTCTTTAAAACAGGCATATCACTATGGATTATAAAAATAGAAATGTATATATCTGTTAATATGTACTCACAGCTTATGCTGGAATGGCTCGCAGACGGTCAAACATTACTCAAGTACATGGAAAGGAGTAACATTGTGTCCATAGAGGCTGAGAACCACAGGGAACAACACAGCCCATTTGGTTTTGTAGGTGATTAAAAACATGAAGAGAAGTGACACCTGAACACACACACACACACACGCACACGCACACACGCACACGCACACGCACACGTACACACACACACACGGGTTACATAGGAAAATAGAAATTAACCAGAAAAGCCATATGGCTAAGGTGCAAACATGCGCTTTTCCTCTCCTTTCCTCTACTCCTGGGGTTTCAGGCATTATAACTTGTTGACCAGCATGTAGAGCAATACAGAACAGGTCTGAATGTTGGCAAGTCTTCTAGGTGTGGAAAATTAAAGCAAAGGCCTTCGTGATGTCTGATCACACATTTTGGTAGAAACTTCGGATTTACAGACATGCCTACTGAGCAGTAAGCGGTAAATGGAGCCAAGAAGCAAAGTCCTGGCCATTTGTCTTCCATTGACCTTGGACCATTGGTTTTGATCACTGGCTGCATTTTATATGCTCTTCATCCTGGATAGAAAACAAATGCACCAATGTAAGAATGCTGTTAGTAAATGAAGTTTGACTAGTCAGTTTTTAAATTCATGGATTTGTTTATTCCTTTATTCTTGTGTGTGTGTGCATGGCACACATGTGGAGGTCAGAGGACAAGTCTTCACCTTACACTGTCTGAGACAGGGACTCTGTTGTTTTTCAACTGTGTACACCAGACCTGCCACCCTCTGAGCTTCCAGAGACTCTCCTATCTCCACTTCCCATCTGGCTATGGAAGTGCTGGGATCACAGACCATACTATGGTGCCTGGCTTTCTGATTCTGGGAACACAACTCAGGTCCTAAAGCTTTCATAGGAAGCATTTTACTCACTGAAGCATCTTGCTAGCCCATCATAAACAGTCCTAGTTTTTTGAGACAGGATTTTATGTATAGCCCAGGGTGTCTCAATCACTCTAAGTAACAGAGGATAACCTTGAACCCCACTTGTCAAGTGATGGAACGACAGGTGGGCACCCCCATACCCAGCTAAAATTCTTGACTTTTTCTTCAGGTTAATATATAGGAAGGCTTCTGTTGATGTTGTTACTGCTTAATTTGTTATGAGACAAGATCTTACTCCATCCCAGATGGCCTGGAACTATGTAGCTATAATGGTTAGATTGACAGACTATCCAATCACCTGGAAGAAGGGCTTGTGGGGGATTATTTTGTTCCACTAATTGATGTGTGAAGACCCACCTTAACTATGGGTGGCAGCATGTCTGAGGCAGGAAACTCTGGACTGCATATGTGGACAAAAGGATCTGAGCAGTAACTTCATGCATCCTTCACTCTATGCTTCTTACTGAGAATATGATGTGAGCAGCTTCCTCAAGCTCCTACCTCTGACTTCCTCACCATAAGGGATTGTACTCTGAACTGCAAGCTAAAATAAACTGCTGTAGAATAATCCTTCTGTACATTGTGAAAATGCTTTACTCTCATTGTTAATAAAAAGCTGATTGGCCAATGGGTAGTTAGGATTTTGGGGGCAGAGAGAATGCTGGGGAAAAAAAAGGACAGAGTCAGAGGAGTAGCCAGCCAGATGGAAAGGAAGCAGGACATTCAGGAAAGATAAATGGCATGAGCCATGGGGCAGCACATTAGATTAAAGAAGAGGGTTAATTTAAGTTGCAAGAGCTAGTTAGTAATAAGCCTGAACTACTGGCCAAGCATTTATAATTAAGTCTCTGAGTAGTTATCTGGGAGTGATTGCTGAGACACAGAAAAACTCTGCCTACAACAAACTCTTTTCCAGTTGCTTTTGTCAAGGTACTTTATTATAGCAACAAGAAAAGAGACTAAGACAGTAACCCAGGCTGACCTCAAAATCATAGTCATCATTTTGTCTCAGCCTCCTCAGTGATCAGTTGACAAGTATGAGTCATGTGTTCAGCTAATAAGACTTTTTAAAAATTATAAATATATAGAAAATTAGTTAATTTGGTTATTTTCACTAGTTTAACTTAGATTAAGGTCCAATGTTATCTATTAAGAGTTATTAAAAACCCAATTCCTTTAATTTCATAACTCTTTTTGAGATAGGGTCTCATGTAGCCTAGGTTGGCCTCAAACTCAGTAAGTACCTAAGGATGATCTTGAACTCCTGACAGTCTTGCCTACACCTCACTGGGCACCCAGTGTAGCAACATTTACTTATAACTATTTCAAGTCCTCCCAGATAATAAGAACAAAGAAGAAAGCACCTGACATTTTCATCCTCCACCTCCTGGGTGGCAGACTACATACCAGAACCCCTGACATCCATTCTAAAATCTTCACTTTCTTCAACCAACCAGAATGTGCAAGACATAAGCCTCTGTGCCATGTGAGCATTTGTGTCTTGTGAGCCTGTGTCATGTCATAAAGGAAACTGAGCTCATTATGCCCACAGCCAAAGGCACTGTAATATTCTTAGATGACATGGGTAAAATTTCCCAGCCTAGATTTAAGAATGGAATCTTTTGGTATGATGCCAAAAACATGAGCAAGAGAAGATAAAAGAAGCTAACTAGACTTCATCAGAGCTAAATCTCTGTGTATCCAAGGACACTATCAGGAAAGTGAAAATACAGCTGAGCAAGCAGGAGAGAAGCCTGAAAGCCATACACCGACTGCACACCTAGTACCCAGAGCAAGAGGGAACTCCTAAAACTTCACAGCAGGGCATGGGGATACATCTATAGCCTAGCTCACGAGAAGCTGAGGGAGGAGGAACACTGAGTTCCAGCCAGCTTGGGCTGGATAGTGAGATCCTGCTTCAAAAAACACAAACAGGACGAAACCCTAACTGAAACACTGGCAAACTTAAACATGTCTCCAAAAGGCATATACAAATGGCCAAGAACAAAATAACACAAGAACAAAACACAGAACCAAAATTCATTAAGGATCTGCACAATGGGGGACAGTGGGATGGCTCAGTGGTTGAAAGTGCTTTCTATATAATCCTGATGACCTGAGTTTGATTCCCAGAACTGACATAAAGGCAGAAGGAGAGAACAGACTCCACACAACTGTCCTCTGAGCTCCACACCTACTCTGTGCACACACATACACCTCTTCATGCACACACATGGTAATAAACACAATGATATACTACTCCATGCTTACTAGGAGGGCTATAGTTTAAAAACAAACAGCCTGGGCACTGGGCATGGCGGCACAGACCTGTAACCTTGTTACCTGGGAGGGGAGGCAGAGGCAGAGGAAGGAAGCTTAAGGCCAGCATGGTAAACATGAGTTCTGGGCCATTTGGGATTATATAGCAAGACTCTGGTGCCCAACTGTCTCTGTCATTCTAGATTTTTGGAAGTTGCTTACAATGCATTTCCTGTTTACTTAGGTAATATTATATCCTTCTGGGTCTTTGATGTAGTTGAAGACTAGATAGTTATAATTTTCCTTGGTTATGATTAAAGATAATTTAGATATAAAACTTTATACTCACAAATATAGGATAGATAGAATATTTTCTTTAATTTTGCTAAATACAAATAGACTAGATAGTGTAACTGTAATTCTTGCTTGATAACTGTTTGTTATATGTAATTTTACTATGTTAAAGTTAAAACCTTCCTTTTTAATTAAACAGAAAAGGGGAAATGCTGTGGAATAATGCTTTTGTACACTGGTTTAATAAAACGCTGATTGCTCAGTAGCTAAGCAGGAAGTATAGGCGGGATAAGCAGACAAGGAGAATTCTGGGAAGAGGAAGACTGAGTCAGGAGACACCAGGGAGCAGCATGTAATGGCACATAGGTAAAGCCACGGAACATGTGGCGACATATAGATTAACAGAAATGGGTTGAGTTTAAGTGTAAGAGCAGGTCAGTGGTAAGCCTGAGCTAATGGCTGAGCAGTTTAACTAATATAAGCCTCTGTGTGTTTACTTGGGGGACTCGAGTGGGAGAGATCTGTCCTGACTGCTGGCAGGCCAGGACACAGGAAAACTCTCTACTATAAGACTCCTGTCTTAAAAATCAATCAATCAATCAATAAAGAACAATAATCCCAGCACTCATGAGGCAGAGGTAGGTGAATCTGAGTTTGAGGTGGTCTACAGAGCAAATTCCAGGACAGCTAGGGCTACATAGAGAAACCTTGTCTTGAAAAACCAATAAATAAATTAACTAATTAAAAAAAATAAAAAAACTTAAAATAGGGCTGCCACAGTGGCACATGCCTGTAACCCTGGCTACCAAATAGGCTGAGGCAGAAGTGTTAACTGAGCCCTGGAATTCAGTCAGTACCAGGCAACACAGTGAGATCTCATCTCTCACAAAATAAAATATAGAAAATAACAAGTATTGATGAGATGTAGAGAAAGCTCTGTTGGGGGAATTTAACATACTTTGGCCATCATAAAAAAAGAGTCTGGCAGTTCTTTAAAAAATTAAACAGAGTTCCATGTGGCCCGGCAGTTTGAGTCCAGGTACGTATTCAAAACAGCTAAGCACGCTGTGGTGGTCCTCCCAGCACTTGGGAGGTGAAGGCAGGAAGATGAGGATTCAGGTTCTCCAGCTATACAGTGAGCTGCAGTATCCCCACCCAAACAAGTCAAGCCATACACAAATACTTGTATACACATGTTCATAGCAGCAGTGGTGACGGTATCCCAGAAGCCAGAAGGTAGAAACAAATGCCTATTAATGGATAGATGGATAAACAACCGTGGTATGTGCATCTATAAAATAATGGACCATAAGAAGGAATGGAGTTCTGATACATAGTATAACATGAATCAACCACAAAAAGATTAGGCTAGGTTAAAAAAGTCAGATGCATTAGATACTAAATGATCCCATTTATACAAAATATCTACAATGGATTAACCCACTGGGACCTAAGGTCCATGGTTGCAAAGGGTTGTTTTATGGTCCAGGGTTCTCTTTTAGGGTGGTCACATATTTGTAGTTAGAGACGACAGTTGTGTAATGTTGTAAATATACAATGCCTCTGCTTGACATTTTAAAATGACAGGTTTTTTTTTGAAGTTGTTCATTTCATGTTACATGAATTTCACCTCAACAAATATAAAAACAATTGTGGGCTGGGCATGTTGAGAACTTACCTCCCATTTCTGAAGCCACGGGTTCAATTCCCCAGCACTGTAAAAGAAGAAAAACACCCTCAGTTACAACTTACTGTAGCAAGTCCCTGAACTTGTGAGACTAGCTTCTAAATTTACACTTGAAAGACCCAGGACCTCACCCAGCCACTCTGCTATTTCTCCTCATTTCCCTGTTTTGGTTTTTGTTCTGGGACTGAATCCTGGGCCTAGAGGAGTGGTTCTCAACCAGTGGGTCAAGACTCCTTTAACAAACCTCTATCTCCAAATATATTTACAATACAATTCACCCTTTATTTTTTTGTTTTTGACTACTGGGATTAAAGGCATGTGCCACTGCCACTCAGCTTACAATTCATAACAGTAGCAAAATTACAGTTCTGAAGCAGCAATAAAAAATAATTTTATGATTAGGGACCACCATAATATGAGGAACTGTATTAGAATCACAACATTAGGAAGGTTGAGAACCATTGGCCTAGAGTATGCTAACTTTTAACACATAGCCTGCTGCTAAGCTACAGCCACCTAAGAATACAGTTCTTTAGCACTACTACTGTAGTGAATGTCTAAGTTAAATGTTAAAGTACCTTGTAAGTTGTGAGTAATAACGCAAGAAAAAGAAAGTGGGTTAACAACACTCTGAGGTCCATTTTAAATTACGGGCTGTCTACCACACAGTCATCAGCTGGCTGGGTTACTCTGTCTGTTGACATGAGGTCTTTCTATGAAGCCCACGCTGGCCTCTAGCTTGCAGTTTCCCTAAGTGATGGCAGAGCACGTATATACTACCACACCCAGCCCTAGCTGGCTTTCATTTCAGGGTTTAGGGTCCTCTGCCACTACACTTGCTGATTAGCGTCTTTAAAATGACATTAGTGCTTCACTTTATTTCAAGTCACATTGCTTAGTGGTTGACACACACTCTACCTTGAGATGCTTGCGTAACAGGAATGCTCCTGTAGTTGGTACTCACACAGATTGGTGTTAGCCTCCATCTTCCCAGCTTTGGGATGCCTGCTTGAGCTCTGCTGACACTTGTTCTGCTCCTCTCCAGTGAGGAGGGCCCTTATTTCAGAAGGGATTTTCCCTTGGTCCATGGCCATGCACCATTGCTTGTACTGAAATATTTAATACAGTTAAGTAAAACGATAAGTCAGAGTTCTGGCAGTACATGTGGAAATCCTAGACACAAGAGCTCCCCTGAGGGCTTGGCTGTAGCTCACTGCTAGAGCACTTGCTGAGTATGCAAGAAGCCTTGGGTCTGATATCCAGTACTGGGTGTGGTGAGACTTCTAGTGATTTCCTTTCTCTAGTAAATATTCACTAAATAACTACCAGTAGTACCTGTACACATTACTATTACATGTGTGAGAACACACACACATTCTACCACAGTGTACACTATGGACTTTGGGGATATACAAAGTGAAGCAAATCAAAGATTCTGCCCTCAGGCAACTTATACTGTAGAAGCTAAAATAATCATTATTAATAATGACGTATGACAGATCAAATTCAGCATAAAAATCAATAGCAATGTATTACAAAAAAATAAACTGAATAGCATCATCTGGAGCATACTTACTTTCTTCTCCTCATGTCCTTATTACTTCTTTGCTTTTGTGCATGGGTATATGTGTATACGTGCATATGTGCATGTCTCGCTCACTGCACACGAGTTTGTGTAGAGACTAGCAGTTGATGTTGGGTATCCCCCTGAATCACTCCCCTCTTCTTTTTCCCTGACCTGGGAGCTCACCCATTGGCTAGATTGCTGGCCAGCTGGCTCCAGGGACCCTCATCTCCCTGCCCCAGGACTGGGTGTCAAGTGTGTGTCACTGTAGCTGCTCTGTGGATTCTGGGGATTGAACTCAGGCCTTCATGCTTACATGACAAGTGGTTCACCCAGTCATCTCCTCAGTGCCCTTTAAAATTGTACTCATTGCTGTGTGTGCGCTTACATGCCAGCATTTATGCGGAGGTCAGAGGAAGGACAATCTGGTGTGTTGGCTCTCATCTTCCACCTGAATGTGGCTCTTGAGGCTGACAGGCTTGTGTGTTGAGTCACCCCAAGCCCCTCTTTAAATTCTCGGGGCTTGTACCAGCTGCGCATGTGGAAGTCACACAGGACAGCCTTGGAGTCAGTCCTCTTCCGCCTTAGACGGGGTCACTTGCCACGCGCTGCTGCATAGGCCAGCCCAGCTGGCCCTGAGCTTCTGGAGACTGCTGTTTCTATCCTTCATCTTGCCAAGGAGCACAGGGACTACAGATGTGCACTACCATGCATCCTGCTTTATGGGGCCCTGAGGATCTGCCCTCAGGCACCCTGCTCACTTAGTCATCTTCTCAGCCCTGCATGTTTTATTTTTAAACATAGTCTATTCATAGAGTCCAGAGGCTGGCCTTGAACTCCCGATCCTCCTGTCCCTATCCCCCAAGTTCTGGGAGGCCAGGCATGTACCACACACACAGCTTCATTACTTTCTGAAAAGCCAGCTTGGCAACAGTCATGGTAGTACCATCTCTTCTCTCACCTGTTTCCTCACCCCTGAGTTCACAGTTAAAGGGTTTAAATTATTTTTTCTACTCTCACATTTCTACAATGGCAATAAACTGAATGTAAAGTAAATAAATTCATGGGAACACAAGTGGCAGCCTCCCATGTAGAATCATGAACTGTTATGTGGCTTTTTCCACTTAGCAATACATCATGAGCATCCCTCTCCATCAGTAAATACATATGTGCACTGTGATTTTAGGTACCCCAGGTACTAGTGCCTCAGCCTTCTAAGTGCTTCCCCAAACTCGGCTGTATCGTGATCACCCCACACTGGTCACAAATAGTCTCATATATGCATACAGTGTGATTTATAGCTAAACAATCTGCTAGTGCTCTTTAGTCCTTATTTGGGGGTGGGTTAAGACAGGGTCTCTTGTATCCTAGATTGATTTCCAACTCATCAGATAGCTGGAAATGACCTTGAACTTCTGATCTTCCTGCCTCCTCCATCTCCTGAGTGAGGACTACAGGCTTGTGTCATCACACCCATTTCATGAAGTGCTGGCATCAAATGCAGAGCCTCCTGCATGCTAGACAAGCACTCTACCAGCCAAGCTGTATCCCCATTGTTTTTAACTTCCATCCCACCTACTACAGTGCCATGAGCTATATGTGGAAGTCAGAGGAAACCTGCAGGCACTGGTTCTCTCCAGGCACCGGGGCAGGTTAGTGGGGGTTGAATGAAGGTCATTAATCTTGGTGGCAAGCACCTTTACCTGCTGAGTCATCCTATCAGCCCTTTGTACGGTGTTTTGTTTTGTTTTCTTTCTTTTCTCTTTTTAAAAATGGGATCCTTATTTTTTTTTTTCAATTTGGGGGGAGCTACAGCTCTTTTTTAAAGGTTTATGTAATTTATGAGTACTTTGTCTGTATATATGCCTACACACCAGGAGAGCACATTGGATCCCATCAAAGATGGTTGTGAGCCACCATATGGTTGCTGGGAATTGTACCTAGGACCTTTGGAAGAGCAGCCAGTGCTCTTGACTACAGAGCCATCTCTCCAGTCCCCATTGTTTTTCTATCATAAACAATACCTTAATGTTCCCTCCAGCACTCTATTAAAAAATGCCTGTTTTCCTACAATGTGGCATAAAAGACTAGCATTCTTTCTGGCATTTGCCAGTTGGACAGGTGAAGACTGGTATAACTCCTGTTGCACTGTGTCCGCCACTGACAGCTGAGTTAGGATGGGTGTTTGTCTTGCTGCTGAAAGACTTTACCATTTCCAGTTCCTCTCGAAGTGCACATATGGCTCTTTCCCGACTGGACACCAACTCCTCCAAGTACTGGTACCTCAGCTTTTTCCTGGCCCGGCATTCTCTTGCACTCTGTCGGCTCCGCTCAAGTTTTGCTTTCAAGTCAATTTTGGCTGGCTTCCGCCCTCGTTTACCAGGCTTTTTCACCTTGCCTCCAACAACCTTCAGCAAAAGAGAGGAGACATCAGCTTTTCCTCTTAGTTCTATGAAAAAGCAAATATGGGTGCTTACAAGCAAAGAGAATGTTTATAAATAATAAGGAAGTGAAGCCTACAGAGCCAAGAAAGCGTGATCCTGTCTCACAGTCTTTCTTGGGCCCCAGTTTTTCATACTTTTGATATTGTGAATGTGAGATAAGGTATAAGGCAAGCTTTTATTAGTTCATCAATAATGATAAAGTTTAAATAGTTTAACAATAAATTCTATAAGCCATCTGAAGATGCATATTTTAGAATTTTTTAATGTTTTTAAATTATGTGTGTGTAGGATTGTTCATGTGACAGCAGTTACCTATGGAGACCAGAAGAGGGTGTAGATGCCCTACAGAAGGAGTTCTGTGAACTCTGACACAAATGCTGGGCTCTGAACTCATTTCCTGTGCAAGAGCAGTACCTGCTCTTAACCAGTGAGCCATCTCAGTCATGTTTATTGCCTTGAGAAAACTAAAATAAGTAAAAACTTCAAAATCTGGGGCTGGAGAGATGGTTCAGAGGTTCAGAGCATTTGTTGCTCTTGTGGAGGACTCAGGTTTGATTCCCAGGACCCACGACCATCTGTAACTCCAGTTCCAGGGGATCTGACATCCTTTTCTGGCCTCCTCTGTCACCAAGTATGTATGTGGTACACAAACATACATGCAGGTAAAACACTTATACACATAAAATAATGAAATAAAACTTTTAATTTAAAAATAAAAAAATTAAGTTTATCGTAATGTCTTTTCAAGTTTTTTGTGTATGGGTGTTTTTCCTGCACAGTTTGTATAGCACATGTATGCCTGGTGTCTGCTGAGGTCAGAAAAGGGCACTGGATCCCTTGGGGCTGGAGTTAGACAGTTGTATGCTGCCATATGGGCACTAGGATTCAAACCTGGGTCATCTGTAAGAACAAGTGTTTTAACTATGGAGCCATTTCTCCAGCCCCAGGTTACCATGATTTTAATGTAAGAAAGTGAACAAACAAGAGCTTCTTTGCTGGGTCTGACTACGAACAGGTTTTATCTTGTGTATATTTCAAGATTTTTTTTTTTTTTTTTTTTTTTTTGAGGATGGCTGCTGAGAGTTTATTCTTCGTTTGGTGCAAGGCACAGCTATGGGGTCTGGAAAGTTCAGTGCTGTTAAGAGAAGGGGCTCTCTCCAGCTCCTGCTGTTGCTTTTAGCAGCCTGTCTAGTTCTGGCCCCACCACGGAAGCTTTGGGTTGGCTGGTAGTTCTGCCAGGTCAGGATGGGGCCCTGCTGTTGGCCTGGCCAGAAAACTGGCTGCTTCTTCATGGTTTCAGGAGCCAGGCCGCAGGTGATCCCGATTCTGGAGGCTTAAAGGTGGAGGGGTGGGGCGGGGGTGCAGGGTGGGGGTGCGGGGTGGGGGTGGATGGAGGATTCTGTCGAGTGCTCAGAAAACTCCAATACTGTGGCCATGATTGGGAGGATGGGCTTCCCGAAAAAGCTGGTCTACTAGTGGTCCAGGTCGGCCTTGGAGAGATCCCAGTGGAGGGGCATGGTGTCCCCAGAGTACTAAGCACTTCAGCAGGAGCTGTTGCTGGATGAGGAGCCCAGGTGTCGCAGATGGTTATGGGTAACAGGAGCGAGCCACTGGAAGGGCTGGCTGCGATGCTTCAGAGCCTGTACACTGTGGATATCTCTGTGGTGGTCTCGGCGGCAAGGCCTGGGGTCCTAGGTTGCAGAACCCATTTGCAGGGATAATCCACTGGAGACTGCTACTGGACCACCAGTGCACATGTACTTACTCACTTTTTATTGTTAAGATTTTAAAATTAGATAAAATATATAATGTCTATATTAAATCGTATATAGGTTAATATGTATCCTAAGTGACTTAGCTACAAGCTCCCTCTTCAAATTTATTGAGCCCATAGGGAGAATCAGGAAGACCCTGATTTTTTAAAAAGCTTTGTTTATTTATTTTAAGAATATAAGTGCTCATTTCGGCAGCACATATACTAAAAAAAAAAGGAATGATACAGAGAAGATTAGCATGGCCCCTGTGCAAGGATGACATGCAAATTTGTGAAGTTCCATATTAAAAAAAAAAAAAGAATATGAGTGTTCTATCTGCATGTACAACTTTATGCCAGAAGAGCATTAGAGTCCACTATAGACAGTTGTGAGCCACCATGTGGTTGCTGGGAATTGGACTCAGAACCTCTGGAAGAGCAGCCAGTGCTCCTAACTGCTGAGCCACCTCTCCAGACCAACCCTAAAATTTTCAGGAAATGTTCCCTCCTGCCTGTAGAAGCCAGTAATCATTGCCCTAGACTGTCTCAGGTTTCTGCCTGCTCCCAGACTCACACTCCAGATCTACATTTACTTACTGCTTAGGCACAATTATTAGGAGACAAAGACATTTAAACTTCCTCAGTTTGGTTTGAAGCCAAGTCACACTCCTGCCATGCCACTCACTCTTTGCGTCTTTCTTGCGGAAGTCCTGTTTGGACACAATTTTTACAAGCCTCACAACTTCAGGGCTCTTTAATTCTCCACTATTTGACTGTCCGTCTCCTTCTCTGACAAGACTGAATGATGCCCCATTTTCCCTGAAAACCACCCTCAAAGACAGAGTGGAGCTGGAGGTCAGTGACAGAGTTGGGGCTCAGAGGTAGAATCCAAGCTGTGTAAAGCCCTGGGTTCAATACTCATCTCCACCCATATAATCACTCTCAAGAATGCACATTTACACTCTCAATATACTGAGTGCTTTTAAGGCAATTCTAAAAGAGAAGGTATAAAATGAAACACCAGCAGTTAATCACTGCAATAAATGTAAAACCTGCAAGGCAATACAACTAAAGGGCAATATTCATTTGTTTATCTGAGACCAATAATAGTATCACATACAAACAATGCCAAGCACACTATAAAAAGCAGACCACCAAATATAATGGTTAAAAATTTAAAAACCTAAGGCTAGTGTTGTGGCACACACCTCTAATCTCAGTATACTCTAGGAGGAGATAGGTGGACTTCCATGAACTTCAGGCCAGCCAGGGCTACACAGTGACCTTGACTCAAAACCAACCAACCAACCAAAACAAAACAGAAACAAACAAACAAAAAAACAAAACCTATTTATTTATTTACTTATTGGTTCTGGAGCTCCAACCCAGAGCCTTAGCCCTAAAAACCAAAAACTAACACCCTCCATACTTTAAAAACAAATAGGCCATTTTTATACCTTCATCAAATTCCACTTCTATGCCTCTAGAATCTTACAGGATAGCTATGAAAAGAGACAGGCTAGTTCATAGCTGTGGGGAAGACAGTGTCATTTCCACTACCATATTAGAAGCTGTCAGTGGACTGGAGTGATGGTTCAGTGGTTAAGAGCACTGGCTATTCTAGGATCAGGGTTCAATTCCTAGCACAAACATTGAGGCTTATAATCATCTGTAACTCTAGTCCCTAGGGATCCAGTGCCCTCTTCTGGCTGATGTGGGCACTGCATGCACTTGATACACATAACATACATGCATGCAAAACACAAATATTTTAAAAAATTTAAAAGCTAGTTACTTTTATACTTTCTCTGGTAAGTTTTAACTTGTCAAAAATTGGTTCTTTGAAAGCTTTTCTGGTATGCACCATCATATTTATATCCCAGTATAACCAGAAAGCTTTACAGGGCCAAATATTTATTAGTAGTTGCAGAATGGCCTCAGTGACCTCAGCATTATGCAATTTTATATGATGTTTATATTTCGTAAACTATACAAGTTAAAAACAATATTTTAAAACAATACTGCATTGAATTTGTGATTGCTACAGTTTTTGGAAAGCAATATAAAGGGTCAGATTTGACAAAGCACGGAGGTACAGAACTTGCCCAACATGTACATGTAATATATAATGCCAGGCATGGTAGAACATGCTGTATTCAGGAGGCTGAGGCAGGAGGGCTGCTCTGAGTTCATGATCAACCTCAGCTACAGAATGTGACCCTGTTTCTAAAGATAGACACAGACAGACAGACAGACAGACACACACACACACACACACACACACACACACACACACACACAGAGGAGGGACAGAGCATATGTCTATAATCTCAGCACTTAGGTAACTAAGCAAGGGATCTGAAGGCAGCCTGTGCTTCCTTCACAGTGAGAATTTATCCCCATAAGAATGAATGAGATGACAGAGAATAAAGGTGCTCTTTGCATAAACTTGATGACCTGAGTTTAATTCCTGGATCCCATGGTGGGACAGAAGGAGAAAATCAATTCCTGAAAAGTTGATTTCTGACCTCCATATGCCATGTCACATGTGCACTCTTAATCTCTCTTTTCTCATATACACCACAATAATAATTCTTTTTTGTTTGTTTGTTTGTTTGTTTTGTTTTTTGAGACAGGGTTTCTCTGTGTAGCTTTGCACCTTTCCTGGAACCCGCTTTGGAGACCAGGCTGGCCTCGAACTCACAGAGATCCACCTGCCTCTGCCTCCCAGGTGCTGGGATTAAAGGCATGCACCACCGCCCGGCCACAATAATAACTCTTTTAAAGAAGGCAATCTATGTTATGTTACAGTGCAGGTGAGTCAGCAATCCCACAGTGCTGTATCACTCCTTCACATACTGCTGCTCTAGTTAACTCATGGATGGCTGCTGTTGAGAACAGCCATCTCTGCCAGCAAGAGAACAGAGTGTACAACAGAGTTCTGAGCCAAATCTAGCACAGCCATTACACAAATCATAATTATCTATTTAGCTTTCATAGTAAAATATGCAGTTACTGTATTCCATTTATTCTTTGTATTATGGGCATTTTGCTTGCATGTATATCTGGGCAGCACTTATGTACCTGATGCCTGTGAAGACTAGAAGGTGGTGTTGGGTCGCTTTGGAACTGGAGTTAGAAGCAGTTGTGAGTGCTGAGCATCAAACCTGAGTCCTCTGGAAGAGGAGCCAATGCACTTAACTACAGAGCCATCACTCCAACCCCAGGTATTCCTTTCTTAAAGCTGAAAGATACAGTAATTTAACTGGGAGGTTCTGTACTTTCTGTTATCAATACAATTAGATTTAATGGTATATAACCACTACTTCTCTAGCTTAACTGCTTCTGCAATGGGCCACAGTGTCTGCTTTCTGGACCAGCCACAGTCTAGTATTTAAGTACACCAGCGTTCTAGAGAGTTGCTAGTATCAGAGGATTGTTGTAAATAACCTCAAATGTTGTAATATATCACAGAAGTTTGTAAAACCAAAGCTTTATATAAATATGTTAGAACATCAGTTGCTTTAACACCTGAACTTTATGCATGTCATAAGCCACTTAAGTATCAATGGGGGATGGTTCAATGGTTAAAAGCATGCACCGCTTTTGCACAGAACTTGAATATGGTTCCTAGCACCCACTTCAGGCATCTCACAGCTACCAGTAACTTCAGCTCCAATGAGATCCAAGTCTCTGGCTTCCGTGGGCACCTGTACACACATGTGCATACCCCCACACACGCACAAAATTTAAAAAATAATATTTTTTAAAAGTATTGACTTTGTTTCTCTTTCTAGCTAGTTAGGACGACTATATAGACCAGACTGGCCTCACATCTGAAGCTGAAGTGATTCTCTTGCCTTTGCTTCCTGAGTGCTGGGACTTACAGACTTGCATCTATGAACTATCTGTTTATAACATCTTCTCTTTTAGCTGAGTGTGATGGTACACGCCTTTAACCCAGAACTTGGGAGGCAGAGGCAGGCGGATGTCTTAAGTTCAAGGTCAGCCTGGTCTACAGAGTGAGTTCCAGGGCAGTTAGGGCTATACAGAGAAACCCTGTCTCAAGAAACAAAACAATTTTTTTCTCTTTTAAGTCAAGCAAAAATAAAAATGTCATGACTTTTAGAAACTAAATACCTGGAACAATATTATAATTCTAAGTACACAGTAATAAATATTTAGTGTGGTAAAATATTTCTCAATAATCAGAGAAGACTGGGAAATTAGAAAACTATTTTGAGAAAACAGACTATATTTCTGCCTCTGAATGAAAATGAGAAACCGAATACCAAATCTTACGTGATGTAACTAAAGTGCTGCTCAGAGGACATTCCCCATCAACATGGAGAAGAAAGGTCTAAAATCAATAAGTCAACTTTCCATCTTTAGAAGCTAGAGGAAGGCAGAAAATCAGAGCCAAAGTGAAGACAGATGGTAATCAATACCACAGGGGAGCCCTTCGCAAGGCAGCAGAGCAGACTCAAGACAGAGTGGGGGGTGGGGGTGGACCTCGAGCATGCAGTCTGAATTCGTTCCCAAAATCCAGAGGAAAGCCAGATTTAAGTGACTGCCAGTAAATTATACCAACATTTAAATAGTGAACATTTAGGCTGGGCATAGTGGCCCATGTCCATAAGCACTTAGGAAGCAGAGTTCAAAGGCTGCTCTGGGCTACACGAGACCCTGCCTCAAAACACAAAACCAAATAATTAACACTAACCCTTCACAAAAAATCTCAAGAAATGTAAAAGGAAAGAACATTTCCCAATTCCAAGGAGGCTAACACTAGAAGGAGCCAGGGGTGGTAATCCTAGGATGTAGGAAGCTGAGGCAGGAAGATCACATGTTCAAGGCCAAGCTGGTTTATATAGTAAGACTGTCTCCAAACAGGAACAAGGGGATGAGAATGTAGTTAGCTGATGGAGTACTTATCTAACATAAAGCCTGGGTTCAACTCCCAGCACCACATAAACTGGACATGTTAGCACATGCCTGTAATCCCAGCATGTGGGAGGTATAGGCAGGAGGATTAGAAATTCAATATCATCCTTATCTACATATTGAGTATTAGGTCAGCCTTGGCTACATGAGACTCAATCTCACAAAAAAGTGAGGGGGAGCCAGGAAGATAACTCACAGGTTAAGGGTGCTTGCTGCATAATCACTAGTATCAAAGTTCAGATCCTGGCACCCATGTATCAAGCAAGGCATTTAGTACAGGCCAATAAACCCCAGTTCTAAGGGAGGCAGAAACAGTAAAATCACTGGTGCTTGCCAGCTTCTAGCCTGGCTGAAAAATACAAATCCCAGGTTCAGAGAGAACCCTAACCCTGAGTCAGAGAGAGACCCTGCCTCAAAGGAATAGATGGAGAGTGATAAAAGAGGATATTAACATGTGCAGCTGCGCACACATACACATGCACACTGACACAAACAAACATCAAAACAGAAAACAAACAAACAAAGCCCATAAGACTGAATTCAGTAACACAAAGAGGACTCTACTCCTTAGCCAAGAGAGACTTATCCTAAGAATAAAGACAAGTTTAACATCTGGAGATATTTTACAAAACACCATATCAACAGGGAGAGAGGGAGGCACAGAGAGAGAGAGAGAGAGAGAGAGAGAGAGAGAGAGAGAGAGTGAGTCAGTCAGTCAGTCCAGTGTTCAAGAGTATCCTGGGATCCATGAGACAATGTCAAATAAACGACTGCCCTCCAAATTCCTACATAGATAGTCAAGTTTTGTTCAAGATTCAATTATCATTCTAATTATACTTATTCATTTCCTTTATATAAAGTACAAATACAGGGCTGGAGAGATGGCTCAGAGGTTAAGAGCACTGACTGCTCTTCCAGAGGTCCTGAGTTCAATTCCCAGCACCCACATGGTGATTCACCATCTGTAATGAGATCTGGTGCCCTCTTCTGTGTACATAATAAATAAATAAATAAATCTTTGTTAAAAAAAAAAGAAAGAAGTACAAATACAGCCTTATCCAAAGTGATGAAAAGTTACAAAACTTTTTATAGTATAGACTATATAGAGCACACACACAAAGTTCCTCTGCAGACAGATGTCTCAACTGCTGCCTTAGAAGCTTTCTCAGTCTAAGGACCCTTCCTCACCAATTCTGTGGTTAGAGAAGTGATGAAACTGAGCTGAGCAGACCCTAAGTGACAGGAGAGCTTCAGCAGCCCCACTTAAACACCAGCTCCTGTGATGCTGGTGACATGGAAAGCAAGACGAGGCACGAAGGGCATCTGAGCCTACAGAAGCAGCACCTCCTCTTCATCCAAGGTGTCATCTGCACCACATGGGAGGCAGTGGCAGCCTTTTCCTGTAGGGCTTAATAGCCATGAGGGTGGCCGAGACCAAGGAGGCAAACAGCAGTAGCAGTGATCCCCTAGCCAACAGTCTGTCCTCCACCTGTGTGTTTCTGCATCTCTTCAGCTTCACCTGGATTCTCAAGTTCTACATATGTGTAGCTTTTGGAAAGATGAAGATGGAGCCTTTTTAAAAATGTATTTTATGTGCATTGGTGTGAAGGTGTCAGATCCTCTAAATAGGAGTTACAGACAGTTGTGAGCTGCCATGTGGATGCTGGGAATTGAACCTGGGTCCCCTGGAAGAGCAGTCAGTGCTCTTAACTGCTGAGCCATCTCTCAGGCCCTGGATGTATCCTTTCTATAAGCATACCAATCATTTTGATTTTCCCACAGGTGGAATACATCTTCATGGTGTGAGCCTTGGTCATATTACTGTTGAGTCTCCCAGTGTGCACTCTGGTGGTTTTAAGAAGGACTCTGCCTTGTCCTCTTTCAGCTGATTTGGATTCAGGGCAGGAGTGCCTGTCTTGTGCGGGCACTAAGGAGCCAGACAGAGTGGCTGTGGGTCATCCTGGAGCCCCTGCTCAGGCCCAAGCTGAGCTGCACAGGGACCTGGTGCTGCTGTTTGCACCTGAAACGCTGCGCCTCTTCAGTCTTGTCCCTGCCAGTCCTTTTTGCTTGATGCCTTTAGCCCCTCCAGCTTTAGGGCCGTCACGGGAGCAGTCCTTGGGTTTGGTTAGAGCTCTAGTGCTGGGCTTTTTATTTTCTTTGCCTCCTTGAAAGCTCTTCCTCTTCATTCCTGATAAATCCATTATCTTCTTTTGAAGTGCTCACCACAGCCAAACAGCCTCACTTATCTGAACTCCCACATCTAACTCAAGTCTCAGAAGAAATCCCTAATTGATTGCAATTAGGCCAAAGAACAGCATCCTCCAGCAGCTGCCGCCTCCTCACGCTCCTCTCAGAACTGGTGAGCAACTCAAAACTTTTTTTAAGTCTGAAGCCTTTACATGACAAAACTATAGAGCCAACACAGGGGGAACTTTCTCAGTCTGATAAAGATCATCTACAAAACACCCACAGCATCATAGTTGTTGAGGAAAGACTGAATGCTTTCTGCCAAAGATTAGAAACGAGACAAGGATCGTGTCTTCTCTCACCACTCTTAGTCAACAGGAAAGAAAAAGAAACAGAAGGCAATTCAGATAAAGAATAAAAAAGCCAAATTGTCTGTCTTTAGATAACATGATCTTGTATGTTGAAAATCCAAAAGAATCCACACAAAAACTATTGGAGCAAATGAATGAGTACAGCAAGGTTGCAGGACACAAGATCTACATACAAAGTCTATTCACTATCAAGGAAAATCTGGAAATGAAAATAAAGCAATTCTGGGGCTGAAGATAGAGCACAATGGTTATGAGCACTGTGGCTCCTGCAGAGGACCCAGGTTTGATTCCTAAAACCTACATGGCGGCTCATAACATGTGAGCCACTCTAGTTCCAGGGGATACAGCCTCCTCTTCTGGTCTCCACAGGCACTGCATGCACATGGTATACAGACACACATGCAGGCAAACACCCATACACATAAAATAAATAGATCTAAAAAATAGGCAAACAAGCAATTTGATGTGCAGCTAACTCTATTACTGCCATACCCACTGCTCTCTTCAGGGTGCTAAAGCTTCTGTTTCTTTTTCATTTTTTAAATACAGTCCAGGTCCTTTATATCTTTTTGTACATTAGGCCATGAATTCATATGGAATGGGCTCCAGCAGCTCAGGCTCCTTCCCGTTAGTCCTCACAAAGTGTGCTTCTCCAGGTAGAGCAGGTTGACACTTCAGCTGAACCCAGGTGCCCTTCTCTTTGGCTTTCTTTTTCTTCTGGTCATTTTCCTTCACCCACTTCATGAAGCTATTTCAGCTCTTAAAAGTGCTTGATGTGCTCAATCTGCACATTAATTCTCTTGACAAAGATCTTGCCCTTAGCTTGCTTATTTACAGTGATGCCCACGGCATGTTGGGTAACATCATAGACTCTTCTGGTTTTGCCTTGTTTACACTCATGGGGTCTTCCCCTTTGAACAGTGCACATTCCCTTGATGTCTATAATACTACCCTTCTTGTAGATTCACATGTACATGGCCAAGGGAACAACTCCACATTTCCTAAAAGGTCTGGTGAACATATAGAGAGTGCCATCCTCTATCCCTTTGTGTTTGTCATTTTGGCCGGTTCCTGGAAGATGGCTGCTGTGCCTGAGAGGAAAGTGTTTCTTTTTATTCACATTTACTTATCTATTATTTATGTGTGGATGTGCATGTGCCATAGCATGTGTGTAAAGGTGAGAAGACAACCTGTAGGAGCTGCTTCTTTCTTTTCACCAGGAGAGTTCTGGAAATTGGTCTTACTCAACTATATCAATGAAAAACAATTAGGAATCTAGAATACTCACATTCATGGTCAACTAATTTTCAGAAAGTACAGGTGGGTGTAGCTCACCAGTTTAGCACAGATACATGTTTTGAAAGTGTAAGGCCCTGGGCTTAATCTCTAGCTTCCTAACCCCCAAAATATCCAAATAATTTATTATTATTAATTGTTGTTTTGAGACAAAGTCTCATTATGTAATGTTTGCTGGTCTAGAACTTGATATGAAGACCAGGCTGGCCTCAAACTCAAAGATCCACCTACTTCTGCCTCCTGAGTGCTGAGACAAAACACGTCACCACCATACCCAGCTGACAACAAAACAGTTAAAGGAGAAAGAACAGTCATATTAATAGAGTTCTAGGACAGCTGGGTAGCCACGTGAAAAAGAATTGTGTTGCACTTCTAACCCATCTTGCTGGCCCTTACAGTTAATTTTTGTGCATGCACATACAGAGACAGACACCTCCCCAAATAAACAATGTAATAAAATTTAACTACAAACAAAGGGATAATAATAATAACTAAAATCATCAAACTCTTGTGACTTTTCACTGGGCAATACTTTCTTAGCTGTGATACTGCAAACACAAAACAGCCAAAATTATTACTCACTGAACTTCATCAAAATTAAAAAGTTGGTGCTTTAAAGACATTGTCAAAGTAAGAGGACAATGCACAGTAGAGTAGAAAACATTCATATGTCATATTTAAGGTAAAGGACTTGTAGCCAGCACATTGAAGAACTCTCCAAAATCAATAATGAAAAGACAACCCAATTAAAAGGCTGGTAATGGCATTCATAGCCTCGTGGGATAGGACGGGACATTGGTTCACAGCGATGAGCTGACGCTGGCCTGCTGTCCATACTGGAGTCCATGCTTCTGTTTTGACAAAAGCACAAGGCCTGACAATGCAGTGTCACACTGTCCCTGCCCTTACTGTCCTCTGTGTCCCACCTACTCCTCCCTCTGAAGCTCAGGGACCACTGATCTCCTCTTTCCACAGCTCTGCCTTTTCCAGACTGTTCCACAGAAGTACCAGCACACAGCCTTTTCCAACTGACCTCTCTTGCCTAGTCACTCACATGTAGGCTCCTGGAGTCTTAGACAACTCCCTGGAACCTTTCATAGCTTCATGTTTCTCTTCGTTACTGAATAACACTTCACTGTATGAATGCGTTAGTTTGTTCAGAAGATGAAATACAATGGAATTAGTAGCAATTGCCATGTAACACTGAGAACATACTAAAAAGGAATTTGTATGTGGAGTGAATTTATGATACATGAATTATCTTTCAATAAAGCTGTGATTAAAACAACAGCAAAAATGTGGGGGCAGACAACGTGGTTTGCCAGGTCAGGGGCCTGATTTCAATCCTTGGAGCCCACATGGAGGAAGGAGAGAACTCCCCACAAGTTTTCCTTTGATATCTGTTAGTGTACAGTGGCATGTGAACACCCCCTTCCACACTAATGCAGTCACTTTTAAAGGAAAATGAAGAGTGGAAGTGAAGAATCAGGACAGCACATGGAAGCTGGTACAGTGCACATGTGGGCTCTCATCCCAGCACTCAGGTGGAGGCAGGAGGAGTAGGAGTTAAGGTCACCCTCAGCTACACAGGGAAGAAAAAAAAGGCCCATGGACTAAGAATACTGCTTAGCACAGCATCTATTTAGCATGCACAAAGTCCTCATTCCCTTGATGGGATGTATAGACACAGAAACTTACGAGAACAAATGTTATGGCCAGGAGAACCCAACGTGTTCTAATTAGGAGAATTAAAAAGCCAAGAATTGCCCTGTGTGGTGGTGCACACCTTTAATTCCAGCACTCCAAGACCAGAGGCAGGTGGATCTCTAAGAGTTCCAGGCCAGCTCTGTCTACAAAGGGAGTTCAAGGACAGCCAGGGCTGTTACTCAGAGAAACCATGTCTCAAAACAAAACAAAGTAAATCAATAAGTAAATAGGTAAATACATAAGTAAATAGGTAAATAAACAAGCCAACAGAAAGAAAGTAGTCTGCAAGGCCTGAGGATATTACAGATAGCTCAGACTTCAGGGAACAGCTCTAACTTCTGCAGAAGCCAGGACGTGATTGTAGTTATGTGTTTTGTAGGAACTTCTGGGGCGTCTCAAAATAAGAAACCCTAACCTTATTCCAAAGACTCTTAAGAGTTTTATTTTATTTTTTTTAACCTCCAGTCTTTTGGTTAAGCCAGGGTATTCATGAGAAAGCACTGTCGTCCACTCAGCCTGAGTGAGGAACCCTCCATGCTGTCTCATGACACCACACCCCTGCATACGAACACTTCCATCCTTGTCTTTTTCAGATAAAAGGGGAAATCCAATCCTTTATTTAAAAAAAAAACCAAAAACCTTTTATTTGCATATTTTTATGCTGAATTTGTTCCTGTGCCACAAGTTTTTGTGTCTGTGTTTCTTCTGGAATATGTTTTCTTTGCAGCCTCCTCCTCTGACTTTGGAACAACTTGTTCATTTTCAGTGAGGATCATCTCAGTGTGGCAGGACAGGGGAGCTCATTCGCGGGTTAAGGACACATCTTGGGTGCTCTGTTCAGTGACTAGAGAATCTACATCTAAACCCTTGAGTTCAGCATTGCTCTCTGTTCTTTTAACCATGCGCAGTAAAAAGTTCAGCATTCTTCTTGGGTCACTGACCCTGTGTCCAGTCTTAGTGTTTGGCCTAGGCACAACCACCAGCTCTACTATTACACCACCAAAACGCACATACCACTTCTTTAAAGTGACATCTTTGAGACCCTTGGTAGCTTTTCAGATATGCACATCTTTGATGTCTGGGCAGTTTCACAGGTGATCTTAAAGTAAATGTGAAGACTTGAACCTTTAAAATTTTTTGTTTGAATTATTTGTTATGAGTATGGATGTTTGCCTACATGTGAGCCTGTGTACCACATGAGTACCTCATGCCCTTGGAGGCCAGGAGAGGCACTGGATGCCCTGGAACTGGAGTTACAGGTGGTTTTAAGTCACCCTTTGGGTGTTAGAAATTGAACTCAGGTGCTCTGAATGAGTAGCCAGTGCTCTTAACCACTTGAGTTCTCTCTAGCCCCTAGATTTGAGCCTCTTGGTTTGCATGATTTTCTGAGTCAAGACTACAGTGAACTATTTCACAGGTCACCTCAGGTGACTTACAGGAAGAGGCAGAAATTTATTCTTATGCTTAATTATCCACTTTGACCAAATACTGTAAAACTCTATTATGCCATCTTTTATGCATTTATTTACATTCAAATGCTCTAGTGGTTTTTAGTTGGTTGTTTTTTGAGATTGCCCAGGCTGACCTAAATTCACTATGTAGCCCAGAATATCCTTGAACTCACAACATTTCTTCTTCCTCAGCTTCCCAAGTGCTAGAATCACATATCTAACTAAAATGCTCCTTAAGGGAACTCAATAAAGATCCCATTGTTAAAAGAAGTGGTACCACAACCTCAACCAAGTTAGAAAGGGCCTCACTTCACCTTTCCCTTGGAAACACACAGCACAGCTGTACTACCTGCTGGTTAGAGACAGCTGTGTCCCAGCCACTGCCCTTCTCCACCTTCAAGAAATGGCAGGAGAGTGGCTCTCTCTGGGGCTCTGAGGGACTTCCCTCACCATGTGGTTTAGGGCTTTTTTTTTTTTTTAAAAAAAAAAAAAAAAAACAAGAGTTTCAGAAAGCAAGAGAGTGTAACCACGTCTTCCTGTTGCTAACCTTTCTGCCAGCTTCTCCTATCAGGAGAAAGAAGAAAACGCAGGCATCTCTAAACCCAGCATTAACTCTTACATCCCCTTTCCACCTCAGGTCTAGCCTGGGGCCACACACAGCTGTTGGCCCTGGAGCTAAGTAGTACTGCACAGTTAACACTGTGTGAACCTTAGCAATGCCTGACTGGGCTCAATGGTCTACACTTACAGTATATACTTCTCTGCCATCTAGTTCTCCCACAGTGGACATGGTTTGTTGTCTACCCTGTCATTACTCTGCTGAAACTGCTCTTGCTGAGTGTGGATGTGTATTTTTTCTTTTTCTTTTTATTTATTTATTTATTTATTTTTTTGAGGCAGGGTTTCCTGTGTTCCCAGGCCAGCCTCAAACTGACAATAACTTTCAACTTCTTTACTTGAGACAGGATCTCATTACATAGTCATGACTGGCCTGGAACTTACCATGTAAATCCTCCTACCTTTGCCTGAGATTGAAGGCTTGTGCTACCATGCCTGGACTGCCAGCAATCTTGAACTTTTGGTCTTCCTGGGTTGTGAGATAAGGGTGTGCAGCACCATGCCTGACCATCACCCTCATTTTTCATCTCCTGGCTGTAGTACCTTTCTAATTATCTGCCTCACCCACAGTAATGAAAGCTCCTTTAAAATAGCTACAAGTGCTTACTAACTTCCATCTCTACTGCCTACCACAGGTACATTGTAGGTAGACAAGTACTTGATAAATTAATGAACAAACAAGCAAGCTTTTCTGAAGCCCTTAAAGAGTAAAACATCTTAAATAAGTTTTCACCTAGTTTCTGTTTTGTTTTATTTTTTTGCGGGAGGCAAGGAGGAGTGAGAAGGGTCTTGTGTTTCCCTGGCTAGTCTTGACCTCCAGGTATAGCTAAGGATGGCCCTGAACTCCTGATATTCTTGCCTCTATCTCCAAAGTGCTGGAGTTTCAGGGATGTGCCACCATGCGTGGGTCTGGTTTCTAACTCAACTATGGAGGTACCCAAGTTCATGGACAAATTTCCTGTATAAGTTCGTGAACAGAAAAACAGGTGCACAGACATCTACTGCCAGACGTATTCAGATGTTCTGGCTCTTCTACCTTGGTGCTATGGAAAGTGTTGCTGGAGGAGGCTAGGAACAGGAGCAGATTGCTGGCTTACACGGCACTTCTAGGAGGAAGGCTCCAATGTGGCAGAGGATGGCTAAGGGGCCATGGGGAGAATGTCAGGATTTTGTTTTGAGGTTAAATCTCCTTACCACCACCTATTTAGAATTATTATTAAGGACAGAGACGACCCTTGATGGGTACAAAAGGTTAGCAGAGAGTGAGAAACCTCATGTCTACACAGTAGTGTGTAGCACAGGGCAGAGAAGGAAGGAAACGGTGGCCCATATTAACACTGTGGCCAGTAGCTGACCCACTCCTTCAAACAAAGCTGTCCTATACTGTTGGACTAGGCAATATTCCTCAGAGGAAGGCAAGAACACATCTGATTTAGAATATTTCAACTTATTCATTCAATAAACATAAAAGTTGAAAATAAACACAAGAACCTTCTATGATTTAAAACAGGGTATCTCTATTTTCTTTCTTCCTAGTGGAAGATGCACAGGAAGCCTTAGAAAGTGACCTTTGTCAAACAATGCAAGGACAGAGCTCAAGTTCATCTTATGTCCCATCATGCCACTCTTGTCCTGTCTGGGGTATAGGTAAGTATAAGCATGGCTACAAATGTCACTTAGCAATGACTAAAACAAGGATGTCAAAACCCACAGTGTCTCTGCTTGGTAATATGATAAGGTTGTGTTTGCTGAGTACTGACTGTGTGTGAGAGTCAGTACTAACCACTCTAGGGTGTACCTTCTTGAACCCAGTCTGAGCAAGCCTCCAAGGAAGGGAGTGGCCTCATTTAAGAGTAGGAAGATGATCAGAGAGCTTCAGCAATCTAGCTAGCTTTTCCTTCCTAACAAACCTAATAGGACTCTAGGAATTTGATTCTATTGTTCAGTACTTTCCCATGCCCTCCTTCCTAGGTGTTCAATCTAGCAGCTAGATTCTAGCTTATGGTCTATTTTTTTCCCCAAATGCAACAGTATGTCTGCACTGGCTGGTGAACACACCTGGGGCACATTAGTTAATGAAGCCTGAGTACATCAGGCAAACTTAATGCCACCATTTCAAACAATCACTATTACTAGCATTTTTAAGTTATACTACTAAATAAAATTTTATATTTAAATAAAATTGCCCCAACCCCATTATCATGTGCTAGTTTCAAAAAGAACCTCTATGGAGTTGGGGATATAACTTAGTTGGCAGAGTGCTTGCCTAACATGCACATAGCCGTAGGTTCAATCCCCAGCACCACATACACCCAGGTTTGGTAGCACAAGTCTACGGTCCCAGCACTTGAGAGACGGAGGGAGGAGGATTAGTAAGTAGTTCAAGGTTGTCCTTCGATTCACAGAAAACTGGGAGGCCAACCTGGGCTACCTGGGCTACAAAAGACTCTTTTTCTAAAAACAAACACTCCCCTTGAAAACAAACATTACTGCATGTGATTTTTTTTTTTTTGGTAAATAAAGTAATTCAAAAATCATATGTACTTTTGTTTGAAATTATTGGACCTTAGGAAGGCTGTTAAATACTTCAAAGGTCTGTAAAAAAATAAATAAATAAAATTGGAAGTTACATCCCGTGAAAGTCGCCAGTTGGGAAAGGTGAATGCTACATTTTTTTTTTTCAGCATCCTCGAGATTATTTTCTGGGAAAGATAATGGATATAGTTTACAGCCTTCATTTCAGAATCAACAGTGAAAGATCAAGGTAGCAAAGACTGGAAAAATATTTTCTGGAAAACTTTCAGAACTCTCCCTTTCTATTTTGAAAATACCACTTCCTGTAAGAGGAGGGCTTCTCCTAGGTGTGTCCGGGAGGCAGGTTACAGCGCTGGGCTCTCCCTTCAATCACTCTTCTCAGAGCCACCTTCCACATAAAAGGGAAGTGTTAATAAAGAATAAAACAACCAGCCAAGATAAACTGGACCCCCCCCACACCTGAGGATAGTTGAAACAAGAAAACTTAAGAGCAACAGAATTTTGTTGTTTTATATCTATAAAGGGTCCTAGAGGAAAAGCACTCCCAAGGAATATAACAGATTATGAGGAATTAGACTTCGAAAAGCATAGGGAAGAAAGCTTTAAATATTGACAAAATGTATGCCAGGCATGAGGTTCCCATTGAACATCCCAGCCCTTGGCAGGTAGAAGAGGCAGGAGGATCAGCTGAAGATCATCCTCTGCTATTGAGAGAGTTTGAGGCTAGCCTGGACTACATAAGACCTGGCTCTACAAAAACAGACAAATTGTTAAGTTTGAATCCTTAAAAGGCCCAACTTCCAGACATCATAAAACATTAATCAGGAACTCTCTGACCACTCCTATCTTCATGAAATGTGAAGCTCGAGTAATACAAGACGACAGAACCACAAATCTATTAGTTATCCCATAATGAGCGCTATTTTATAGTCATTAAAAAGTGCGCTAGAGATGAAAACATAGCTGGAGGTGGGGCACTAAATTGGATTAAAACGGGAAAGAAAATACTGTTTTTCTTAAGATTTCTAGAGGTTAGATTACAGGCTCTGGTCAGATAGCAACAGGAGCTAAGCACCGTTCCAACCAACCACAGGAAAACGCTCGGGCTGGGGAGTGGGGCGTGAACTGATTATATGAATGGGGCATTGAGTGAGCGAGGCTGAGGGAAGGAGGGAAAACCACCAAGGGTGATTATGTCGAGTTCAGGATGCACTAATTAATCTCTCCCACCTGGAAAACGCTGGGAGGGGCAAGACAGAGCAAAAGAAAAAAGCATGGTAGTTTCTTCACTTATTTCGACCTGCAGGTCAGGGCTTGCACTCCTCGGAACCCCTAGCAAACACAGTGACCCCGGGAGTGAAAATGTTGCAAGGGAGAAGAAGGCCTTTGCTAGAAAACTGCAGCCCGGTGCGCCCCAATGTCCCGGCGGGGTGCCAAGGGCCCGAGGCACACTGGTATCTATGGCAGGTGTTTCGTGAGTGCTCGCGTGGACTTCTCAACTGAGACTGGGCGGCGGGACTACGTGCGGCGACAAGCAGGCGGCCGCGGCGGCCAGCTCAGGACTTACCTTGCTGTCATCCATCTCCGCAGACAGGCCGGCTCGGCCTGGCGCCCTCCCGGCCCTCCCCCGCCTCAGCCGGCCAGGCCCGGCCCCCGCCCCGGGGAAGAAGGGGATATGGCTCTGAGTGCCTCCTCCTTCGCCTAACAGTTGGCTTCCCTGAAGCCACGGTCACGGGGACCCGGACCAGTTCAGGAGTGGCAGAGCGGACCCTGGAGGCTGCCCCAGGCGCCGCCCCACTCGGCCACCGCCTCCTTCACCCGCCCCATGACAGGCCCCCGGCGTATTTACAGAGGTGCTGGCTGGCCGCCCAACCCAAGTGGGGCGGGGCTCTGCAGGCCAATTGGCCTCTTCGGCCGCCATAGCCCGGCGGAATTCTGGGAGTTGTAGTTTTACTTCTCATAGTCTCCGAGAGGCTAACTGGAAAGGGAACTACGACGTCCAGATAGCCTCTGCTGGCTTGTATGTTTTCCTGTGGTTTAGGAGCGCCCTGGAGGCGGACCTGGACCAAGACGGAACTGTTTCCTACAACGCTTAGTCTTAATAATGTTTTGGTTGCCGTAGGGTGGGACGTTGCAGAGAAGGGAGACAGTTCGAGGCCCTGCCGAGGCCGAGCTGGAGGTGGAGAACTGGAAACAGGCCCTCTTCTGGGAATGCTTTTCCTTCTCCCCGCACCGGCCCACGGTAAAGCCCGGCAGCTGCTCTGGGAAACAAGTGGGCAGTGATCCATTTTGTAAGGAAATGTCCAGAATTGCACAACTAAAGAGACAAGTCCGTTAGTTGCCAAATGCTGGGACTGAGGAATGCCAGAGAAGGAGAGGAATTCTGGTTTCTTTTTGCAGTGGTGAAAACGGTCTGAACTGATTTTGGTGATGTCTGCACGGTACTGTGAATAATAAGCTAAAAGGTCTGTTACTGAGCATTTCAGTCAAGTTATAAAGAGAACCCCTGGGTGTCTCTTAAATCAGTAGTCCATTTTGTTAATGGTTATTGTCAGCTTCTCCTGGGCTTTGGGAACTGACCAAAGATTGTGATTTTTATCTATTACTTCTGAAAAGCCTTGAGCTCGTACTTTACAAAGACTTCCAAAGTACCCTCTTTGAAATTCGACCGAGGTGGCATTCCAGAAATTAGTAGTAAATATCTAGGATATATAGTTAGATTTGTATTTTAGTTGTGGTGTTTGTGTGTGTGTGTGTGTGGGTGTGTGGGTGTGTAGACATTTGTGTGGGTGTGTCATATGCATATGTGTGTGCACATGCATGTGTATGTGCATTTGTGTAGAAGTCAGAGATGAACCTCAAATGTCCTTCTTCATATTGACCTACATTTGTGACCCAGGGTCACAGGGCTATCTGGCTAGTGAGCTCTCTGAAGTGATCCACCTATCTCCGCCTCCTTGGCACTGAGATGACAGGTGTGGGAGCACAGCTTTTTACATAGGTACTGGGGGTCTGAACTCACATCCTCATAATCGTGCATCCATCCCTGTAGCCCTCTCTCCCTTCTTTTCCAATAGAGACTAGAACTTAATATGTAGAACAGGCAGGCCTCACATTTGAGGCATTCCTCTGGCCTTTGCCTCCCAAATGCTGGTGTAATAGGTGTTTACCACCATTCCTGGCATAATAAGACATACTGGTTAATTTTTCCAGCTTTAAAATTTTTATTTTATGTGTATGGGTGTTTTGGATGCATTTCTGTCTGCCCCCCATCTGCATGCAGTGCCCACAGAGGTCAGAAGAGGGTGCCAGAACCCTTGGAACTGGAGTTAAAGATGGTTGGGACCCACTGTGTGGGGGCCTGGGAATTGAACCCTCGGTCTTCTGGAAGAGCAGCAGAGCTCTTAACCAGTGAGACATCTCTCCAGTCCCCATAAGATTTTTTTTTTTTTTTTAAATTCTTTGATTTTCAGTCAAATAGAATGTAAGTGGGCAGCCTCTCTTTCACCCGGCAACTCTGAGGTTAAAACAGGAAGGTTGAATGGTCTTTGTCAGAGCTGTATGAAGATTTAGGAGAACTAGAGAAGATCCATTTTTCCCACAATGGTGCCTCATACTCAGATTTTGACATCGAAACAGGTCTGTCAGGCTGGCCCTACTGTGGTCAGGCCCAGCCAGATCATCCCAGCTGGCATTTCTAGTGATGAAAGGGACACCTAGTGTTGTCCTTTCTAATGATTAGAGACTGAGAGGTGGCTCAGTGGGTAAAGGCATTTGTTGCCAAGCCTGATGATCTGACCTTGATCCCTGGAAACCCACATGGTGGAGGGAGAGAACTGACTGGCTGCTGCAAATTATTCTCTGACTTCTACACATCCACACAGAGACACACATACACTTTGTGTGGGGTAGCTTTCCATCTCTGCTTTTGTTAAAACATAAACAGACAAGAACTAAAACTAAAGCATCGACTCTCTCTTGCTGAAGCTCAGTTGGTAAGTGCTTCTCTAGTGTGTGAAGCACTGAGTTTAAGACCACGGCCACATCCAAAACAGGTGTCGCAATCTTCAGAGTAAGGGGCCACCCTGGGATACACAGGACCCGTCTTTAAAAAAGTAATAAACAAGAAGGGAAGGAAGGAAGCGAAAGTGATAACAGACGAGAGGAAAACAGAGGCATGTGCCTTCAGCTTGTGTCAAGGAAGGGGGAGCCTCCATTAAGGAACTGCTTCCATCAGACTCTCCTGCTGCCACCTCTCAAGTTCGGGATCCCAGGCAGATGCCACCAAGTCCAGGTTAATCGTTTTCTACAGTGTCTTTTCAAATGAAACACATGCAATTCCTTGGGAGGGGGACATGCATTTCTCCTTCCTTCATTCCTTCTGTACACCACATTTGCATAGTCTACTACTGGACACCCACTGGCACTGTTGGCTTGGGATGCGTTAAGCCTGACCGCAGCTTCAGAGCCTTCCCAGTGATGCCTTCCTTGCACAGAAAGGTGCTCACCCTTCCCTGGTCTGCCTGCTCTCCATTCCCTTCTCCCTCCCTTTCCTCCTGTCCCTCTCTTGCCTTTGGTGGTTCTCTTGCAGCCAGGATGATATCACTCTGAGGCTCACATATCTGCTGGAGCACATAGTACAGGAAAGGAGGCTCTCCAATGGGTTGTGAATGTGGGTGTGGCTATGCATGCTTTTAATCCTAGCACTTGAGAGGTACAGGCTAGAGAATCAGGATTTCAAAGTCATCCTCAGCAATGTAGCCAGTGTGAGCCTAGTCTGAGCTACATGAGACCCTGCCTCAAAAAAGAGTCTTCCCATTAAGTATGTGACTGAAAATTTGCTCTGCCTTTTCCTAACTTTCATTGAAAATAAATTTTTTTGATGCAAATTTGGCATGAATACAATCTAGAAATATCAGTCTTTTAAAAAAAAGGCATACCAAAGAGATGTGTGTGTGTGTATGTGTGTCTTAGTTGATAGAGTGCTTGCTTTACATGTACAAAACCCTGAGTTCAATCCTTACAACTCCAGCACTGCACAAACCAGTGTGGTAGTGCAGGCCTATAATCCAGTATTCAGGAGGCAGAAGCAAGAGGATCAAGAGTTCAAGGACAGCATTAGCTACCTATGGAATTAGAGGCCATCCTGTCTCAAAGAAAACAAATAAAAAAAAGAGAAAGATGGCTATGAAATTCATCGTGTTAATGTCTTCATAATGTGAGTTTCTGTATGTAGGTTTTTGTTCTGTTTTTTGTTTGTTTGTTTGTTTGTTTTTGAGACAGGCTGCCTCACTGTGTAGTCCTAGCAAGTACTGAACTTGTTTTCCCTGTCTCCTGAGTGCTGGGATTTCAGGCATGTGCCACCATGCTCCACAATGTGTTTTTCCTATGTTGTATTTTATGTTGCTGGGCATCAAGCCCGTGGCTTTGGAGAGCAAGACTGGTGCTCTACAGGTGAGCCCTTTACCAGCCTACCTTCTGAACCGTGTTACCAGACATCACGAATTTGGGTTTCCAGAGGCTATCCAGAAATGGCTGCTCGTGATTTCTCTTTCTCTGGCCTATCGAGAGCGGACAGTCTGTACTGAGTGTTAAGTCGTTAAAATGTAGCATGGTATACAATGAATTTGTACATTGTGCAAACCAGGAAAGAGAGGAGGAAGGAGAGGAGGCAGAAGTACCGACTGAAGAGAGGAAGGGGGTGGAGGGAGATTAAGAGAGGAGGCGAAGGGAACAACATTGAACCCAATCAGAGGATCCACGACCAAGGGAACAGTGCAGTATTCTACATTCGGGAATGCTGTGGCTGTGGAGATACAAATCTGGCACTTGAACAACAGGGTATTATTGCTGCTGATACGGTAATCTTCCGAGGTGCGGGAGGAAAAGTGGGTGGGTCATGTGACATTCATGAAATGCTTGAGGTGAACTCACTGCTGAAGAATTAGTCACGTTTTGTTTTGTGTGCGGTTCCCTTCCCAATTTACTTGACAGAGAAGTGGTCCTCTGCATTTGTTGTTTCCCCAAAGTTTAGCTTATTTTCATCAATGCTTTAAAAAGTTTGTTGCTGTTCTAAAGATGTTTGGCAACATGCCTTGCCCCCTTTTGGCCTACTCGAACAAATATGCCTACATTTACATACATACACACACACCTACTTAACTCTCTGCATTGACTAGAAGTTCTGAGACAAGAGTCTGAAGGATCATGGTCAGAGTGAGTAAGTAATTTGGCCTCTAGCTTTCAGAAAGAACAAAAGCATAGAAAGAAAGAAAGGAAGAAAGAAAGAAAGAAAGAAAGAAAGAAAGAAAGAAAGAAAGAAAGAAAGAAAGAAAGAAAGAGATGGGGGAGAAGGGAAGGAGGGAGAGAGTGTGGGGGATAGGCAGGGAATGTTAAGCATCTCTGTACTGTAATGCCAGCACTCAGGAGCCTGAGACAGGTTTGCCACAAATTGGAGGTCAGCTTGGGCTACATAATGAATTTAAGGCCCATTTTAGAGCTAATACACATTGAAATCCTGTGTCAAAAGCCAGGTATAGTAGCGTGTACTTATAACACCAGCACAGGAGGATTGCCACAGAGATCAGGCCAGTATGATCTATGTGGCTAGTTCAGGCCAACCAAGGCTATAAACAGGAGACTGGCTCAAAATCCACAGAGAAGCTGGAGAGATGGCTCAGTGGGTAAAGTGCTTGCTGAGCAAGATGAGGCCTGAGTTCGGATCGCAGCACTGTTATAAAAGCCAAGTGCAGCTGAGAGTATCTGTAACCCCAATGCTGGTGTCTTAGGGTCACTGTTGCTGTGTTGAAGCACCATGATTAAGCAACTTGGCGAGGAAAGGGTTTATTTCACTCACAGCTCCATAGGACAGTTCGTCCAAAGCCATGAGGGCAGGAACTCATGCAGGGCAGGAACCTGGAGCCGATTCAGAGGCCATGGAAAGTGCTGCTTACTGGCTTGCTCCTCATGGATTGCTTAGTCTGCTTTTTTCCCCCCTTCCCTTTTTCAAGACAGGGTTTCTCAGTATAACAGCTCTGGCTGTCCTGAACTCACTTGTAGACCTGGTTGGCCTTGAACTCACAGAGATCTGACTGCTTCTGCCTCACTAGTGCTGGGATTAAAGGTGTGCACCACCACTGCCTGGCTCCACCTGATTTCTTATAGAACTCAGAGCCATCAGTCTAGGGAGGGCACTGCCCACAAAGGGCTGGGCCCTCCCCCACTGATCCACTAGTGAAGAAAACGCTTTACAGCTACATCTTATGGAGGCAGTTTCTCAATTGAGGCTCTCTGGTGACTCTAGCTTGTGTCACATTGACATAAAACTAGCCAGTATAGCTGGGTAGGCAGGGGATGGCAGAACCCAGAGGCTCACTGGGCCACCAGCCTAACCAAAATGGCATGCTCCTGGTACAGTGAGAAACCCTGTCTCAAAAATAAAGTCGAGATCAATGGAGGGAGCCAACTGATACTGACCTCTGACCTCCACATGCATATATGCCCCAGCAATAAATAAATATACTATGTGTTTTCTAAAACGCTAAAAACTAAAGCCCAGAGGTTTTGAAACTATTGCTGACCTGAAGGGAAAGCGAGAGTCCATCACCAGCATAAAAATAAGTAAGAGAAAATGAATCTCAAAGAACCCAAACCTCCCCAGTCCAAACCTCCTGCCACTTCTTCCTCCTCAGCAGTGTATGTACCAAAGCTTTGCCTCAGACTGAAAGTCTTGTTATGGTACTCCTAGTGGCCTTGAACTGGCTTATGGCAATTGTTCCTGACCCAGCCTCTTCAGTGAGCCACCATACCTGGCTTATGACCTCTGTTTTAAATACTACCCCCTTTCTACTTGAAATACTGCTGTTTTTTATGAGCCATTATCCCCCACCCAGTAGAATAAAAATAAAATGTGCCCTTATTTGAGGAGACAATAGGACACTCATTTAGGTAAGCAGCAGCTGTTCCAACTGGACTCCTGTAGGCCACCATGCCTGGTGTATGTTGTGCTAGGGAATCTGACCCAGAACTTCATGAAGGCTAGGCAAACACTACCAATTGGGCTGCACCCCTGCTCAGTTCCCCCATTTCTAAGGGGAAAAAATGTAAATTAAAATTTATTATTGGAGTCATTATTATTATATATGGTAGCTTGTAACTTGTAATTCCAGCACTTGGGAGTCTGAGGCATGATGGTCATCACCAAGAGTTTGAAATCAGCTGGTGCTATGGTCTGAGACACTGTCTCAAAAACAAACAAAGGAACAATAAAAGCTGGGCGGCACACACTTTAAATCCTAACACTTGGATGGCAGAGGCAGGCAGCTCTCTATGAGTTCCAGCCCAGCCTGGTTGAAAGAGTGCATTCTAATCTAGCCAGATTCACAGTGAGATTCTGTCTTATAAACAAAACCGATCTTTTGTTTTTTGTTTAATTGTCTGGAGGAATAGTTCAATGATTAAGAATGCTTCCTACTACTCCAGGTGATTGGAGGTCAGCTCCCAAAACCCATGTCTAGGGGATTACAATCACCTGTGACTCTAGATCTGGGGGCAGTTAGAGGGTGGGGTGGGGAAGCTGATGCCCTCTGCTGGCTTCTGAAGGCACTTGCACACATGGCATACATTCATAAATACACACACCCGAATTTAAATTTAAAAAATCTTTTAGCCTGTAATCCCAGCACTCAGGAGGCAGAGGCAGGTGAATCTCTGTGAGTTCGAGGCCAGCCTGATCTACAGAGTGAGTTCTAGGACAGTCAGGACTGTTTCACAGAAGAACTCTGTCTCGAAAAACAAAACAAAAAAATTTTTTTTTTAATTTACTATTGGGATCCTATAGACACAGTCATGACCATTAATATGTTTTCACAGGACCACAGGCAATGTTTAGAAGAATTTGAGTTCCAGCAATATATCCTGACTCGGATTCTAACATTATTTTATAACATTACAAATATTTTGGTTTTTCTGTTTGAGATCACACATTATTCACAAATCTGTGCTTATATGTTTTGTTTTTCTCTTGTGGGATCAAACCAAGGACTTGAATTTGCCAAGCATGTAATTTGCCACTGGGTTATATCCCCAGCTACAGATTTCTTTCTTTTTTTGTTTGTTTGTTTTTGTTTTTCGAGACAGGGTTTCTCTGTAGCTTAGGAGCCTGCCCTTGACTAGCTCTGTAGAGCAGGCTGGCCTCGAACTCACAGAGATCTGCCTTCCTCTGTCTCTCGAGTGCTGGGATTACAGGCATGCAGCACCTCCACCTGGCCAGATTTCTTTTTTAAACATATAAGATTTCCATGCTGGGTTGTGGATTTAGCTCAATGGTAGAGTGCTTGCCTAGCAAGTGCAAGGCCCTGGGTTCAGTCCTCAGCTCTGAAAAAAAAAAAAAGATTTCCATGCTAGTGCTGGGCATGGGGGAACGGGCCTATAGCCCAGTACTCAGGAGCCTGAGCAGGAAGACTGCTACCATTTCAAGGCCGGCTTGATCTATAATGACAAAACAAAACACCAGACATGTTATCACGCCTGTACCAGCCAGAAGGATCAGGAGTTTAAAGCCAGCCTTGGCTACTTAACACATACTAGGCCAGCCAAGACTTCATGAAACCCTATTTGAAAAAAATATTTCTATTCCAGCACATATCTTCAAATATTCTCCAAATAGTATATAGTTTTCTAATTCTTCTGATTCATAGAATTATTTCTGAAATTTCTGTGTAAATTTGAAGGTATTTACTATCCATCTTCTCTGGTTAATTCAGTGATACCTGGACAGTATAGCATCCAAGTGCTCCCCGAAATCTCTGTGTTAATATTATCTCTTTGGAATGGAGGTATTGCTACCTGGGACCTCAGCTATCTAATACACAACTTTTATTTATTTATTTATTTGTTTGAGCAAGTTCTCACTGTACAATCTAGCTGACTTTAAACTCACGAACCTTCTGCCTCAACCTCCTGACTCGAGGATTACAAGTGTGAGCCATCCCCTCTGGCCTAGCACGTGATTTCTGTCACCATGGTATTTTGTTAGAGGACAGAGTTGTTCTAGCTAACACTACCCCTAAATGTTAGTATAACTCTGTTTCGGTGTCAGGTTTTGCTTACAAATGTCACCCAGATCACTACAGATTACTCTTGCTTGCTATGTGAAACAGCCCTTTAAAAGGTATGCATTCCAAGATTATCTCAAACAGGTTTCAAATGACACCCTTTTATGCTTACTTTGTAAGCCAGCCCATGATAAATTCTCTCCTCACTGTGGATGGCTTTTACAGACTCAGTCTTAACTTGTCCAAGGTGAATGGTACTGCTTTGCAAAGGTCTTTCCAGTGCTAAGATCTTATTGCTGAAGATATAACACACTTTGGTTGCAGGATATGGAGAAATAATCAATCTGGAACTGACCTAAAAACCTTTTCCTTGCTGGCCAATTTTCATAGTATTGGAAGGTACTATGCAGCCCCACTAAGGAAGGAAAGCCATCAGTGGACTTACCCAGCAGTGGACCCTGCATATTACAGTGCCAACCTGCCAGGCAAGATGCCCCTTCCTGTGCAATAGTGGCATGACTGTTATGAGGACAACCAGCTGTTTTCTGCTTGGATTTGAAGGACTCATGCCTGTACTATGGTGTAAAGCTCATGGCCGTAGGGGGAAACTCCACTGTCTGCTGTCAAACTGCCTTTTAGATTTTTACATTTATGCCACGTCTTAGTGCTACTCAACCTGGGTCAGAAGCTTCTTTTTGCAGCGGGCAGCGGTCAATGAGCTCAGAACAGCTGCGCTTACCAGCACAAGACTTGCATGAGATCAAGTCAGTCAACATTCCAGCATGGAGTGGGGAGGAGTTCATTTGGCTTTCCCATAGCTGAGGAACTATTGGCAGTTGATGGATGTAGTCGATGGGGGGGGGGTGTCCTTTTTCTTTAGGAGTGTGTATATTGCTAGGTTACCCATGCTCCTGTGGATGGTTCCACAATCATGTGCACGCAGGTAGCAGTAGCTGGATTCAGTGGGCTCTGAAAGGAAAAGGACATGAAGGGAGGAGGAGAAAGTATCAGCAGAAGCAGAGGACTGGTAAGGGGGGTTGTTGGATATGATCAAGATACATTGTATACGTGTTTGAAACTGTCAAAGAATAAATTTAAAATATTCAAAACACATGCACACATGCACAGAGGAAAGGCCTTAGTCCAATATGGTATATGTTTGTCATCTTAGCCTCAGAAGGTGGAAACAGGAAGATCAAGAGTTCAAGAGCAGCCTGGGCTGCATGAGACTTTGTCTCCAAATCCTCTAGTTAAATCAATAGGCCTTAGCCACATGGTGTTTTCCTCGGTGCTCTTCCTAAAGTACACACCTGAGCTGCTCTGCTGTATCTCTTCCTGGGATGGATGAATCACAGTTTTGCCTGTCTGTTTTGTTTTGTTTTTGTAGTGCTGTGGGTTGAACAAGAGGCTTGCACATGCTAGGCAAGCCTTTCCAACAGCTACAACCTCAGCCCTTTTAAATTTCTTTTTTAATCTAAATGGGATGAATAATTTATATCCCTCTTGTTTTGTTTTATTTTGTTTTGTTGAGACAGGGTCTATATAGCCCTGCCTGTTCTGGAACTCTCTGTAGACCAAGCTGGCCTTGAACTCACAGAGATCTGCCTGCCTCTGCCTCTTGAGCGCTGGGATTAAAGGCATGTGCCACCATGGTCCTGCAAATGGTCTCCTTTTACACCTGTTTCCATACTTGGTTTGACCTGATATCATCATCATCATCATCATCATCATCATCATCATCATCATCATCTTGTTATTAGTTTGTGTGTGCACATGAATGCTACAGGGTGCATGTGGACGTCAGAGGACAACGTTGTGGAGTTGAGTCTCTTCTTACACCTTTATGTAGGTTCTGGGGGTCACACTCAGGTTGTCAGGTTTGTGTGGCGAGTGCTTTGCTGGCTGAGCCACCTTTCTGGGCCAATCTGGTATTTTCCTGGAGCTTTCTGCTAGAACTTGTCTGCTACACAAGTGACCAACGTGCTCTATTCCATGCATAGAATGTACTTTCTACCAATAAGCTTTGTTCCTGTTTGTTCTTTAGTTGTTCAGATAATCCCCGTGCTTCCCTAATAAGGTAGTATTATCAGAACTGAGAGTTGATAGAATTAGTTCTCTTATAGAACTCATTTTGTTGTTGTTGTTGTGGTTTTTGTTTTTTGTTTTTTTCGAGACAGGGTTTCTCTGTGTAGCTTTGCGCCTTTCCTGGAACTCACTCTGTAGACCAAGCTGGCCTTGAACTCACAGAGATCTGCCTGCCTCTGCCTCCACCTGGGATTAAAGGCATGTGCCACCACCGCCCGGCTTAGAAATCATTTTATAATTCAACATAGGATTTTTTTCTTTTCTTTTTTGAACAGGGTTTCATGTAGTCCTAGCTGGCCTTGAACCTGTTATGTATCTGGGGATGACTTTGAACTCCTGATTCTTTTGTTTCTGCCTCCTAAATACTGGGATTACAAGTATGCTAACACAGCACCTAGTTTAGCATAGGAATTTTAAAGTGTGGAATTTGTTGATCTCTATTCTTGCTCATGCAGATGAAGCCCTACTGCAGCCTTCGAACCTTATTGCCCAGTTATGGCTTCCAGAGGAAAGCTGGTGCCTCCTCTTCATCAGCACCACCCTTCATCATTCCTCTCGCCTGCCCTGCCTGGCCCACACTGCAGGACCCAAGCAAGGTGAAGTGTGGACTAGCTTACCCATGCTTTACTTTTCCGGTCATGTCACGTGTTTCTGCCCAGCCAACTTCCCTTGTTTCTATCCCTCAATTTGAAATTCTGGCTCTCCTGGCTGCCCAGTTCCTCTACTCCTGTATGCTCAGGCATGAGAGAAGCTTCCACAGTTTCACTAGCTGCCTCCAGGGTATCTGGGTCCCCAACCAGCCCAAGGCATGTCTCTTGTTTCCACAGGTGCTATTGCTAAGCTGAGAGGTCATGTGTGGGGAGTTGGGGGAGGCTGGTGACAGAATTAGACTCTCTTGAGCACTCTTCAAGGGAGCTGCCTCCCCAGCTTCTCCTTCTCAGTGCCTCTAGCAGACAGGTGGTCCCTCCACTGGTAGCAAATTCCTGGGTATTTTTACCGTAAACAAAATGGCAATGTTATTGGAAATGTCATGCAACCAGGCATATGAGCAATTGTCCCCATTAATCATTTTGCCAAAGAAAACAAGTTACCATCCAAGCTTGTTTGGAGAGATGCTTGCTATGTGAAGGAAGAAAGTTCAAGCATTTGCCTAAAAGCTCCCTGTCAAGACTGGGATGATGTATAGCCAGGGCTCTGGTGTGTCTGAAAGTAAACCCTCCCCCGTGCACGTCAGTGCCAGCTGTGTAGTCCACACTGGACGAGTCTTTACTGGAATCTCAAAGCCATGGAGAGTGAGGCCCTTCCACAGGGACTGGGGATTCAAGAGAGGTGCAGGTTGTACCCAGTTTGTCTCGGTATCGGTGAACATCAACACTACAAAGACATCCTTCCAGGGCAGGCAAGATGGCTCCGGAAGTAAAGGCACCTGCTGCTAAGCCTGATGACCCAAGCTGGTTCTCTCTGACTTACATGGAAAGAGAGAACCAGCTCCCACAAGCTATCTCCTGATTTCCATACGTGCACTGGAGACAGAGGTAGGGGAGGAGGAGGAGGGAGGAGAAAGGGGGAAGGAGGAGGGCAGGAGGGAGAGGAGAAGAGCGGGAAGGGAGGGGAGCACACACATGCACATACACCCACCCCAATAAAACTAAATACTGAACTGAGTCTCTGCCCTCAGATGTGAGACTTGCGTACATTCTTATAAATGAATATTTAATGAAAAACTGCAGGGTAGTGTGTGAAGCTGGATAATACAGGTATAAATAGAACAGAGAGGAACCATGGCAAGTCTCTTGAAAGGCTAATATACGAGCCAAGTCTCAAAAAAGGAACACATGTTTTTTCAAGCAGGCAAGTAAAGGAATATTTGCAAAGGCACAATGGTGTGCAGTAGAGTGGGGAACTGCAAACAAGTAGGTTTGGGTGCAGCACAGGCATCCAGGAGGCGAGAACATCAAGAGCCAAGCACAAAGAAGTAGACAAGTGACAGATGATGGAGCACTTTAAGTGGAGGGCTTGGGAGAGTGGACTTGATTTGAAGGCAATTGGGGACCACAGGAGATTTGAACATGAGAGTGACAATGGAATCAGTCCTTTCACATGTACTTAGCAGTTCCTCGTTTTACTTAGGGCAATTTACTTTATTATACAGAAACAAATACTACAGTGTGAGGGCCTGGTGTATATTCACCACTTCCATAACCCATGTTTGTGAAGGAACTCTGATGTTAAGTCTCTCACCTATGATCAATGACTTGCTTCCCTGCCGGGCGCTTTCTATCATACTGGAGCAATAGGTAACAAAGTAGCTATTGAGATACCTCCCCAGATGGACGGTACAGCTACATGACAGTGCCTAGTACATGTTTCCAGACATTTGCTTAGCTCTCCCTTAACCCCAAATTATAATCCACACTATTGTAACGTCTCTGAGAAGTGACGATAACTGTTTGTGTCTATGTGTGATGGGAGTAGAACCCAGGACCTTGTGCATGCTAAGCAAAAATATTCTATCACTCTGCTATACTCCATTTTGTGTGTGTGTGTGGGGTGAAGGCAGGGTCTCCAGGATGGCCTCAAATTCAGCATGTAGCTGAGGCTAACCTTGGATTCTCGATACCCCATATATACTTGCCAAGGGCGGTGATTACAGGAACACACCACCATGTTGTAGCTTCTAACCTTTTTTGTAGAGAAATTTCTAAACAGTCTTATTAAGAACTTATTAAGAAACATGGAGCCAAATACAGAGTTAAAAGCCCAAGAGATCAGAGTACTAGCGAAGAGCAAAGACTACCTTTAGCTTACCACCTGCTGCCGCTTCCCTTGAGAGAGTCTTCCTATCTGACTTGTCTTTTTATTGCCTTTCTGTTCTGCCTTCTCATTGGCTCTAAACCCAACTGCATGACTTCCTCATCACTGCCTGTCTATACAGACTTCCAGGTCTCTATGGTTGGTACTGGGATTAAAGGTTTGAGTCACCACGATTGGCTTTGTCCTTGACCACACAGAGACTCTGCCTGCCATGTGATCAGATTAAGGGTGTGTGCTACTGTGGTGATATTGTATTTCCCAAAATATTGTGCACCCTAATAAACTTATCTGGGGTCAGAGAACAGAACAGCCACTAGATACAGAGGCTAGAAAATGGTGGCACTCATGCCTTTAATCCTAGCATTCCAGGGGCAGAAATCCTCTGGATCTCTGTGAGTTCAAGGCCACACTGGAAACAGCCAGACGTGGAGACTCACGCCTTTAATCCCAGGGAGTGATGGCAGAAAGCAGAAAGGCATATAAGGCATGAGGACCAGGAACTAGAAGCATTTGGCTGGTTTAAGCTTTTAGGCTACTGAGTAACAGTTCAGCTGAGATTCATTCTGGATGAGGACTCAGAGGCTTCCAGTCTGAGGAAACAGGATCAGCAAGGAATTGGGAGATGAGGTGGCTGTGGCTTGTTCTGCTTCTCTGATCATCCAGCATTCACCCCAATACCTGGCTCCAGGTTTGATTTTATTAATAAGATTTGTGCTACGTGCTACTACCACCTGACTTCTGTTCCTGGCTAGCTATTGACCTCTGATCTCCAGGCAAACTTTATTTATTAACATACAAATAAAATCACATTTCAGCACAATTAAAATATCCCCACACTTTTTATTTTTTAGTCAATAATATATATTAGATACTATTTTGTATCTATTAGGTAGAACACCATATCTCCCCCATTTTCTTTCAGAATTGTTGCTTTACTTCATGTTTTATTAATACAGACATGGAGATCATTAATGATACATTTCTCTTCTTGTGTGAATTTATAAGATAGAGTCCTAGTGGAAGAACTTTTACATTACACACACACACACTCACACACACACATTCAATTTCTGCAAATATTGCTGTTTTCCTTTATTTAGGTTTATTATCTTATGTGTGTGAGTGTTTTGCTTGCATGTATGTAAGTATACCTTGTGGGTACCTGATGCCCTTACTGGTCAGAAGAAGGTGCCAGGTACCCTTGGACTGGAGTTATAGAGGACTTTCAGCTGCCATGTAGGTTCTGGCAATTGAACCTGAGTCCTCTGCAAAAGCATCAGGTGTAAGCCAGGTGTTGTGGTGTATGCCTTTAATCCTAATACTTAGAAGGTAGAGGCAGCTGGATCTCTGAGTTCAAGGCTAACCTGGTCTACATAGTGAGTTCCAGGACAACCAGAGCTACATAGTGAGACCTTGTCTTAGAAAAAAAAAAACACAAGTGCTTTTAACAACTGAGCCAACTCTTTAGACTGCAATTTTTCTCTAAATACATCACAAACATGTATTCTGTCACCAATATTTGCACATTTCCCCCACATACTTATCAATGTGTTTGTGAAAGGAGTATTCCTTTTTTTTGTGTGACTGGGTCTTGAGTAGCCCAAGTTGGCTGTGAACTCACTATGTAGCCAAGGTTGGCTTATGATATTTCTGCCTCTACCTCCCAAGTGCTAGGGTTACAGGCCTGTGCCACCATGCCTGCTTTCTGTGACCCTGAAGACAGAACCCAGGGCTTTGTGCACATAAGGCAAGCATGCCAACTCTATCAACTCAGCCACATCTTCAACCCAGAAATTTCTATTTTTAAGTCATATTTACTAACAATTCCTCTGTGATTATTTAATTTTATGTTATAATCAGAGAAAATTTTCTTTGTGGCAAGATTATACACAAAGATATACACAAATTCATTGTTTTATTTCAACAACTTCATAACTTCATTTTTATATTTAAGTTTTTACCCAGCATTTATTTATTTACTTACTTATTTTGAGATATGGTTTTGCTGTCTATCTTAGGTTAGCCTTGAATTCCTCATGTAGCCTAGGCTGGCCTTAAGTTGGTAATAATCCTCCTGCTTAGTTTTCTGAGTGCTGAATGACAGGTATATGCCATTATGCCTTGCTCTGAGATTTATTTTTTATCAAAGAGCAAAATGCAGATTTGCTACCCTTTTGATTTTAAATTTTTATCATAATAACACTCAGTGAATATTTTTCCTGCTGATCTAGAATGTTTTATTTGCAGTATTGGGGAATTGAACCCCTGCTCTGTTCATACTAGGCAAATGCTCTATTGCTGAATTACTCACCAGCCCTGGAATGTTCCTTTTATTATAAACTAATTTTGTTGGTATGTGGGTCCATTTGTGGACTGTCTCTCTCTTCCCATTGGTCTGCCCTGTCTGGTTTTGTTTGTAACAGCTGTCCTAATTAGTGTAGTTTTAGAAGATACTTTGAAATCTGATGGAACTAATTTCCTTTTGTCGTTCTCTTCTTGTTTATATTTCCAGATGGTCTGTACTCAAGTTCTAATATAAATTTAATTGTATGCTTGTTTGATCAACGGCTAGTAAGACAATTTCATGACTCATAATGGCCAGTACCATTTTGATTGTTGTTTTCATTCCCAATATTGCAGTGTAAACATTCCTAATGAGTCTTTTGGTCATTCCTGTTTTTCTGATTTGTTCACAATTATTACAAGTCCTTGTGCTTCCTCAAAGTAAACTATTGGCTGAAAACCACTGGACAATGTTCTCACATTGACTCAGCCACCATGCTGAGTCCTAGAAGTCGCCTCAGAGCAGGCAGCAAGATGCCCATTTAAATATGGCTGTGAAGACTGACATCTGTTATCTTTCTCATCCCATAATCCCAGCAACTTTAGGGTTCTGCAGGCAATGTTGGTTCACTATTTTCCCCCTCTGTACTATCTCCCATCTATGTATGTGATTCAAAGATACACTTTTTCAGCCTTGCAAAAAAGGGCAGTTTACCAGAAAGTACCAAGGGAAACATTTAGAATCTTAACAACAGAAGATCCTTTGGCTAAATTCTAATCCTTGTGTGGTTTATCATGGATTGAATCTGCTGTCTGTCTTGGCCTCCTTCCTGAAGTCCACAGGCATTCTGAAAGCCTCTTGAAACATGAGTGAGTCACAAGTAGGGGGCTTGGAAATGAAAAGACAGGGAATTCACAGCAATTAAACAAGGAAATGACCAGGAGCTAGCTACTGAGCTCTGTCCTTCCTCATCCTCATCTAGCCAGCCTCCACTCCCTCCAGACATCAAGCTGAAGGTTCAGAGTCTTCTCTGTGGAACTTGCCAGGGGAAAGTTTCCCTTAGGTTTCAGACTCTCCATCCATCTTGAAGTTTAAGGTAAGTGCTCTGTCTTTAGTTCTTTCAACTTTCCTCAAGTGAGTGCTATTTCCTTTAACTGCTAAGCCCCCGAAAGGTGGAGGGAGAGGAACTAATAGAGCCTCAATGAAATAGAGCAAGAAGAACAGAGCAAGGCATGGTGCTGCACACCTCTTCTAGGCCTTGAGAGAGGTAGAAATGTCGCTACTGTTCCGAGTCCAGCCCGTCTACATACCAAGTCCATCCCCCCCACTTTTGGTTTTCTGTCCAAAACAGGATTTCTCTGTGTAGCCCTGGCTGTCCTGGACCTCTCTCTGTAGACCAGGCTGGCCTCGAACTCACTGAGGTCTGCTTGCCTCTGTCTCTCAAGTGCTGGATTAAAGGTGTGTACCACCACTACCTGGCACATTCCAAGTTCTTCATCATCCAGGGCTACACAGGAAAAAGATCTCTCAAAAATAAGGGGTTACATGCTGGAGAAAAGGTTCAGCAGTTAAAAGCACTGGCTGTTTTCTCAGAAGACCCAGGTTCGATTTCCAGTATCCACGTGGAGGCTCACAACTGTCTGTCATTACAGTTCCAGGGGATCTGATGCCTTCTGACTCCCACAGGCACAAAGCATGCAAGTAGTGCTTAACCACACAAGCAGGCAAAACGCCCAGAAACAATTTTTTTTAAAAAAGATGTTTTTAAGGAGCTAGAGAGATGGCTCAGTGGTTAAGAGCACTGACTGCTCTCCCAGAGGACTTGGGTTCAATTCCCAGCACCCACATGGCAGCTCACAACTGTCTGTAACTTCAGTTTTAGGGGACCTGACACCCTCACATAGACACACAAGCACCCGTAAACAATTTTTTTAAAAAAGATGTTTTTAAATGGTTATGATGGACTTGTATGACCATGAGGTATAGCTGGTTGTCTTGTTCAGTCATAAATGATCTCTTCCCTGGTTGCATGCTTTAGAGAGGGTTCCTGAATCCTCTACACTAAATCATCTTTGGACTGGGGTCTATATGAACTCTGGAAAGTTGGTGGCAGCCATTCTGAATCTCAAATGAGATTAACACAGGCACAAAGGCAGAGGAGAGGAGAAGCCGTCATGACATTGCAGGGAAAGGAGGGACTTGATCACGGGCTTGCAGAAACGGTGCTGTAGGCTTGAATTGTTAAATGCCAAGGAATAGGTGTCAGACGTAATGTTGAAGAGGTAGGGAGTGGCTGGGTCCTAGGGACCCTGGTATACCATGACCAAATACTTGGAGAAGAATTTTAAGCATATAGATGACAGGTGGTAACCAGAAGAGTCCCATATATTAATTTCATAATGATGGTCCTACCAAAAAGAGTATAAAGCAAATTTGAAACTAATGTAGTTAATGAGAGCTGGTGAGATTCTTGTCATCTGTATACTGTTGAGGATCATCATACCATCATTAGAGTGACAAGAAGATGTCTCCACCCAGTTTCTGAAATTGGGTTCCCTCCCATATAGTTGGATTTTGTATTGGAAGGGATGGTCCCAGGAGCACTGCAGGGGACCATCTTAAGGGCACTGAGGCTGATGGTAAACAAATGCTATTGTATAGGTCAGTGATGAGAGCATCCTGACCTAGTTTAGCAAGGGAGCTATTACTGAAGATAAACTTAGCATATTTGAAGAGACAGCAATGAAAGTGTGCTGTCCAGTGAAGAGCACATAGAGGAGCATACGTGACCAGGTGCTCCCCTAGGGTGCTCTGAAACTTGTTGTGGCTTCTGGCTGAGACCATGATTTTTTTCTTTAAAAAAATTATCGTTATTATCTTATATGTATAAATGTTTTGCCTGCATGTATGTAAGTGTTCTGCGTTTGTGCCTGGGACCTTTGATGCTGGAAGAGAGCACTGGATACCATAGAACTGGAGTTACAAATGATTGTAAGCCAACACGGGGTGCTGGGAATGGAACCCCGGTCCTCCAGAAGAGTAGTAAGTGATCTTCTGCGGCTTCCATGACCAGATTTTTAATTCCTCCCTTTTTAAAGTTTTTCTCATTTTATTTTCTCCATTTTTTCTCTTAATATCGTTTTATTTGGGGGGGGGTGCAGGGACAGAGGGCAGGTGCGAAGGGACAGAGAGTGAATGGAATCAAGACACATGATATGAGAAACACATAGAATAAATAAATAAATACATTGAAAAAAGAATATTAAGTGCTCTTAACCAGAGCTATCTCTCTAGTTTTTTTCTTTGTTTTCTTAAGATTTATTTTTATTTTTATTCATGTGTAGATGTTTGTCTGTATACAACATGTGTGCACGTGTCTGACGAAGACAGAGAAGGTGTTGAATCCTTGGAGCTGGAGTGGTACAGGCCGTTGTGAGTGCCTGAGGTGGGTGCTGGGAGCTGTACAGGGTCCCCTGGAACTGTAACAAGTGCTCTTAACCACTGAACCAATTCTCCAGTCCCTTGTGATTCTTAAAGCCTGCTTTACTGCTGAATCAGCAGGGACAGCAAGCCAAGTCTGTGTCCGAGGAAGAGGAACTACAATGGCGGACAAGGCTGCCTCTAGGATGTCCCACTGGTCTGAAAGAGCTCTCTTACTATAGCAGCACAATCTTAGACTCTTCCATCATCTACCTTTCTCCCCCTCCCATTCTCTTTTCCTCCCTTCCTTCTTCCCGTGACTCATCATGGCCCAATGGTTATCCTAGGGGACCTGGACTAATACATAATAGTGGGTGAGATTTAGCCTCTAGAGTCACAATAACTTGGTGAGAATCAAGCTCTATCTACCCTCGGTATGTGAGTTAAATTAAGCAAGAAATTTGACCTGTTAAATATAATACTCAGACTAGTGATGTGGCTCAATTGGTAGAGTTTACTCAGCATGCGTGAAGCCCTGGCTATGATCCCTAGTACTACATAAACTAGGTATGGTGGGTGCATGACTATAATTCCAGCCTTTGGGAGGTAGAAGCAGGAAGATCAGAAGTTCAAGGGCATCCTTGGCTACATAGGCTAGCCTGGAGATACATGAGACCTTGTCTCAAAAAAAAAAAAAGGTCACTCTTGCACTCTTGGGCTGAAGGAATAGTTGAGGGTAGAATATCTGAATATTTGGTCCCTAGCATGAATGGAACCTTGTGTTTAATTCTTTTTAAAATCATGACAATTGTGAAGATTAAAGTTTATAAGTGTGTGCACAGCATCTGGAACATTGTGAGAACTTGATAAACGTCAGTCATTCTTATTAGATATGAAGAATGAAGAAACAGGACTCAGGGAATGAGGTGCCAGGTGCTTGCATTACATAAAATAATCATATTTTTATTTTTTATTTTTTGGTTTTTCGAGACAGGGTTTCTCAGTGTAGCTTTGTGCCTTTCCTGGAACTCACTTGGTAGACCAGGCTGGCCTTGAACTCACAGAGATCTGCCTGCCTATGCCTCCCGAGTGCTGGGATTAAAGGCGTGCGCCACCACTGCCCGGCTTTTTTTTTTTTTTTTTTTTTTTTTAATGTGTAGCCCAGGCTGGCCTCAAACTTGTGATCCTCCTGCCTCCGCCTCCTTCAGCAAATCCTACTGCTGTGCGCCACCACAACTGGCAATCATAAATATTTTACCCAAGTTTTAATTGTCCTTTTGCATGTAGCAGATATCCTTGTATAAAGAGATAAGGAAATCTTTTCCTTCCTACTTCCGAAATTCTTGACTTATCTGGGTTTTATGACTATTGGAAAATACACTATTAACTTATGTATCCAATGATACACACATATAAACCTTCCAAGGCTGGAGAGGTGGCTCAGTTGGTAAAGTTCTTGGTGTGCAAGCAAGAAGACCTGAGCTTGACTCCCAGCACCCATGTGAACAAGCTCGATGTGAAGCATGCATCTGCAATCCCAGTGCTGGTAGAGTGCAATCAGGAGCGTCCCTTGGGCTTGCTGGCCATCATCCTAGCCAAACTGGTGGGTTCCATGTCCAGTGAGAGACCAAAAATAAAGTGGAAAGTGATTAAGAAAGATTAATGCTAACTCCTGACATTCACGAGCCCACATTGGGCTCACCAACCCCCTACCCCACCCCCACACACTACAAACTCTGGAGTTCTACAAGGTCCTTTTTCTTACACTATTTCAGTCATTCCTGTTTCCTGCAGGAATATCCTTCTATATTATCTAAGAAAGACCCATATTTTAGAGCTTTGTCATGTAAAAAGAAAATCAGCCACCCTTAAAGAAACTAAGTGAATGGAAGTTAACTAAGTTAAATTGTTTTCCTAAGTAGAGCCTTATTATTTCCTAAGTAGAGCTTAGCTGTAAAACAAATAAAAACTTAAAAGTCAGGGTGGGGTAGGGATGGAGAGATTATCGAGAAGGTAAGAGCACTGGATAATCTTTCAGTGGAGCTCAGTTAAATTCCCACCTCAGTTAAATACCTATAGTGGCTCACAACAATCTATAATTCCAGTTCTGGGAGCTCTGATGTCTTCTTCTGGCCTCCATGGGCAATGTGTACATGCAGGCAAAACACCAATATACATAAAATAAAAATGAAGACTTTTAAAAAGAATGATTAAATATGAGTTCTTAGGCATATACTACAAGAGATTTTCTGTCTCCTCAAAAAAAGTTGGTAAAGTTAAGATGTTCCAAATTAAAACTCTAGGCAGAAGTATGGAATTAAAACTAACAAAATGGAATTGAGAGGCAAATGTAAGCTGCACAAAAATTTAAGAAATTTATTGGGATGGAAAAAAATTTGATCCAAGCAGTGGTTTATATGAAAAATATTATGGGTTTTAGGTTAACCGCCAGCTTCACCAGAGCCAATGGTGCAATTTTAGCTTGCAGAAAAATGAGTGCATTTTGTTCTAGTAATGAGAAACTTACTTTCCTGTTCTGCTAAGTTAGGGCTATGTTAGGTGATTTGCAAACTCCTTTTAGGAGTATAATTCTATGACCTAGAAGTTCTAAACTTGCAGGAGGCAGGAGAACTGTTATAGGTTGGAGTACAGCCTGACCTATATAACCTGGGCTGCATGAGATCCTGAAAAAAAAATCCCACAGGAAAAATATGTGAGTTTAATAAGAACAGGTTTGTCTGCTTACCTTTATACTTTTGGGGAAGGGGAGGATCTGTTTGTGTGATGCCCTGACCTTAGATGCCTATCCAAATGAGTGTGGTGATGGGACAGTCTTTCTTACATCTATTTCATATCATGTGAAGCTTCACACAAAACTACTTTTCTTGAGTGATGAGCCAGAGCGACCAGTTTCCCTGAAGTTTGCCTGATAAATACATTTCTGATGAGCTGGCCGTCATTCTGCTGTCTTGCTAGGCAGGGCCCATCCCAAGCTGACTAGCTGCCTGTGGACATTTGGTAATCAAGGATTTCAGTGGAAGGCATCAAGGTAAATGTGAGGCAATGATGGAAAGGCCTAGAAAATCCTAGTATGCAGGGCCCTCAATTAAGCTTTGCCATAAAAAGGTGGAGGGCAGGCATGGATCTGGGCTTTGGCCATAGTGTAAAAGGCTGGCTGACATGGTTTTGTGGGTAACCAACGGGCCTCCTCACCAACTAGGGCTGTTCCCATTCCCTTTTAAACTATAAACTGGCATTTCCAGACATTATAAACATCTTTTAAGAAAAAGACTGTAAAAGAGGCCAGTCTTTGGGAAAAGCTTCAATAAAAATAGAATTCCAAACTGTTTACTCAGGACCTTTGTCTAGCTGATTAGGAGGGTGGGTCAGAAAGCCTCTCTCTCCTTCTGGACCCCTACGCTCTTGGGCAAGTCAGTTAACAGCCTGGGCCCCATTTCCTTACCTTGCTACTTTGAAGACAGAAGGAACACACTAAAGCATCCTGGGCTGTGGAGAACCGGACTTAGAGGTGAGTGATATGGACTCCAGGAGAAGAATTGGATATAGGCGCAGAGGTGACCTCCGAGTCAGAGGGCATACCCTAGGACCTTACAGGATGGGTCCAAAAGACAGCAAACAGGAGCTGAAGTCACAGGACTCCCACTTCTGGTCTCAGGCAAGTCCTTGTGGGCGTTGGCTAAAGTGCTCAGTCTCACTTTCTTAATTCTGCCAGGCAGAAGAGGTCACAAAGGGTGGGGTGCTGGCTAGTGTGTCATGTTCTTAATGCTCTGGGGAAAGGACAGGAAGCAGAGATGCCAAAAGAGGAGTTTAGGAGTTGGTTTGTTTCTTCTTTTTTCTTTTTTGGGATGGGGTCTTACTCTGTGGTCTTAAACTTGTGATCCTCCTCCCTCAGTCTCATGTTCAGGGATCACAGGTGAGTACTGCTATATCCAGCTTCACAAGAAGAATCTTAGTAGCAAGTTATTCACAACCGATGGCCCTGTTTGCTTTCCAGATTGAAACCCTACAGGAGCCAAGGACATCAGAGCTACAGATACTTTCACCCCCTCAGTATTATGATGACCAACTTGGGTAAGGAAGGAAATTTTTTTTTAAAATTTGTCTCATGTAGCATAGGTTGGCCCCATAGGTGACATATAGCCAAGGCTGATGTCCTCCTGCCCCTACCTCCCAAAGGCTGGAATTAAATGTGCAAAACCATACCTGATGGAAAGAAAGATCTTTAAAGAAAAGGACAAACAGAGAAGATGCTAAAATTGAAGGGAAGATTTTTCAGGGAATAGCTAGATGCTTATATTTGGGGAGATAGTTCTTGTTCTGGTGTCATTTTAGGCCTTCTTAGGTGTACAGTCCAGTGTTAGGCCCTGCTGATGACGTCAGTCTGTCCTTGTGCTCATGTCACCCACTCACTCTCTTAGGGGAGGAAGTTCCAGATTATTCTGTAGGCCCGGCTGGCCGAGAAGCTGGACTTGGCTCCTGGAGGAAATACCCTAGATTACCGAAGCAGCAGGAAGTTGCCCTGCGGTCACCTCTCCCTCATTGCTGCCCTTTGCCTCTTGTCCCTTTTTTTTGCCTCTGACCACTCGTCTTGTTCCCTGGTTTTGCTGTTTTTGTTCTGTGCTGATTTCTGGCTCATTTCAATCTTTGGGTTTTTTGTTTGTTTTGTTTTTATTACCTTTTAGACAGGCTCTCATGTCACTCAAGCTGGCCTCAAACTTGCTATGTAGAAAAGATTGACCTTGAGTTCTTTTTTTTTTTTTTTTTTTGGTAAAAGTTTAAAAAAAACCTCTCCAGCTCCTGATTATAGGCACTAGCTGACCTGACCAGTTTATTGAACCCAGGGCTTGGTGTACTCCAGGCAAGCACTCTACAAAATGAGCTGCAGCCTCAGGCCCTCATACTAACTATTTCCTGGCTGCTTCTTCACTGGCCATTGAATAGCCTTTTCTGGTCAACTGTGATTGACAACTTCTGCTCTCTAGCTTTTGCTCTCTACCTGATCTCAAAACCCAAAACCTGCACCCCTGAAATACCTACTGATTAGTCCTTTAGGCCATTGTTTTATAAAACAGATTGTAACATTTTTAAAATTTAATTTAATTTTATGTGCATTGGTGTTATGTCCTCATTCATGGCTGCCCTGTAGGTGCTGGGAATCGAACCCAGGTCCTCTGGAAGAGCAGCCAGTGCTTTCAGCCTCAGATTGTAACATGTTTAAAAACATCCCCCACCCCAAACCAGGACCTTGCATGATGTCTCTGTCTTAGTCAGTAACCCACTGAGTCATTTAGACTCAAAGTCCTCGTTGGTCACTTTTGCCCTCAACCAGTGAGCCCCAAAGAAAAGCAGATTTTCTTTCACATTTTGATCTTGTTTCTGTTCCTCCTTCTTGTCCACTTCTACATACTTATCACCTCTAATGTCAACTAGTGTTGTGTATATTCCTTCCCTCATTTGATTTCCTGTGATGTATTTTGATCCTGTTTCTGTCTTTCTCTATTCCTTGCCCATTTCTATGTTCTTACCATCTACGATATTATCTAGTGTCTTCTCTGCCCTTTCCCTGAGGCCATTTCCTATGACCAGCTGAGGCTAGACCTAGACTGACCCTCATTAATCTAAACATGTCTGTTCAAAACCCTGACATTCTTCCCTGTTCCTGTCAAGGCTTCTTGCTCTTCTTTGCCTGCCAGAATTTTCCATAATTTGATTCTATCTGGACAGTACCTTTGTCAGGTGGCTATATTGTAATGGAAAGTTTAATGGGTTTGGAATAGAGCTGCTTTCAAATTGTAGCCCTGTATTCAATAGAATGACCTTAAGTAATTGGTTGACTCCTGGTGTCTTGGATCCTCATTTGGCAAATGAGGATAACGATGCCTATGTCACAGAGAACTTATTGAGGATTTAATGAGATAATATGTGTGGAGGCAATTTAGTACTGTGCTCAGACCCCATGTTTGAGATGACTCACTTGGCTTACTCTTAGAATTTTCCACTTACCAACTATGTGACCTGGAGCAAATTCCCTTGACCTCTCTGGACTTACCTTTTTCTGTATTGAGGATGGGTGATTTAATATTTGTGAAGTGTTTAACATAGTATCTGGCACTCTATAAACTTTAACAGGTTAAGCTGTTGTTACTTCACGGCAAGAGACCCAGTGGAATATAACCAGCATTTATATGTTTACTTTGTTTTTTAATGAATCAGATTTTTTTTTTTTTTGATACAAGGATCCTGGCCTCAAGTTCCCTCTGTGGCCAAGATTGACATTGAACTTCTGACCCCCTGCCACCACCTTCCAATTGCTAGTATTACATGCATGAGCACACCATGTTTGGTGCATGTGGTACTGTGGAATGGAACCTAGGGCCTCATGCATGCTAAGCAAACACTACTTCCCTAGTCCCTGGATTAATCTCATTTATATGGTCATTCCCACGAATTCTTGCTAGGTCCAGCCTCACACCACCCTCCCCAAGACAGGCTGATGACTTCCATTTTTCATGCATGTACATTCCATTGTTCTTGCCTCCAGTGTGGTTTCCCTCATTTTTAGAATGTCATAATTTCTCTTCTCTGACTGTCCAAATTCTTCCAGTCCTATAATGCCAATCTGAATCCTTGTCTCCATGAAACTTTTCCTTATCACTTTTCTAAACCCATTACCCATCCTCTTTTTCTTTTTCTTTTCTTTCTTTTTTTAAAAACTTACTTGTTTTTGACAGGGTCTTGCTATATAGTTCAGGCTTGCCTCAAACTTGCCATCCTCCTGCCTCAGCCTCCTAAATGCTGGGACATTAGCCACCACACTGGGCTCTAGTTACTCTTACTCTAGCACCTAGCTACTGTTTCCTGTGTGTCAGTTTTATCTTGAGATAATTTGGGAAATATTCTTTTTTTTTTTTTTTTTTTGGTTTTTCGAGACAGGGTTTCTCTGTAGCTTTGGAGCCTGTCCTGGACTAGCTCTGCAGACCAGGCTGGCCTCGAACTCACAGAGATCCACCTGCCTCTGCCTCCCGAGTGCTGGGATTACAGGCATACGCCACCACCGCCTGGTGGGAAATATTCTTTAATCTAGTATTGTTTCAGAACACACACTAAACATGTGGTGACTACTTTATGTTACATCATCTTTTGGAATATCAGATTCCCACGTTATATTTAGGGTAGGACTTGATGCTTAGTTTTCTAAGGGAGGGGTCCAGAATTTTGGAATAAGTTCTCATATCTAGCATCTTATCAATGGATTGGCGTATGAGAATGAACAGATGCAGAGCAGCTTGGCTAAGCAGTTCCTTCTGCATAAGACAGGGCCAGGAGCCTCAGAGTCAAAGGGTTGAAGTACTTGGACCGAGTCACCGTGCAGGTGGAGGGCCAGACACTGACCCTTGCTGATACACACAAGGAAGTGCCCCCATTTAAATCTGGTTCTTGCCACAACAGGCTTTGCCTCTAACAGTTTCTCAAGCTCCCTACACCTTGACACAACATTTGTCCCATTGACAAACTGGTTCTGCACGAAACTTCCCATGGCTTGAAGCAATGACCATGACGGTGTTTGCATACCACTGGGTTTTACCCTCCCAAGAGTGCTAATAAAGATGAAGTGGCATTCAGATGACGTGATATGAAGGACAGCACTGCCACTCACACAGCCCAGCGTTTGAACTCTGAGAAAGGTTCACACCAGGATTTCACAAGACAGAGAAGGCCAAGAGAGCCTAGCCCACAATGCAAGGTGAACGGCACTCTTTGTCCCAGTTCTCATGGATTGTTTTTAGCCTCCCTCCATCTGCCCTTTCTCTGTACTCACAGAGTACTTGTTGTCTGGACCACTCAGTTCAGTATTGCATTGTACATGTATTTTTCAAGGTAGCCGTGTTTCTCAGCTAGCTGTGGTTTCCCTAAAGACACAGACTATATCTTATACTGCTTTGCTGCCTGACAAAGCCTCATAACATAACATAAGACACAATATCATCAATAAATGTTGCTTGATTTGTTTTTTGAAATGAACATTCATTTTTAAAAGGTCCACAAAAAAGAGAAACCAGAAAACTTTTTTTTTAAAATTTGTGTGTATGTTCCTGATTGCATGTTTGGAGACAGGGTCTCTCGCTATAGCCCAAGCTGACTTAAAACTCACCACGTAGCCAGCCTAGCCTGGCCTCAGTTGAAGAGTGACGCTCTTGCTTCAGCCTCCTGAATACAAGGATTGCAGGCATGAAGCGCCCGTTGTTATTGTAGTGGGAATAATAGCAGTATTGTTCTTTCATAGGGACAGAGAATCAAAACGTACAGGTAAGTGTTGTGCTTTCTAGGTAAGAGAAAAAGAGGTCCCATCCCATGGTGAAGCCCCTCCCCTCTTCCCAACCACAAAGGCCATGCACACAGTTAGAACTTGAGGAGCTCAGAGACTGTCTAACTCAAGTCCCTTACTTTGTAGCTGGAAGCAAGTAAGAGCAGCTGGTGGAGGTGGAGAAGGTGTCTATGACTTCACTTGGATTGTGAGCTATTGCTTCTGTTCAGAGCCTCAATTCTTCAAGTTTAAAGTGAGGCTAGGAAAGTCTATGCATTCGAATTGCTGTGGGAAATCAGAGAGATGGGAGCAGAAACAGCGCTGGCCATAGCTGCTTGATACTTGTTGACTGTCTCCTCTTCTTCCCCAAGATATGAAACATTGTAGCCTTGTCCTGCCCGGGTTTTTCAAACTGGTTCCCCTTTGATCTCACGCTAAGCCAGGCTCCCAGCCATGAGAACACTGGATCAAGTATTAACATTTTCACTGCAGATTTGTCTAAGATTGTCTTGAGTGCATCTATATTACTTGAAGCAAAGGAACTCAAAAGATAGAAATACTGAATTCTAGAGTGAAACCCAAAGGCATCAAAGTTTGTTCTTTGCTAATTACAAGGGTCTGAATCCTTGGCTTTCCTAAAATAGTATTCAAGGCCTTTCACCCTTCCCCTTTCTTTCTTTTTCTTTTCTTTCTTTCTTTTTTTTTTTTTTTGGAGGGGGGAACCCACCTCTGACATATTTACATGATCTGCCTTGCAACCTGATATTTTTCACCTGTCTGAGGACAGACTCTGCTGTTCACTAATCAATCAACTGGAGCTGAACTGAAAACAATGCTGTTGAGGGTCTGTTTAAAGAAATGTGCTGTAATAGTGAAGACCACGGCGCATCTGTAGGGCAGGTTAGTCTCAGAAACAACATCATCATTTATAAAAAAGGAATGGCTGGTGGCGCACGCCTTTAATCCCAGCACTCAGGAGGCACAGCTGGTGCATCTCTGTGAGTTCAAGGCCAGCCTGGGCTACAGAGCGAGATCCAGGACAGGCTCCAGAGCTACACAGAGAAAACCTGTCTCAAAAACAAAAACAAAAAAACCAAAACCAAACAAACAACCCACCCCAAAGGAATAGCTAGTTGTGATGATATATTGTGTACCCTAATAAATTTGCCTGAAGACAGCGAACAGAACAAGGCACTAGATTAAACATAGAGGTCAGGCAGTGTGGCACACACCTTTAATCCCAATACTTGGGAATCATGTGCCTTTAATCCCAGCACTAGGAAAGTTGAAACAGGAAATGATATGGGTGAGTGGAGAAAGGTATATAAGGCACGAGGAGACAGGAACTGAAGTCTTCCAGCTGAGGAAAGCTCTTCAGGCTGAGGAGTGCTCTGCTTCTCTGATCTTTCAGCTTTCACCTCAATATCTGGTCTGAGTTTTATTTATTTATTTATTTTTATTTTTATTTTTTTATTAAAAGACCATTTAGAAATTCATGTTACAGCTAATGATAAATCTTTCTTTCCCTTGCTGGACAAGGTCTACTGAGATCACTGTTTCTTTAGAAATTTGTAGTTAGTTAACATTCATTGTGTTTGGTTGCAAATATTTTGGTATGAACTGTAGGAGGAGTTTTTCATTGGGATCACCAGTCAACTCTGTCCCACCAGCCTGCTCCCAATATAACCACACAGAGACTTATTATTAATTATAAATGATGGGCCAATAGGCTAGGCTTGTTACTAAGTAGCTCTTACAACTTAAATTAACCCATATTTTTTTTTATCTACCCTCTGCCACGTGGTGGCACCTTTTTTAGCATGGCATGCTTTGCATCTGCCTCATGACTCCTGAGAGTCCACTCTGCTTCTTCCCAGCATCCTCTCAGTTTGGTTCTCCTGCCTAACCTCTTCCTGCCCAGTCAGCCTTTTGTCAAACCAATCAGAAGGTACTTTGGCAAAGCCATATCTTCACAGTGTACAAAAAGATTACTCCATAACACGAAGCAGAATCAGATTACATCAGAAGAAAAAAAATCTTAGGAAAGTGTATAAAAATTTTCAACTTGGAATTGCCCATTTGTCATTTGCTTAATCAGGACCTGCAAGGCAGAGGGACAAAGCAGGGACAATCTTTCCTGGCATTTTCTGTGTAGGAAATGGTGTAGGAAGTAGAACACTGTTCTAAAAGGTTTATGTCTTCGTCTTAGGCACTGGACTATGCTAGGTTACAAGGAAAGGGGATTTACATTTTCAAAGGGAATTGCAATTTCTAATTGTCGGGGAGGTTGGAAAAGTGCTTGCTTTGCTTTGCAAGAATGAAGACCCCAGTCTGGGCTCCTAGCACTGGTACAAGCCAGCGAGATGACTCAGTGGGCAAAAGTGCTTGCCTACGAGTTTGATGATCTGAGTTCAATCTCTGGGACTTCTGGTGATAAGAGAGAACCCATCCTGGAAGTTAACCTTTGACTTCCACTCACTAATCATGTCATTGAAGGGTGCACAAGCACACATTTGATATACACATGAGCACATCAAACCAAACCCAAAATGCTGGTTATATGCATCTCTAAGTCCAGTACTGGGGAGGTGGTAACAGGCAGACCCCTGGAGCTTGTTGATCAGCCAGCTTAACTGAATCAGGTCCAGTGAGAGACCTTGTCTCCCCAAATAGGGTGGACAGCAGTTGAGGAAGACACTATTGTTGACCTCTTGCCTCTACAGGCACCTGCACACACACACACACACACACACACACACACACACACACACACACACACAGTGCTAATTAGCAGAATAATTTGGATTTTCCAGATAGACCAATAAAATAACAAGTGCCCTTACCACAGTGGTTCTCAACCTTCCTAATGATGTAACCCTTTAATGCAGTTCCTTATATTGTGGTCCAACCATAAAGTTATTTTCATTGCTAGTTCATAACTGTAGTTTTGTTATTGTTATGAATCATAATGTAAATATTCGTGCCTTCTGATGCTCATAGGTGACCTCTGTGAAAAGATTGTTGACCCCCAAAGGGTTTGAGATCCAGAGGTTGAGAACTACTGCCTTCAAAGAAGTTGAATGAAAGAGACTCCTGGAACTAGAGTTAAAGGCAGTACATGGCACTCTCCTCTGAAAGAGCAGTAAGTACTCTTAACCACTGAGTCATAGTTCCTGCCCCTAAATTTTATTCCTAATTTGTCATCGGGTTTCAACATCTATAGTAACAGTAACAACAACTAATTTTATTTATTTATTTATTTTTAGACAGGGTTTCTCTGTGTAGCCCTTGCTGTCTTGGAAGTTGCTCTGTAGACCAGGCTGGCCTTGAACTCATGAGATCCACCTGCCTCTGCCTCCTGAGTGCTGGGATTACAGACCTGCACCACCACAGCCCAACTTAACAGCTACTATTTAATAAGAATGCATTCTTGCTATTTTGCTCAGCATTTTATATGTCACCCGTTTAATCCTCCCACATTTCTTACCTCCATTTATCAGATGAGGAATTGGAGGCCTCTGCAAACCGCTGAAGTTGAGATTTTGATTACTCATCTGCATGACTTCCACAGTGTGTACCAGCAAGTCTCCTCAATTCTTCCCTGTACTGTGTCCTGGGTTTGTCCCTTTCTTTCCATGCCCACTGCCACTGCATCAGTCTTACTTCTTTTTGATTTACGCCTGTGTAGCAGGAATCTTAACAGGTCTTATTAATAAAATCAAACCTGAGGCCAGTTACTGGGGTGAATGCTGGAAGATCAGAGAAGCAGAACAAGCCACAGCTTCCTCACCTCGCCAGTTCCTCAGCTGATCCTGTTTCCTCAGACTGGAAGCTTCTGAGTCCTCATCCACATGAATCTCAGCTGAACTACTGTTGCTCAAAGCCTGAAAGCTTAACCAGCCAAATGCTGCTAGTTTCTGGTCTTCATGCCTTATATACCTTTCTCTTTCTGCCGTCACTCCTTGGGATTAAAGGTGTGAGTCACCATGCCTGGCTGTTTCCAATGTGATCTCAAACTCACAGAGATCCGCCTGGCTCTGCTTCCCAGTGCTGGGATTAAAGGCGTGTGCCACCACTGCCTAACCTCTATGTTTCATATTGTGGCTGTCCTGTTCTCTGACTCCAGATAAGTTTATTAGCGGGCACAATATTTCGGAGAACACAATACCACCACACACCTGAGTTGTTGTCCAACATGGGGTTCCTTTTCTTCCTAATTCCCTCCCTTAGTTTCTCTAATGTGCTTTGGTCAGACTAAGGTGGCTCCAATTCTACTTTTACCCAGCTGTCTCGACATTCACACTTTAAAGATGGATGAGACACTCAAATGTCCCCACAAATCATCTTTGGATAGTGTGACAATAGAACTCTTTTCTACAGAAATTAAATAACTTACTCTATTAGGAAGAAAAGGAGGACTTTTTACAATATATGTTGAAATGACAGGACAAGATACATAATAAAGATAAAAACTACTGCAGTCCATAAATGTTTAAACTTGCTTTGCTTTAGTCTTAGGAACTAAGACTAGCAATAGAAGCATCTCAAATAAGCAGTTCCACCTTAGAGACAAATTTCTGCATAAAAGATAAATTACTTAGGGCTGAAGTTAAAAGCACTGGTTGCTTTTGCAGACCCAGATTCATTTCCTAGTACCCACAAGGAAGCTCACAAACATTTGTAACTCCAGTTCCAGGGGATATGATGCCCTCCTTTGACCTATGAGCCATGTATGTGGTGCACATTTATACATGCAGGCAAACACTCATTCACACTAAAAAAATCCTTTAAAGAAAAAGGCAAATTACTTAGTATTTTCCACATATTTGTAAACTTTATTATGAATATCATAATAAATTACTGTGTTAAATAATTAAAAAAGAAAAGCAAAGTATCGTGAAAGGGAGTGCTAATAATGTGTGGTGATAGATGGTTATAGTAATCGTTTCCAATGCCTACATTTATCAAGCCATGACACTGTATACCTTGAATGTATATAATTTGTCAATAATGCATCAATAAAGATGGAGGAGGAGATAGAAAACACGGCACTAAAAGATGTAACAATAAAAAAGTTTTCGCGGGTTGGGGATTTAGCTTAGTGGTAGAGCACTTGCCTAGCAAGCACAAGGCCCTGGGTTTGATCCTCAGCTCAAAAAAAAAAAAAAAAAGTTTTCTCTTTTTTCTCAAGCAACCATTGAATGAGGTGATCCCTTCCCCCTTCTTTGAAACAGAATCTTGATATGTAGCTCAGGCTGGTCTGAACCTCATTTTAATCCTCTTGCCTCACCTACTGAGTGCTGAGCTTATAGTTAAAGGCCACCAGACCAGTTGAAAAAGTTTGGGGAGCCGTACAGCCTAGTTTTGGACCAGTATATGAGTGCTTGTCTAATGGGTCTCCAGATGAGGCAAAATTCCACGGGGTGAGTCTCACCCTTCTCACTCGGCAAGGACCGGTGGACTTCGGGACAGCCCAGAATGCTGCTGGGACCGCACGGCCTGCACACTCTTCTCTCTTGTCATATTGGTGATTCTCTTGGTGGTTTTAGTATCATTTTGTCAATCATGCATGGGACAGATGTGATCATTCCTGGAAACCCCATTTTTTTCTAGAATATTGTCCCCTAAAATTCTTTGGGAGCTGATGCTTCTCAGGTTTCTTGTCTGGGGATGCCAGCTGTCACTTCAGACCCGGGAGCTGTCCTGCTTCAGTGCTGACAGGACCAGAGGCAGATCACCCCTATTTCTGCAAATGTGTTTTGTTAAGTTTTGAATGATATTGCTGTTCTTGAAAATGTGTGCCTATGTCAATCACCTTTTAGTTTTGTAAAGACGGGATGTACCTGGCTTGATATTTGCCAACTTAACAAAATGATTAGTGTTTTTGGCTTAAGGATGTTTTGATATATAGGTAGGGAAAAACATACTTGACATATTTGCTTTTGCCAGAGGTTAATGTTGGAGGATGGGAAAAACTCGTTTGTTAGCATGGGAAGACATGCTTGTTTTTGATGTAGAAATAAAGACGGCTGGCGCTATTCTGGGCGGCCAGTTGTGTGAAACTTCTCTGGTGGGTGGGACACTTCATTTCTTCACGTTGACGCCCCTTACTCATCAGGATCTGAACCCAGGCTGCAGCTGGACTGTGGCAAAAAAGATTTCTATTTTTTATTATTTTATTTATTATTCTTTACACTGTGTGTAATTTGCTTTCTACAATGTATATGTATAGTTTTATAATGAAAAATATATATAGTTTTATGATAAAAAAAATTCCTATCTTTTTCACCTTCTTACAACATGTAAATTCTTTGGCTGGATCCTAACGTAATCTAGCTCCCAAATGTTTTTCCAGACTGTATACTATTGAAGTCAAATGTTCTGTTTCAACACACTTTCCCTCCATTTCTCCAACAGTACTTGTTTTCTCTTCCTGGAACGAGCTTCCTCCTTCTCTTTACCCCGTTCAGTGTGTGGGCCACCGTCTAGGTCGGGTCCAGAGGAGGCTTTCCTAAGGCCGAGGGAATCAGAATGTGGTGGTTACTATGCTGCCACACGTCACACTTGGCCCTGTACTTGAATTTAAACCCCACAGTCACTCAGAGAGCCTAGTGTTAACCACCTTCTCAGTTTCCCCCAGTCACCCTGGCATTTGCAGCTGGCTGGGTCCAGCTCCATCTCAGCAGGCTCCCCTGTCCCAGCCTCTGCAGCTTGTGGTTGAGGTACAAGCTTCATAGAAGTGTATTCTAAGAGAAGAAATACTGCTTCAGTGTTATTGGGAACTGACAGTCTGTATTTCATCTTCTCAGCAAAATGGTCTCCTGGGGAAACGAGTTTAAAGCTATCTTCTTCCTTACCGCTGTGTCCTTGTACAAGCACCCCAGTCTTTCCTTCTCTCGGTGTCTTTCACTGTAAAGTCATAAAGATAAGCAGTGTGTGGATTACACACGCCTGTGATCCAGCATTTGGGGAGGCTAAGCAAGATGACTACAAGTTTTGAGGCCAGCCTAAGTTACATGAGTCTGAGGCTAACCTGGGCTACAAAGCCAGAACTCTTCTCATAAATAAACAAAATAAAAATGCATAGGAAATAAAATAACACTTAAATCTTACGGCTGTTATAAGGGTTAAAAACCCAGTGTAAGCCACGTGTGGTGGTACACACCTGTAGTTCCAGTACTTGGGAAGTAAGATCATAAAAACTCAGGGAAAAAAGGATTTTTCAGCACTTATATAAATATATCTGATGTTAAAATTATTTGTTTTATTCCATTTGCCAGAAATGCTCTTGACAAGAACCCCCAATTTGGATTCTACCTAATATTGAAGATAAAGTTAGGGAGGCCAGTCATGGTGTCTCATGTCTGTCATCCTAGCACCCCACGACTGAGACAGCAGGATCAATGAAATCCCAGGCCAGTCTGGGCTATAGAGTGAGAGTCTGTCTCCAATACCAAACAACCCAAAACACCCCAAATGATGGCTGGTGAGGTGGCTCAGCAGGTAAAGTGTCTGTTACCAGGCTTGATGACCTGAGTTTGATCAATAGGCCCCACTTTGTGGACAGTAAGTGATTTTGGCAAGTTGTTCTCTGACCTTTACAAGTGTACCACGGCACACTCCTACTATATAAATACATGTAAAAGCAAACAAACACACAACAAAACCCACAGAAGCAAGAAGAAGGTTAGGTGGGCTGTCAGATCACTGTGACTCTAGAGTTTGAATGTTCCACCCCTGTATTTTAGTGGATATTATCCTGTTTTTCCTCAAGCTTTTTGAAAGAATGGTACCTTACTCTTTCCAGCTCTTCTATTTCTAACTCACTGGAATCTCAAGAGCGCAAGACTGCTTTCTGTGAAACCACCCTCTGCCAGTTCCATTAAACCAAAGACAGACTCAATAGTCTTTACAGAGGCCATCTTCATGAAGGGAACAGTTGCACTGGGTTCTGTTTGTTGCTTGAGACAGGGTCTCCCTGTGTAGCATAGGTTGGCTTCTAACTCTCAACCGTCTTGCCACGGTCTCTTTTAAAGCGTTTTATTGTGTATGTATGTGATGAGTGTGCACACACGTGCCACATGTCTGGTGTGGGGACCAGAAGACAAATGGAAATCAGAAGCCCACTCTCTCCTTGTGGATCCCAGATGGAACTCTGGTCAGCAGACTTTTTACCTGCTGAACCATCAGGCTGGCCCAGCCACAGCTTCCTGAGTGCCAGAATTACCTGTGTGCCATCACACCGGCCAGACCAGAACATCAAAGAAGGAACATTTCCCCTTCCTTCCTTCGTTTTCCTGAGATGGGGTCTCCTTACGATGCTCAAGCTGGTCTAAAACTCCCAAAATCCACCTGTCTTGACTGTTTTTTTTTTTTTTTTTTAAAACAAACAAAAAACAGGTATATGTCATAGCTTTCCATATTTTATTACAACTAAATATTTTGGTGCTCCTATTTTATGCTAAGAACAACACTAAATTGACATGTACTGAAGTGAAACAGTTTCTTTCTTGTCATCGAATTGTAAGATCTCAGAGCCTATTTTGCTGGTATCCTAAGAGTCTGAGTTCTTTGTTGGCCTTTTGGGAATCCAACACTGACTCAGTCCTCTATGTGTTGGGCACTGTTTTAGCTTAAGCTTGTTAACTCTTTCTGGGATTTTGTTGGGAACTGTTTTAATTTTGAAGGTCATTTTGGAGAAGAATTGATTCTTCACTATACTTTTTAAATACTACTATATTAGTTCTTCCAATCAAGTTAAATATTTTTCATGAAAACGTTATAATTCGAGCTTACATCTTACACATTTTTCATGTTTTATTAACTTTTGCTTTAAAAGTTTGTATTCTTTGCTGGACGTTGTGGCCCATGCCTACAGTTCTATTGATGTGGAGGCTCAGGTGTTCAAGGTTATCTTCAGTTTGAGGTTAGTCTCTGGTACCTGAGACTCTCATTTCAATACAGCAACAACCAAGAGGTAAATATTCTGATGATACTGTAGTGGAATTATAAAGTTTTCATGCTTGTTCTCTCTCTCTCTCTCTCTCTCTCTCTCTCTCTCTCTCTCTCTCTCTCTGTGTGTGTGTGTGTGTGTGTGTGTATGTGTGTGTCCAGTGAAGGAGGAGGAGTGGAGAAATGTACTCTTCAGTAAAGTAAATTTGTTCAATGGTTTTTCATTACCCTGCTGGTCTAGTGTTTATCCTAATATTCAAGTGCTTCTGTTATGCACCTCTGAATATCTTTAATTTGACCTCATATCCAATTGCCAAAACCCAAGTCTCTGAATATGGGGAGGGTCCACTCCTTGTCACCTTAACACACATTATTCATTTAACTTCCATGTCTTCATTTATTCCATTTTCCCTGTAAAATAATCCTTCATGGAAGGCATGGTGGCTCATACCTATAACCCAGTGCTCAGGCGGCTGAGGCAGGAGGATTGCTATGAGTTAGAGACCAAACTGGGTTATATAGTAAGTTCCAGACCATCTTGGGCCACAGAGGGAGAACCGATCTTAGAAAGCAAAAATAAAAAATAGTCTTTCCACTGAGTCTTTTATTACAAACTAAACCTTAATTATTCTCTAAGGAGGTCTGAACTGTTCCTGAGATGATTTCCCTTAAAAAAAAAATCACAGTTGGACATGGTGGTGCACCCCTTTAATACTAACACTCGGAAGGCAGAGGCAGGCAGATCTCTTGAGTTCAAGGCCAGCCTGGTGTACAGAGTGAATTCCAGGACATCCACAGCTACATATTGAGAACCTGTCTCAACACCCGCCCCTCGGCCCCCTCCCGAAAATCACTCTTATATCGTTCACCTCTTTTTTCTTCTCCATTTATTTGTTATTGTTATTTAAGGCTGGGTATTCAAATGTTGCTGTGTCTGGCCTGGAACTTCAAATGTAGACTAGGCTGGACTTGAACTCAGAGAGATCTGCTGGCTGAGATTAAAGGTTCGTACCACCATGCCAGGCTTTATTTTTATTTTTCAGAAATGATCTCATTCTGTAGTTGAGGCTGCCTCCACCTTTAATCCAAGTCTTGTCTCCTAGTTAGTTCCTGTCCAGAGAAGATGCCCCAGAATGGCTCTCACAGCACTCACCACACGCAGGGAAGACTCTACAATTTAATTGTATGAAGGAAGGAAGAGCCAGTAACTTTGGAGATGCGTCAGATACAGCAAAGCTACTGGCGCTTCGGCATGCACATCGAATTCTTGTGGGTCTTTCATCCAGGCAAGAGTCTTGCTCTGCACCTCTGTTCCTTCCTTCCGATAAACCGATAAACCGAAACACCTCTCACTACAAACTTCCCAAAACTGGCTCCGTGAAGCTGCAGTACCACGTCCTGCCACGAGAGGACGGAGCCGCCGGACACTCCCCCTCCACTCAAATCTGCCAGAGGTCAAAGGCACCCCCTCCTACAGCTTGAAGTCTTCGGCTGTCCTCGCCTCCAAACCGGTTTCTTCAAACTCTGGAAGATGAACTGGAAGTACCTGGAGGCACACTCCATAATGGTTACCTCAGATGATTAATGATTACCAGCCATAACGGATGCACCTTTGTTGCAGGGTTAAAAAGGCAGAAAAGGACTATCTGAACTGTATAATCTTTCTAATCCACTCCAAACTTGCTCCTTAGTTCTTTTGCCAATTAAAAAGGTCCCCTAGGCAATGTCCACATCGGTGTACCTCAACATACTGGCTTGAAGGGCCAGCGTCCCCACTTCAGCACACTGCGAATGGCATGTTTTGAGGGGTAAATTCTTCCTCCACATAATCTGGCTCATGGGACAGTCCACTCCAAGTGTGCTTTTCCATCATTAATCTCATCTTTGTTATACGATATCCACGTGAGGCTTTCTTAGAAAAAGCAGCTTCATGCGCAAATGCTCAAAGAACACCGGAATAAAGCTTCGATTGTTTTATTCAGTGACTGAGAGTCCTGGGTTGTCGCCACCTCAGATCTCTAGTTTTCCAAAGTATGTCGAGTCTCAAAACAAAGCTACTTTGAAGAGGTGGGGAAAAGCGCGAGAGACTTGGATGTTCAATCAGCTAGGTCTTGCATCTCTGAGAGAAAGCGAACTCTGCTGTGATTTAGAGATGATGCTGTACTACCTACCGATGTAGGAAATATTTTGTGTGTGGGTGTTTGCCTGCACGTGTCTGTGCACCATGTGCATGTTCGGTGTCCACGGAGGTCAGTCGAGGGCACGGGATCCCCTGGAACTGGAGTTACAGATGGTTGTGAGCTGCCACGTGGGTGCTGGGAATCGAGCAGTCTTAGCCGCCCCCAAACACCTTTAAAAAAAAAAAATTACATTTGATTTATTCGTGGATGGGGTGGGCCCCGCAGAAAAGATTTTAAATAATCCTTGGCCGCATTTACGGTAAAAAGAGGCATTCGTGTAGGGTCATTCCTTTCAAGGACGAAGACATAGGTGAATGTCTGACAACACGTGTGCAACTTCCCTTAAAGTACCTGTACCTCCCCTCTCCACGAGCAGAGCCCTGGACTGCGGATTCCAGAACCTTCTTCCAAGGCGCTTGCCCCAGTCTCAGATCACCGTGTTCCCGTTTCACGAGCGTGGGGGTTTAGGGGAGCCCGCTCCGCCGGGGGAGAGATGCCCCCGCGCGCGGGCGGACTACGGAGCCGCGCTCCAGGGCCGCGAACCCGGAGCGCCGAGGCGCGCGGGCGGGCGCAGCAAGCGGCGGAGACGGGCGGGCGGCCTGCGCGCGACGCCGGGCCGAGGACCCCGGCGGCGAGCCGCCCGGTCGGCCGGGAACGTGACCCGCGCCCTCCTCCCGCAGCTTCCCGAGCGGCCGGCTCGCGGGGACGAGCGCCGAGGGGCGGGCGAGGCGCGGCCCCGCCCGGCGCCCCCCCCCCCGCCCGCCCTGGCCTGTCTCCTCCTCTCCCCCCCCCCCCCCCGGCTCCGCTGAGTTCATTCACTGGGATTGGTTTCAAGTGACGCCATCTCTTTATTTTTAAACCAATGACCTCATCCGCGCTTGAAGTTTCCTGACCAGCGACTCTTTCTCTCTCCCCAGCCCCCACCCTGCCCCCCGGCCCCCTCCTGCGGGTGTCACCGGTTTTTTTTTGGGGGGGGGCTCTCATGCCATTTTCCACCATTTACTCTCCCCCTGTCCACTTTTCCCGCGCGGACCCCCAACGTTACCTCCTCCACTCCTTCATCTTTGCTCTTTCCTTTCCTCTCCTCCTCGGGGGCCGGTGGAAGAGAAAGTGAAGAGAAGTTGCGGACGCCGGGGCTCCCGCTGAAGCTCCCCGCCCACCCCTCGGAGGAGAAGCCGCGGCGGCGAGGAGGACGCGCGAGCGGCGACGGCCGGGCGACGCCGTGACAACGCTCGCTCCCCTCCGAGCCAGCCTGGAGCCCCGCGGCCCCTCAAGTAAGTGTGCGCGGCGGGCCGCGGGCCGGCGCGTCCGCACCTCGTGCCTGCCGGCCGCCGCGCGCTCTCCCCGGGGGCCGGCCGGCCACGGCGGCCCGGAGCCCGGAGCGGCGGCGGCGGCGGGGGCGGGGGCGCGTAGGCCGCGCTGGGGGTCGGCCCGAGCCGCGGAGGGCGCACGGCCGCTCCGGGCTCCCCGCGTCCCGGCCTCGCCGGGCTGAGCGAGCTCCCCCGGCGCGGGGCGCGGGCACCTGGGCGGGCGAAGCGGCAGCCGCCTTCCACGCTGTTACACAACACGCCTGCCAAGTGGGGCCCCGGCCTGACTGTTTCCATTAGCCCAGATTCACCTTGGGGGAAGGCAGCGAGGCCACCTGGGGAGTGACGGTGTCGCTTCCTCAAACTCACCCCCAAACCTCCAGTTTCATTCTGGGACTCCCGTCGTCGTGTTGGGGGAAAACGGTGCCTCGGTGACTTCTTTGCTTACAGTCGCTGTAAAAGCGTGAGAAATAAAAAGCAAACAAAACCGGGGAGACAACCGACGGTCTGTGTATCGTGTAGTTTCACGTAAGGAATAAAAACACAGAACACTGAGGGGGACCTGTATGCAAACTCCTGTAGAGCGGAAAGCTGATGATAAACTTGGGAAAGTACAAGCAGATCTTGAAATGACTGGCGACTGCAGGATTCGGAAGAACTTCCTTAAACGTCTGTTGCAAAGGTCCTTGGTGTTTTTGAAGTCCTGGGTGTCTCAGATTGTTTGGAGAACGCACACCTCTAATCAGCCCGTGATTAGAGAGGAAAAACCTGTTGCATAATCTCATTTGCTGTAGGGTTGGCTGTGCCGTCCCCTTGAACCAAGGGGAAGTGAGTTAAGATGAGGGTTTTAAAACCTCTGAAGTTTTTATTTACCCAGTGCTCCGGCTGCCACTTTGCTTTGAAAGATTGTAAGTAAATACTCTGCTCTTACAAGTGAATCAAACCTATCCAACCTGTTTCAAAAATGACCAGGTATGTTTCTTGTGTGTGTGTGTGTGTGTGTGTGTGTGTGTGTGTGTGTGTGTGTGATTTGCCATCCATAAAAGACTTTCTAACCATTTGGGAAATAGACTGTCAGGGGAAAAAGCCTCCTTAGCCACTCTGTGGTACGTACAGTTTGACAACTGCTTCCGCAAAAGACCTGCACCTTTTCATCTCCTTAAGAAGAGGCTTTTAAAGGTAAACTCTCAAGAGAAGGATAAAAAAGCCTAACAGTTAATTACATTTTAATTACTTGACAATCACATATATTAGTGAGCACAGTTTGGGAGGCTGTAATTAAGATTTGTAGAATTCTGTATTTGGTGAAGACCAGCAGCTTGGAGAAATAAATTGAAAACTGAAGTATTTGTGGCTGTGTGTTTTAGTCAAACTGACTAGGCACTGCAAAAGGGTTTTGTCTTTGTTTTAAAAATAAAGCTGTGGAATTTACTGTGTTTGAAGACAATGTGGGAAGTTTTTTTTTTGTTTTTTGTTTTTGTTTTTTGTTATCATTTACCGTCTTATGTACAAATTCAGGCTAATTAACTGCAGCTTGAATTAGTTTTTAGGTAAGTAATTTGTGTTTATCAGAGTCCCACATGGAGAGGAAACTAGAAATAAGCTTAGAGTTTTAGTAATTAGTGAATAAGTTGATATTTAAAAAGTACAAACTGTTGGTAATGATATTTACAGTTTTTTGTTTTGTCTTGTTTTAATCTCTGGTATGTCAGCAACTTAAGTGAAATAGGTGTCTTAAAATTGTGTTGATTTTACTTCAGTGTTTCAGATGGTAAATTATAACGGACAGGGCCAGGAACAGAGGTTCACAATCGCCCCCTCCCCTACTCTGTTCAGTCTGGAAGTTCCTGCCCTTCAGGTCAGCTTGGTGAATGTAATTGAGTACCTACAAAATTTAAATGTTAATATGAAATTAACCAGTGAATCCCCTGGTCTGTTTGGTCAAAGGCTTAGTTATAGTAATTGAGAAGGGGGCAAAAAGGAAGATTTGGTAGCCTAGTCCCCCTACCCATTCTTACACTTTATTTGTGAGGTGGAAAAGAGGAGGCTGAGGTCAGCTAGTTTAAGGGTAGGTCTGGGCTGGAGTTAGGTGAAGCCCTAGATGTAAACCTATGCTCCCCCCCCCCTTAAAAAAAAGTAAGTCTCAGAAGCTTGGAGAGCTTTGGCTAGAGGTAAGAGAAGGGCAGGAATGATGTTGAGATTTTAATATGTGCTTTTTTTCTATAACTGCCTGAATTAGGAAATTGAATTTTATAGAATTTTCATTATATGGGTTTAACATATTGAGGAAGCAAGTTTATATAAGTGTCTATTATTAAGCCTTTTCTATTTTCAACCAATCATAAAGTCCTGCCAAACAAAATGTGTTGTAATTTACCAGTGTAATTTATCCTGGAGTCTCCTCAGAGTTCTTGGAATTTCCAGCAGATGTCTTCTGTTGTGTCTTACCTGGACTAATACTTTTATTGATCACTTCAGTGCTTTTTAAGTGCGTTGAGTTCTCCAACAGAAGGCAGCATAACCTGAAGTAGATTAGTATAGGGAACTCTCACTTGGATTAAAATTGCCCTAAAAGATAACCAAGAGTAATAGAAAACAAGTTTTATGACATATTTCAACAGATTGAATGTGTTAAGAAGGCCTCATAGGAAACAAACACACGTGATGGTTGGTTGTCTTTGAAGGGATAACTGCATCAGGTTTTAGAAGTGAGACTGATGCTCACCATCATAGAAGAAAACTCTTACTAATGTTGGCTTAAGCAAAATCATAAAACTTTCCCAGAGCTAATGTCATGTCTCCCCGATTATTGTGTAATCTGTTATGATTTGTGTATTTCTTTCATTCAGAGATAAAGGATTGGCTTTGTGAAGGAAGGGTCATGAAGATCGGCTGAAGGTAAAGAGGCTTCTACTTTAAGAAGAGGTCGTTCTTACACAGACTGACTGAGAGGAGAGATCAGATATTTAATCAAATGATGGGACACACAGACTGACTGAGAGGAGAGGTTAGATATTTAATCAAGTGATGGGAAAACAAGAGTGATTCAAAAGAAGGATCTAAGGCAGATCGATCACTGAGGACAGGCACACGACCAAAAACTTGCCAGGGTATGACCAATATAGGAGGAAATGGGATACATCTTGGCATGAAAGGAAAGAGGCATAAGTGGAAAAATACCCACTGGTACTTCAACAACAAGAAGAAAATAATAAAACGTCACCTCCTTCCTGATTGGTATTAGTTAATTACATAGGTCTGTTGTCACCAAAATGTCAGTTTTTTTTTATTGTTGTTGTTGTTACATTAAAAAAATACAATTTAGGGTTGAGGGAATGGATTATCATGAGTATAAAACTATATGAAAGCATAAAAACTTAATTCCCAGAGATAAGTTTAAAGTAGAAGGACCCAGTACAGTTTTGTGGCCCGCTTTGAGTTGGGAGAGATAAATGATAAAATGTTGACGTTATTAGGTAAATTTCCAAATTAACTTACATGCAAATCAAAAATATTTGTTAAAGGCATGCTATTTATTTTATTTGTTTATTCATTTAATTTTGAAGCAGGGTCTTACTTTGTAGCTCTGGCTGGCCTGGAATTCACTGTTTAGATTTGGCTGACCTCAAAGTCACAGAGATCTGTATGCCTCTGGCTTCAGAGTGCTAGACTTAAAGGTGTGCACCACCATGCCCCTGGATAAAGTACCCTGTTTACATGGATGGCCAGGTCCAGGCCCTTAAGGAGTGAAAAGTGAAGAGTGTGTGTGTGTATAAACAGTTCTCAGACAGTTGGTAAGGACCAGATTCTCCGTGTAAGAAGAAAAGAGATTGGAAGGTTCAAGGATGTAGTTCAGAGATAATAAAATTTGACCCTGTGTATACTGTGTGTTGAGACAGGGAAACTAGGGGGATTGAAGAGTAACTGGTCCTCCGTCTGCTTAGTCGGCAAATTGATGATTGAAAGCTTTTAACTGGAAAGTCTTTGCTCTTGTGAACTTGCAGTCTGATAGGAGAAGATAGTAGGGCAGCATAATAAGGACAATAAACAAGTAAACAGGACTTGCAAAGTCCTGTCAGGTGACTGGTAATAAAACAAAGATTAAGGAAGTTCCCAGGTATTCTTCTGTCATTATTTTAACCAACTTCTTTATTCAGATAGGATTCCATGTGTCCCAGGTTACTGATGACCTTGAACCTCTGATCCTTCTGCCCCCACTTCTCAAGAGCTGGCATTACAGGCCTTTACCATCACTCCCTGGGTGGTGCTAGAGACTGAACACAGTGCTAGGCAAGCACTTCACCAAGTGAGGTATATGTTTATCTCATTCCCAGTTATTCTGAATAATTTATTTTGATTATGATATTATAATGATTTTTTTTGAGAGAGAGGTTCTCATATTGCTTAGGGTGGTCTAAAACTCAGTATGTAGCTGAGGCTGCACTTGAAGCTGTGATCCTGCTGCATGTACCTTTGAAGTACTGGGATTACAGGTGTTGCTCCCATGGATTTTTCTCCCTTCTTTTTAAAAAGGTAATGTCAAAATACTGTAGCCCAGACTAGCTTAAAACTCAATATGTAGCCCAGGGTGGTCTTGAACTCACAGCAATTCTCCCTCAGCCTCTGGAATGCTGGGGATTATAGGCACAAGCCACCACATCACTGTATTTTGCTTAAGCATTCTGTAAGAAACGTATTGCATCCCCTTTCCCATTTTTTATTTTACACCTTTAAAATTTGGGTAAAGAATTGAAATTGAGATAAAGAAATTTATAAAATGTCCCTCTCTTTTGTAAAGAAAGATTTATTTTTACATGTTTATGTATGTGTGTGTATTTGTGAATGGATGCTGTGTGTACAGGTGACTGAAGAGGCCAGAAGAAGGCATTAGATTCTCAGGAGCTGGGTGGAGTTAGGAGTTGGAGTTACAGATGGTTGTGAGCCATCAGACATGCGTGCTGGGAACTGATCTCCAGTCCCCTTCCAGAGCAGGAAGTACCCTTAACTGCTGAGCCAGGTCTCTAGCTCTCCATAAAGTGTTTCTACTGTGTATCTCTCTATGAAAGAAAAATGTCTCAAAAATTATTCTGTGTGTACTTAACCAATTTTTCTCAAGGTCATATTCTGACACATTGTAGATAAATATATGAAAGAAACTTTTATGGCAAGAAAAGAAAAATTTTAATTTTAGATAGGGTCTCATTGTGTAACTATGGCTGGTCTGGCCTGGAACTTGCTGTTCGCAGACTAATAGCAATCCTCTGGCCCCTGCCTCTCTATTGCTGGGCTTGTAGGTATAAGCCATCACACCAAGAGTTTCTTTGATTTTTCTCTTGAACTACTTCATTTAGAAAAGCTTTGTGGATATAAATGCTGAGGATCTGTAGTTTATGTAAGTAAAAACCTGAGATAGCCTACTGGATAAGGGCATAGTCGTCCCAAATACATGCAAACCTGGCAACCTGAGTTAGGTAGATCCCCAGAACCCACTCCATAAAGTTGTCCTCTTGTCTCCATGGACACCATGACATGCAAGCCTGAACACTGTATGTTTGTTTGTGCACATAAACACAATAATAATAGTTAAAACCAAAAAACTAACCCGACTTGTGTGCCTTGAAAATATTTCCCTAGTATCTCTGTATGATAGTGGTAGTTGATTGGTACAGTTTATAGGAAAAAGGTTCACCATATATGTCTTAATATAGCAAGGTAATTAATTTTAATATGTCCATTCCTCCCTCTTAACATTTATGAGGATATATGTAGAGAGATACATGCTACTTGTTTGTATTATATATCTATTTTTGTAACAAGCTTTCTTTTGGGTCACCAACCAGCTCCCAAATCATGACACGGAGACTTAATATTAGTTATGAATGCTCAGCCTTAGCGTAGGCTTGTCCCACTAGCTCTTATAACTTATATTAACCTGTTTCTCTTCATCTATGTTTTGCCTCAGGGCTTTTTGCCTTTCTTTCATTCTGTATGTCCCACTTTTCCTGTTTCTTCTGTGTCTGTCTGTCTGTCTGGCGGCTGCTTGGCTGGCTAGCAGCTACCTGGCTGGCCAGCCCCTGGTGTTTCTCTCTCTTCTCCCTCGTTCTTGCTTTCTCTCAAGTATAGATTCCTCTTATTTGTTCTCTTTGTTCACCAGCCCTCCTATCCCTCTGCTGCCTAGCTATTGGCTATTGAGCTTTCTATTAGACCAATCAAGTGCCTTAGGCAGGCAATGTAAAACATCTTTACGTTGTTGAACAAATGCAGCATAAACAAATGCAACATAACTTTTACATAGTTTAAGTAATATTCTACAACATTTTGGTGTATATTTTCAGCCCTATGCATTGATCCTCAGTCCTCTTGCATACTAGTCAAGCACTCTACCAACTGAGCAACATTCCAGGCCTTGTGTGTATTAGTTTTGTTTAATACATAACTCACATTCTAGGATAGTGCCTATCACTGTAATTTTTTGATAAACATTTGCTGACTCATTGAATTTTTGTCTTGTTGCTGACCTGACCTCATCCGTTTTGAAATGGCAGGTGGTTGATTCTTATCACCTCTTTCTTCTCACAATTTCTTTCCCTCACTGAGCAGCTGAGCTATGTCTTCTTGTAGTCATTTCTAAGAATATTCAAGTGTATGTATCACGTGATGACATATAGTGTATTTTGATTTTTGTTGCTTGTTTTTGTGACTTGGTGGAGGATCATACTCAGGAGGATGGTTCTTAACGTTGCTTTGTGAACTGTATATGACATATGAAACATGGACATGGTATTGTTTCCTTTTCCTTCATAGCTCTAGTTAAAAATGTTGATTCATTTGAAAGACAGCTAGTAAGAATGATACACTGATATACAAACTAACCAAAATCCAAGATTTTCTGAGACATTTAGGAAACTCGACCATGGAATTCTATATGGTATCATTATATTAAACTCTGGCCTGTTCAATCTAGGAATATATGTATGATACTTGTTTTGAAAACTTCAGCATAGATGCAAGTACAAGCAGGGCTAGAAAACAATGTAATATTTTTGAAGCTTGGTAATGGATACTTTGGAGTTTATTCGTTTCTGTACATTTGCATGTATTTGGAAATACACAATAATGTGTTGAAGTATATATTACCAAGTATCAGTGTGGAGAAAGAAACACAATAAAATTAGATGTTTTGAGCCATACTCTGGTATGGAGTTCATCATTGTCCATCATCCTGGCCAATATTTAATAAAGCTTGCTTCAGATTGGCTCAAAACAAAACAACAACAAAAATAGATGCAACAAGGATGAATACTCCAGGACTCGAGGCAGGGTTTGTTCATTCACAAAAATACCCCACTTTTGCTTGCCCAAAAAGAACCAATGGGGTCACACGTTAGTCTCCTAACTGTAAACTCAAACACGAAGTCTACAAATGAACATAGTACCTCACATTTGCAGATGTCCGGACCACCCATATGGCTACATACACTAACTCAGCCTCGACTGTCTACAGACGCTGGCCTGGAGAACAGGAGTCCGTGCAGACTGGCCCCATACTGGCACTTAGGAAACATGTTTTAATTCTTGAGGGAAACATGGGTGGGGGAAGTAGCACTGGCTTGGGCACTAGGGATACGTGTAGCCCTGCTAGAGCAAAGCCTGCCTTCCTTCACATCTGGAAGATGCCAGCATGAAAACACTAAAACTTGGTTTAGGAAGAAAAAAAAAAGATGTAGGTGTTCCTGATCTCAATTCAAATTGTCAGCCCAACAGTGATTTATAGTAATCACAAATAAGTCCAAATAGCAGTACCTCAATAGCCCACCAAAGAACTTGGGCTGATTTATTGGTAGTTTATGGACCTTTTGAACTCATTTTTAAAATGTGGTTGAATCAACTAATTGATTCTCAAGGCCTCGGCTGCTGACAGTATGCAAGCTGTCCTTTCCAGATGAGCAGGACACAAGGAAAAGCGACTTCTGAACCTTGCCAAGACAGGGTGAGATGGTCTTTGAAAATTCCTGCTTTTGATAATGGTTTGTCAGGTATTCTAGGCCTGTAGCCAAAAGTGGATGCTTCAACGGTGCTGAGAAACATTAGGTGACTGTCCAGGTTGCCTGCTGCCTCTGTCAATTCTTGTAATTTTTTTTCTGCAAGTTGCTTGCTTGTAATTCCTGTTTATTCAGGTAAATATTATTTTCCTTTTCATGTCTTTGGTGGAGTTGAAGACTGGATAGTTACAGTAACAGTCCTCTCTTATCTTAGCTAAGAACATATTAGATACTAGACTTAGATTCTTCAGGATAGGACAGCTATTGGAGTAATCTCTGTAATTTGCCATCCATCTACTTATGGTCTGGACATTTCTGGACATTTCGTATGTGTTTCTTGTTGGTTGTATTTTCACTTTTGTTTATGTTACTACCCTTTATTTTTCCTGGACAATACTTGATAATTGTTCTCATTGTATATAGTTTATATTAGGTTTAGAACTTTCTTATTTAGTCAGAAAGGGGAAGTGTAGTGGTAGTTGTGCTGCCCATGACCTTGGGCTATATGCCTGAAAGAGGCAGTGCTTCTTGCTTTCGTACATGACCTCTTAAAAGGAAAGGGAGAAGGGTCATGTTGTTCTTCTCAGTGTGATAGGACACCGGAAGGCCATGTGCATTCACTCCTGGACAGAACAGAGCATGACTTCAGCTGTTTACTCAGTTCTCTACTCGTGAGTGTATTTCCCCAGTTTATGTTTTAATAAATACCAATTACCCATTAAATAGACTCATGTGGCTTGATCCTAACAAATAGATGTTTTGGCATTTGAACTAATTGGTTACTTAGAGATTTCTAGTTTACATTTTCTGTAAAAATTTTTTAGTAACAAAATTGTAAGATGGGGAAAGTTTTATAGAAAGGTAAGAAGTGCTTAAAATTCACTTTTGACACCTTACAGTAATATCTTATAGTTTATAGTATACTCTTTGACATATTTTGTGACTTTTATTCAGAATTTTCTATTTTGTAGATGAGGAACTATGGCCTTGGAGATAGACACTGAGTAATTTAGTTGAATCACAAAATAAGAAGTGTTGCAAGAATTGGGGTCAAAATATTCTGATTTATACTTTGTATGTTTGTATAAATACAAAGACTATTTTTTTTCCTGGAGTATTACTATTTTTATTTATTTTACATCTCAACCTCATAACCTCATCCTCTCCTCCCTCTTTTTCCTACCCCTCCCCATCCTCTCCTCTGCCGTCCCACCCCACCCCCAATCTACTCCTCTTCTATATTTACTTAGAAAGGAGCAGGCATCCCATGGCTTCAGCAAGGCATGACATATCAAGCTGCCATAAGACCAAGCACTTCCCCCTGTATTCGGGCTGGGCAAGGCAATCCAGCATGAGGAATAGGATCCTGAGCCTTCAAAGCACTGGGGACAGCCCCTGCTCCCATTGCTGGGATTCCCACATGCAGACTAAGCAACACAACTGTTGCAAACATGCAGAGGGCCTAGGTTGGTCCCATGCAGGCTTCCTGGTGGTTGGTTCAGACTCAGTGAGTTCCCATGAGCTACGCTAGTGGTTTCTGTGGGTTTTCCTATGATGTTCCTGACCCCCCCTCTTTTCTGTAATCCCTCTTCCCACTCAGCAAGATTCCCCAAGCAGGGCCCAGTTTTTGTCCATGGGTCTCTGAGTCTGCCTCCATCAGTTACTGGATGAAGGCTCTCTAATGACAACTGGGGTAGTCACCAATCCAATCACAGGGTTGGCCAGTTCAGGCTATGCTTCCACCACTGCCAGAAGTCTTAGCTGGGGCCATCCTTGCAGATGCGTGGAAGCTTCTCTTGCATCTGGCTTCTACCCAATTCTGTAAGGCCCCCTTTCCAGTCATCTCTTTTAGCACTGTCCCCCTCTACCCTCCCCAACACAGTCCCTCAAGTTCCCATGCCCACTTGCCCTCAGTCCAACCAGGGGATCTCTATTTGGCCTTCCCAGGGAGGTCTGTGTGTCGCCCCCCCCCCCCTTGGTGTTGCCTAGCCTCTCTGGGTCTGTAGATTGTAGCATGGTTATCCTTTACTTTATAGTTAATATCACCTTATGAAGGAGTCATACCCTGTTGTTAAAAATCTGATCTTTGTTATGGAATATTACTTTAACTATGTAAAGATGTGTTACACTTGTTTATGCTGCATTTGTTTAATTATGTAAAGATGTGTTGCTTTTGTTTATGCTGCATTTGTTTAATTATGTAAAGATGTGTTGCAGTTTCACCTTGCCTGCCTAAGGAACCTGATTGGTCTACCAAAAAGCTGAATGGCCAATAGATAGGTAGTAGAGGAATAGGCAGGGCTGGCAGGTAGAGACAATAAATAGAAGAAATCTAGGTTTGAGAGGAGAACAAGGGAGAAAGAGAGGGAGATGCCTGGGACCAGCCAACCAGGCAGCCACCAGCCAGCTAGACACAGAGTAGGCCTTGCAGAATGAAATAGAAAAAGCTCTGAGACAAAATGTAGAGGAGGAGAAACAGGTTAAATTAAGTTATAAGAGCGAGTGGGACAAGCATAAGATAAGACCAAGCATTTATAAGTAATATTAAGTCTCTGTGTCATGATTTGGGAGGTGGTTGGTGGCCCAGAAGAAAGCCTGTTACAGATCTTTTTTTTTTTTCTTCCTGTATAGCCTTGGTTGTCCTTGCTTTATAGACAAGGGTAGCCTCAAACTCACAGAGATCTGCCTGCCCCTGCCTCCTGAGTGCTGGGGTTAGAGTGTGCCACACCACCCGGCATTAAGACTGTTTTTTAAAGACAGAGTTTCTGCTTTGTAGCTCGGCTGGCTTTGAGTCTGTGATCCCCTCTTCTGTGTCCCTATGTGCTGAGATTATAGGGACATGTGTCACCATGCCCAACTCAGTTCTCTGTTGTTTGCTTTTTTGGGAGGGGGGAGTATGGTGCTATAAACCAGTGGTTTTCAGGCATATTAGTCTCGAAACATCTTTATCTCTTAAAATTGAGTACTCAAAGTATCTTTGTGTGAACTGTGTCATTATGTAACACATCAGAAATTAAAATGTTTAAAATATTTTTTTAATTAATACTAACAGTTAACATTAATGATGTAAAAAACTAAAATTTGGGGGCTGGAGAGATGGCTCAGAAGTTAAGAGCACTGACTGCTCTTCCAGAGGTCATGAGTTCAATTCCTAGCAACCACATGGTAGTTCACAACCATCTGTAATGAGATCTGGTGCCCTCTTCTGGCCTGCAGTCATACATGCTGTATATATAATAAATAAACAAAACAAAACAAACAAAACCCTAAAATTTGTTTCCAAATCTAATGAAAAATGTAGTCTTATTTTGCATTTTGCTCTCCTTTTTAGTGTATTGGCTAACAGAACAGACTAGAATATAGACTGGCTTGGTTTGCATAGCTGTAACTTCTAAATTGAGTACCAACCTGCTGTTTAGTTAAAGTGTGTAAAGACTGAAATCAGACTATACTCAAATACATAGTTGAAAAAGATGGACTGTTTAGTGGTCTTTTAATAAATATGGATATTAAAGATTAGTTGTAGTGTTGAATCCGAGACTACATGGATTTTTGGTATTCTCTAATATTAAATATCTTTTGGTCCATCTTGTGATTCTTAGGAATCCTTGACCCCTGTCTCATTTTGTAATATGCATGGTCATTTGGAAAATAATGATTTACTGAATTTTACTGAACTTTCACTCAAAATTCACATTTGATTATATAGTATTAAGCAAGCACTACTCCTTAATATGAGATTGGAAGGAGTCAAGATCTTGGTAGTGAATTTATTTTCCAGAATTCTGAAGGTTATTATTGGCTATCAGTTTGGAAGAGAGAGGCTTCACTTCATTTATTGCAGAGAGAATGAATTACTCCAGTTGTCTGCAAGTTATCCTTTAAAATAAGAATGGAGTACTTTGAGAAACACTCATAACTCCAGCAGCTGCTTAAGTGTTTTTCCTGAAGACAGGCATTGATTGTGTTTAGGTGTGCTGTGGAAGTGCACTGTGTTCTTCTCACTTCACTGCCAAAACATTAAGGTGCACTGTGCCCATTTGTGCACTTACGCACGTTAATATTAAAACATTTTTTATTTTATGTGCATTGTTGTTTTTGCCTGTATGTATGTCTGTATGTATGTCTGTGGGTCCTCCGGAAGAGCAGTCAGTGCTCTTAACCACAGAGCCATCTCTCCAGCCCCATATTATTTTTTAATCTATATTTAAAATCAGTGATCTCTTTTTCTTTTGAGTGACAAGAGGGTAGAGAGGATCATGTCCTTTAGTGTTACTTGTTCTGTTCAGCTGAGAGAGAGGCTGTTAATTTTAATTTCCCCCGAGAACCCCGAGGGATAACTGAAAACAGACATTCAAAAGGAGAAATTATGAGTGAAGAATGGATATTCGTATCTTCATATTCTGCTATACTCCTGGGTCGCGGTCAGAGAATGGAACTAAGTATTGAAGAAGAGGGGCTAGTGGAAGACTGAAGGGAGTGCTTGGATACTGGATTGGGGCACAGCAGTGCAGGAATGCATGTATCAAGAGTCAGAGATAAACACCAAAATAGATTAAAAATTAAAACGACTGACTAATCTTTTAATTTCTTACCAGTACTTAAATTCTGTTATGTCCCATGTATTCAGCACTGGGATTAAAGGCGTGTGCCACCGCTGCCCTGCCAATTAGGCAATTCTTTTTTTTTTTTTGGTTTTTCAAGACAGGGTTTCTCTGTGTGGCTTTGTGCCTTTCCTGGAACTCGCTTTGGAGACCAGGCTGGCCTTGAACTCACAGAGATCCGCCTGCCTCTGCCTCCCGAGTGCTGGGATTAAAGGCATGCACCACCACCACTGCCCGGCAAGGCAATTCTTTTATACTACCATGTACCATTGAATGAATCCCATGGCACTCCAATAAAACTGATTTTGGATAATGATTGATGAAAAATAACGTTACTTAGTTTATTGAGAAAATAGAGCACAGTACTTTAGTTTCTGTATCTTTCTTCCTTTGAACATTCTTAGCATGACATGAATTAAGAGTAAACAAAAGAATTCAGGGCCTGAAGATGAATCATTCTCTTTCTCTTTCTCTCTCTTTCTCTCTCTCTCTCTGTGTGTGTGTGTGTACCTTACAGAAGAGAATCATGATACCAGCATTTAGTTTCATCTTTTTTTTTTTTTTTTTAACAGTGTCTTTCATATAGCTCAGGTTAGCTTTGAACTCAAGATCCTACTTCCTAAATCTTCTGAATGCTGGGATTTACAACACCACCATGCTTGGCTTATTTTAACCTTTTTAAAAATGCCCAGTTCATTTTATTTGTAAATAGAAATTTGAACCTGGACATAATGCTCATTTAGTTTTAGCTCACCTGAAGCAGGGACAGATTAGGGTCTTGAACTCTTTCAGATGTTATCACAGAATAATTTAATGATGTAGTATAGATGGTCATTTTCATTGGCACTGTCAGTCAGAAAGTCTGTAACTTAATAAAGGTAGGCTTTAGTACCAGGCACACTGCCTTAGATTTAGACGATCAGCAGTCTCTCAATGCTTTCTTTTCATATCAGACTCTACAGTAACTGTTGTAGACCAAGCCCCTCCTTACACATCTAAAGCCATGAGGGCTATATCTAAGACTCCTTGCTTCAGTTTTCTGTTCTGTCAATTGTACATAGTTACCAAGTGAAATTCTTCCAGGAATGTTTTCATATTATTTTCATACAGTTTATAGTGGCTTTGAATGGCATATGCCTTCCATATGCTTAACCAGGTAGCCCCTTCTGGCCTTAACTTATTTTGTTATACACTGATACACTGTGCTCCAACCAGGAAAATCTGCTTATGTCTGTCTTTGAGTTCATACATTTATCTCATTTGGAACTTTCTTCCTCATTTCTCTCTGGGAGTTAGTTCATGTCCTATTTTCCCATCAAAAGTCATCTTGAAATTAAAATTTTTCTAGGAAGGCTTAGTTTTTCATATTCGTTCAAAATATCATTTCGCTACACTTAATTATTTTATACTTATGAGATTAGCTATCTCTTCTGCTTTTCCCACAATACCTGTTACTTCTTTAGGATAAGCCAGTGCTGACACTGATATTTTTCAGCTAGAAATTGAAACTTGGACAGTATTTGCTGTATATGGCATGTCTGAACCTAATGTCACCTCAGGGTTATAGGGGGCAGGGCCATCTTGTGTGTGAAGATGGCCAATGACCTCTTAGAAAGACAATAACCTGAAGAATAGAAGGCAGGAATGATATCCTCTCAGACTTGCATTGTAGAATAGGTGTTTTCTGGACAACCTTTTTTTTTTTTTTGGACTCTGCAGTTATTTTCTGTGGTTTATAATCCATTTTTTTTAAATTGTGTTGCTAGGATTGTATGGGAGTTGAGATATAAGACTTGTAATGAACACCTTGTGCTCTGGCCTTCTTACTCTTCTTTGATGTTCCTTCTAGGTCAGGTTGTGCTCAGTTGAAACTAGTGGTTTACAAGAGGCTGGAGGGTCAGGTGACCGGCAGGGCCCCAGGTGCCATCACACCCTTGATGAAGCTTGTCTTGTCCACGCACGCTGAGGATACTTTTTATTTTACAAATATGAATACTGGATTGTATAATAATCTATATATTGTTGTTTTCTACATATCCAACTGTGGAAGCCTCAAGAATCTGTTTCTTCCTCTGAGGTTTAGGTCAAGGCCTGGTCTTTGTATCTCAATTGTCACAGTATTTAAGGGCTGATAAAAGCATAAGAAAGAGATTTAATAATCTTTACTTTGTGGAGCCAGCTATGTATGAAACAACATGCTGTAATTTTTTTTAACCCTCCTTTAAAATAAAACTTTATTTTAAAAAATGTTTTACAGTAGTAAAGATTTTAAATGTTGATAGACCACCAGACCCATTGGTGACTGTCAAAATAGTCTAGTCTGAACAGTTGTGCTTACTTGATATAATAGCAGCAGATCAAAGGCCTTGGCAGTACCCCTCCCCCTGTGCCAAAAAACCCCACAAAAAAACCAACCAAACAAAAAACAAAAACACACACCACAGAAAATGAGTTAATGGTAAGAGCTTAACCTTAGAATGCTAGAGGCCTAGTTTTAATTGTGAAGAGAGAACTATGCAGAGGAGCACGGGAGAGAAGAGGAGACAACGGCTTGTAGCTTTCCCATTGAAAAGCTGGGAAACGAGTTAGATGAGAGAACGAGAAACATTACAGGAGAAAGATGGGCAGTGAAAAGGACGGTCTGGAGAAAGAAACCAAGAGGTCAGGCCACATCCCTGCTTTGCAAGTGTTTGGTCCTTCTTCTCCTGCTGTCCTGCCCTTCCTCCGCCCAGGCCCTGGTCCTGTCACTCTATGGTTCTCTCCCCGGTGGTACAGCTTCATTATGCCATTGAATTCTCAGTACCTACTGTGTGTGTGTGTAGACAGATGCAGTAATGTTAGAATTAGTATAGCCTAGGCTCCTGGAGTGGGTGAACAATGATGTTAGCCGTCTTTCTCTGCTACATGACTTCCTCTTATCCTGGGGATGGCAGAGAAGTGGAAATAGTTATTTCAGATCAAGCCTTGGGAATCCCCAGCCACAAAAGGGATGATTTGGAACAGTTGCTATGTTGGTTGTAGACCCATTGCCCCAGAGTTATCCTTTTAACGTGAGGATATAAATTGTGACATTTTTACATAACTTGGGCGATCAGAACATCTCTGGCACCTTCTTGTATCCTTGTTAGTGATCACTCAGTTCTTCACTTTACAAGGGCTGAGGAGTAGTCAGTGACATGTTCTGTAGGGCCTCTGAGCATTTTGGTAAGGTTGAAATTAGGAACAACGTCTCCTGAGTCCTGTCCAGTTTTTTTTTTTTTCCTTTAAAAAACAATACATCATGAAATCTCATTTTTATTTATTTTTTCTAAACTCCTAGGATTAGTTTTGGTTGGAGGCTGCAAAGAAACTGAACTGGCTTGAGTTGTGGATGCTTGGCACAGAAACTTAGAGAAGGAAGTGTGTGTGTGTGTGTGTGTGTGTGTGTGTGTGTGTGTGTGTGTGTGTGTGTACAGTTTTATAGCTCCTGCTTTCACTGAGTGGAGCTGAGCAAGGGGCCAGCAGTTACCCCTGGGCCTGGCTGGCATCCCATTTTTGAGGCCCCAGAATTATTTTTAGCCCCAGGGCCTTGGAAGCAGGTGTGGTCTGCGCTTGAAGGCCATTCCTGGAATGTGTTCAGCCTTGTGCTTGTCTACTTAGGAGCTGACAGTGGTGACCTAACCCTGCTGCTTTACTTTGCCAGAAGACTTTGCACCTTTTTGGTGAGGAATGAAAAGTCATACTCTTTTACATTTGTGATTTGTTTAAGCAGCTTTGCTTTGGAAACTTTTTTTTTTTTTTTTGAGCTGAGGATCGAACCCAGGGCCTTGTGCTTGCTAGGCAAGTGCTCTACCACTGAGCTAAATCCCCAACCCTGCTTTGGAAACTTTTAACACACAAAATATATTTTAAGAGTATTAGAGTTGGGGATTTAGCTCAGTGGTAGAGCGCTTGCCTAGCAAGCACAAGGCCCTGGGTTCAATCCTCAGCTCAAAAAAAAAAAAAAGAGTATTAGTACTTTATTAACTAACAAGAGTATCAGTGTAAGTCCCTTGGATATTTGTATTAAAAAGTATACCTCAACTGATGTGTTCTATAATTCAGGTTTCTAGTCACAAGTATATGATTTAACCTTTAAAATTTGGGACAACTGAGCTATAACTCCGTGCTGTAGACAGTGTGTTTATATTCATAAAATTCAGTCACCAGTAAACACACACACATACACACAAAAAAATAGTTTTCACATTTTCTTAAACATTATTATTTAAGAGT